>NC_052322.1:3627760-3960860 GCF_016432855.1 Salvelinus namaycush | reverse complement strand
AAGGACACCAATAATAAGGAGAGACTTGCTTGGGCCAAGAAACACGAGCAATGGACATTAGACGGGTGGAAATCTGTCCAAATTTGAGATTTTTGGTACCAACCGCCATGTCTTTGTGAGACATAGGTGAATGGATGATCTCTGCATGTGTGGTTCCCACCGTGAAGCATGGAGGAAGAGGTGTTATGGTGTGGGGGTGCTTTGCTGGTGACACTGTCAGTGATATATTTAGAATTCAAGGCACACTTAACCAGCATGGCTACCACAGCATTCTGCAGCGATACGACATCTCATCTGGTTTGCACTTAGTGGGACAATAACCCAACACACCTCCAGGCTGTGTAAGGGCTATTTGACCAAGAATGACAGTGATGGAGTGGTGCATCAGATGACCTGGCCTCCACAATCACCCAACCTCAACCAAATTGAGATGGTTTGGGATGAGTTGGACCGTAGATTGAAGGAAAAGCAGCCAACAAGTGCTCAGCATGTGTGGGAACTTCAAGACTGTTGGAAAAGCATTCCAGGTGAAGCTGGTTGAGAGAATGCCAAGAGTGTGCAAAGCTGTCATCAAGGCAAAGGGCAGCTACTTTGATTTGTTTTACATATTTTTGGTTACTACATGATTCCATATGTTTTATTTCCTAATTTTGATGTCTTCACTATTATTCTACAATTTAGAAAATTGTAAAAATAAAGAAAAACCCTTGAATGAGTAGGTGTGTCCAAACGTTTGACTGGTACTGTATATCCCCTGACTTGTCATATATAGTTAATAGTTGGGCTGCACAACATACAAAAAGGTAGGGAGCTTGAAACGACTGGAGGGATTAAACTAGCAAAAGAGTGGGTGGGATATACAATAAATTAACATCCTATACCTCAGACGTAAAAAAAACAAAAAAACAAAGAGCCCTCAGAAAAAAGTTTTTGAATATGCCCGAACCAAGGCGCTTTTGGTGGTAGCAAGCCTTGTAGATAAGGGTAAAGAGGACACCCACTCTGAAAAGATAGACACTACAGCCCGAGTCTTCAGAACAACCTTAGAAAGAGGCTAAAAGTTATAGCCACAGGACCGCTCATGGCTTAGATGAATAAATTGACTGACAGGAGTTAAATGGACTTGACATGGGGAGAGTCATTGTTGGGAGGTTTTGAAAACCAAGGTAGGATTTTATTTTCCCTTTACAAACTTGTTTGGTACTGTGAAGGTAATCTGAACATGTGCTTCATATTATCACATATACAGGAAGCCTATATATTCGCATATGTGTGTTCTGCTGCAGCCTACATTGATATATTTTATTTGAAGTTATAACCTGATATTGTGATATTTGTTCTACTGCTACATTGATGTCTTGAAAATTATATGAAATTGGGGTCTTGTAAGCCCCACAGCTTAGTATGTGTGTGGCGTGTGTTCTGCAGTGTCGTCTAAAAATGTTGCTCGATGTTGATATCTTAAATTAGGATATAAGAAATTTGGACATGTCTAAGCCCCGCAGCTATGCGCAAGTACGTGGGCATACTGCAGTGACATCTAAAATGCTTTGAATTAATCAGCACCTGTCCGTTTCACCACAATAGACAGCTACTTGGATGTTTTCTCTGTCTGCTACGCTGCGACATTGTGTTTGACACTTTTTTTCTCAATGTGGTCCCGGAACCTCAGAGCCCTCCAGATACCCCCCCCCCCCACCACTCTCGCGCTCACTACGTGTTCCGGGACCTCCCGATTTACAAATTAAGCACCGCACCAATCCAATGGTTTAATGCATGGGGAGGAGTGTACACAGGTGCAGATTTGAGGAGAAATAATTGATTATTTGGATATTGGTTATTTGAACGTCGGGAGAGTGGTGCTTGGTGCACCACTCCGTAATATAACATATTTCGTCACCCCAAAAACCGACATGCACAAGAGCGTTACCTGTCATTGGTGTGCTCCCAGGATTCGTGAACAGGTTCTGACCACCCCTCACTATTGGCCAGTTTCCTTTCTTTGTCCATGTACGCCCCTCTCACAAGCTTCACACCCAGACAGAAGGACTCGCTGATGGACAGGCGGACGTCCTCGAGCAGGAGAGACCGCGATTCCTGGAGGGGGGAGAAACAGAGAGAAAGTAATGAAGGGCGAAACAGAGAGAGAGAGGGGGGGGGGGTGAGAGGAAGAGAGAGGACAAATTAGCAGGTATTGTATTAAGCACAATTACATTTTATAGGAAAAACATATGGTAAAACGTGAGTAAAACTGTTGTGAAATTGCTGAGTAGTGGGCTATGACTAGGTTTCTCATTAAGCTCCTACGTTACTCCTGATTTTGCAATTAATTTGCTGCTTCATTCATTTACAATCTATAGAAATATAAGGACACTGTAAGAGGGCTTGTCCTCATCAAGGGTCATAAAAACTACATTTCACACTTGGGAGTCACCAGGAAATAGGGCCCTGTACATACAGTTGAGGTCGGAAGTTTACATACACTTAGGTTGGAGTCATTAAAAATCGTTTTTCAACCACTCCACAAATTTCTTGTTAACAAACTATAGTTTTGGCAAGTCGGTTAGGACATCTACTGTGTCCATGACACAAGTCTTTTGTACAACAATTGTTTACAGACAGAAAATTTCACTTATAATTCACTGTATCACAATTCCAGTGGGTCAGAAGTTTACATACACTAAGTTGACTGTGCCTTTAAACAGCTTGGAAAATTCCAGAAAATTATGTCATGGCTTCAGAAGCTTCTAATAGGCTAATTGACACCATTTGAGTCAATTGGAGGTGTACCTGTGGATGTATTTCAAGGCCTACTGTCAAACTCAGTGCCTCATGGGAAAATCAAAAGAAATCCAAATCCAACAATTGTAGACCTCAACAAGCCTGGTTCATCCTTGGGAGCAATTTCCAAACGCCTGAAGGTACCGCGTTCATCTGTACAAACAACAGTACGCAAGTATAAACACCATGGGACCACGCAGCCGTCATACCGCTCAGGAAGGAGACGCGTTCTGTCTCCTAGAGATGAACGTACTTTGGTGTGAAAAGTGCAAATCAATCCCAGAACAACAGCACATGACCTTGTGAAGATGCTGGAGGAAACAGGTACAAACATATCTATATCCACTGTAAAATGAGTCCTATATCGACATAACCTGAAAGACCGCTCAGCAAGGAAGAAGCCACTGCTCCAAAACCGCCATAAAAAAGCCAGACTACGGTTTGCAACTGCACATGGGGACAAAGACCGTACTTTTGGGAGAAATGTCCTCTGGTCTGATGAAACAAAAATAGAACTGTTTGGCCATAATGACCATCGTCATCTTTGGAGGAAAAGGGGGATGCTTGCAAGCCGAAGAACACCATCCCAACCGTGAAGCACGGGGGTGGCAGCATCATGTTGTGGGGTGCTTTGCTGCAGGAGGGACTGGTGCACTTCACAAAATAGATGGCATCATGAGGATGGAAAATTATGTGGATGGAAAATTATGTGGATATTTTGAAGCAACATCTCAAGCCATCAGTCAGGAAGTTAACGCTTGGTCGCAAATGGGTCTTCCAAATGGACAATGACCCCCAAGCATACTTCTAAAGTTGTGGCAAAATGGCTTAAAGACAACAAAGTCAAGGTATTGGAGTCCCATAGAACATTTGTGGGCAGAACTGAAAAAGCGTGTGCGAGCAAGGAGGCCTACAAACCTGAGTCAGTTACACCAGCTCTGTCAGGAGGAATGGGCCAGAATTCACCCAACTTATTGTGGGAAGCTTGTGGAAATGTTTGACCCAAGTTAAACAATTTAAAGGCAATGCTACCAAATACTAATTGAGTGTATGTAAACTTCTTACCCACTGGGAATGTGATGAAAGAAATAAAAGCTGATATAATTCATTCTCTGTACTATTATTCTGACATTTCACATTCTTAAAATAAAGTGGTGATCCAAACTCACCTAAGAAAGGGAATTTTTACAGGGATTAAATGTCAGGAATTGTGAAAAACGGAGTTTAAATGTATTTGGCTAAGGTGTATGTAAACTTCCGACTTCAACTGTCAACAGAGCATTCGGAAAGTATTCAGACACTTTTCCACGTTTTGTTACGTTAGTTTTATTCCCAATTTTTTTTTTTAAATCCTCATCAATCTACACACAATACACCATAATGAAAAAACAAAAGCAGGTTTTAAGAACCCCCCCACCCCAAAAAAAGAACATGTGGATAAGTATTCAGACACTTTACTCAGTACTTTGTTGAAGAACCTTTGGCAGTGATTACAGCATCGAGTCTTTTTGGGTATGACACTACAAGCTTGGCACAACTATATTTGGGGAGTTTCTCCCATTCTTCTCTGCAGATCCTCTCAAGCTCTGTCAGGTTGGAGGGGAGTGTCGCTGCACAGCTATTTTCAGGTCTCTCCAGAGATGTTCAATTGGGTTCAAGTCCGGGCTCTGGCTGGGCCCCTCAAGGACATTCAGAGACTTGTCCCAAAGCCACTCCTGCGTTGTCTTGGCTGTGTCCATAGGGTCATTGTCCTGTTGGAATGTGAACCTTCAGCCCAGTCCGACCTCCTGGGCACTCTGGAGCAGGTTTTCATCAAGGATCTCTCTGTACTTTGCTCCATTCATCTTTCCCTCCATCCTGACTAGTCTCCCAGTCCCTGCCGCTGAAAAAAATCCCCACAGCGTGATGCTGCCACCACCATGCTTCACCGTAGGGATGGTATTGGCCAGGTGATGAGCGGTGCCTGGTTTCCTCCAGAGTTGATGCTTGACATTCAGGTCAAAGAGTTAAATCTTGGTTTCATCAGACCAGAGAATCTTGTTTCTCATGGTCTGAGAATCCTTTAGATGCATTTTGGCAAACTCCAAGTGGGCTGTCATGTGCCTTTTACTGAGGAGTGGCTTCCTTCTATCCACTCTACCATAAAAGCCTGATTGGTGGAGTGCTGCAAAGATGGTTGTCCTTCTGTAAGGTTCTTCAACAGAGGAACTCTGGAGCTTTGTCAGAGTGACCATCGGGTTCTTGGTCACCTCCCCGACCAAGGCCTTTCTCCCCGATTGCTCAGTTTGGCCGTACGGCCAGCTCTAGGAAGAGTCTTGGTGGTTACAAAGCTTCTTCCATTTAAGAATGATGGAGGCCACTGTGTTCTTGGGGACCTTCAATGCTGCAGAAATGTTTTGGTACCCTTCCCTAGACCGGTGCCTCGACACAATCCTGTCTTGGAGCTCTACGGACAATTCCTTTGATCTCATGGCTTGGTTTTTGCTCTGACATGCACTGCCAACTGTTGGACCTTATATAGACAGGTGTGTGCCTTTCCAAATCATGTCCAATCAATTGAATTTACCACAGGTGGACTCCAATTAAGTTGTAGAAACATCTCAAGGATGATCAATGGAAACAGGATGCAGCTGTGCTCAATTTTGAGTCTCATAGCAAAGGGTCTGAAAACGTATGTAAATAAGGTATTTATGTATTTTATTTTTAATACTTTTGCAAAAATGTCAAAAAACCTGTTTGCTTTGTCATTACGGGGTATTGTGTGTAGATTCAAATTCTACTTCCTTCATTTTAGAATAAGGCTGTATTCGAACAAAATGTGGAAAAAGTGAAGGGGTCTGAATACTTTCCGAATGCACTGTAAGTTCTAGAACTGATGTAAAACACATTTGACAACGGTTGAGACAATGAATAGATATTTCTGATGAATTTGTCTGCGCTATTTTTTTTACACAACCATTCATTGTGGGGGAGGGGGGGGGGAGAGACAGACAGACAGACAGACAGACAGACAGACAGACAGACAGACAGACAGACAGACAGACAGACAGACAGACAGACAGACAGACAGACAGACAGACAGACAGACAGACAGACAGACAGACAGACAGACAGACAGACAGACAGACAGACGAATAGGAATCAAAATGGAGCTGAAAACTAGACTACCTTAAGGTAACACTGGTAGGTGTTCCAGATCCAGGCGCCATCTTGGTTGAACTTCTTCATCATGGCCATGGTGACGAGCGAGAGGGCGGGGTTCATGTATGTATACTCTGCGTCGACCAGAACTCGTACTTTGTTGGCACTGGTCTGAGAATGAAACACATACAGTAATGGCACTTTGGTTACACTTTACCTAAAGTCATTCTTATGTCTATAGTGTGTAGGCCAGGGCTTTCCAACCCTGTTCCTGGAGAGCTACCGTCCTGTAGGTTTTCAATCCAACCTCAGTTGTAATTAACCTGATTCAGTTGTTCAACCAGCTAATTATTATAATCAGGTATGCTAGATTAGGGTTGGAGTGAAAACCTACAGGACGGTAGCTCTCCAGGAACAGGGTTGGAGACCATGACCATGTAATTACAAAGCAGATAGTATGTTAGTACATGTGAATACAATGTTGTAACTACAGCTATTAATGAGTAGTTACATACATGTAACTGCCCAAATAAAGGAAACACCAACATAAAGTGTCTTAATAGGGTGTTGTGCCACCATGAGCCAGAGAAGCTTCAATGCAACGTGTATTAGATTCTACAAGTGTCTGGAACTCTATTGGATGCGACACCATTCTTCCATGAGAAATTCTATAATTTGGTGTTTTGTTGATGGTGGTGGAAAACACTGTCTAAGGCTCCGCTCCAGAATAAGTGTTCAAATTGGGTTGAGATCTGATAACTGAGAGGGCCATGGCATATGGTTTACATTATTTTCATGCTTATCAAACATTCAGTGGCCCCATCTACTCAAGTGTTTTTTTTTTTGGCAGTTACAGTTGAAGTCGGAAGTTTACATAGACCTTAGCCAAATACATTTAATCTCAGTTTTTCACAATTCCTGTCATTTAATCCTAGTAAAAATTCCCTGTCTTAGGTCAGTTAGGATCACCACTCTATTTTAAGAATGTGAAATGTCAGAATAATAGTGGAGAGAAGGATTTATTTCAGCTTTGATTTCTTTCATCACATTCCCAGTGGGTCAGAAGTTTACATACACTCAATTAGTATTTGGTAGCATTGCCTTTAAATTGTTTACCTTGGGTCAAACGTTTTGGGTAGCCTTCCATAAGCTTCCCACAACAAGTTGGGTGTTTGTAGGCCTCCTTGCTCGCACACGCTTTTTCAGTTCTGCCCACACATTTTCTATGGAATTGAGGTCAGGGCTTTGTGATGGCCACTCCAATACCTTGACTTTGTTGTCCTTAGGCCATTTTGCCACAACTTTGGAAGTATGCTTGGGGTCATTGTCCATTTGGAAGACCCATTTGCGACCAAGCTTTAACTTCCTGACTGATGTCTTGAAATGTTGCTTCAATATATCCAAATAATTTTCCTTCTCATGATGTGAAGTGCACCAGTCCCTCCTGCAGCAAAGCACCCCCACAACACAATGCTGCCACCCCTTTGCTTCACTTTGGGATGGTGTTCTTCGGCTTGCAAGCATCCCCTTTTTTCCTGCAAACATGGCAATGGTCACTATGGCCAAACAGTTATATTTCTGTTTCATCAGACCAGAAGACATTTCTCCAAAAAGTACGATCTTTGTCCCTGTGTGCAGTTGCAAACCGTAGACTGACTTTTTTTATGGCGGTTTTGGAGCAGTGGCTTCTTCCTTGCTGAGCAGTCTTTCAGGTTATGTCGATATAGGACTCGTTTTACTGTGGATATAGAGACTTTTGTACCTGTTTCCTCCAGCATCTTCACAAGGTCCTTTGCTGTTGTTCTGGGATTGATTTGCACTTTTCACATCAAAGTACATTCATCTCTAGGAGACAGAACGCGTCTCCTTCCTGAGCAGTATGACGGCTTTGTGGTCCAATGGTGTTTATACTTGCGTACTATTGTTTGTACAGATGAACGTGGTACCTTCAGGCGTTTGGAAATTGCTCCCAAGGATGAACCAGACTTGTGGAGGTCTACAATTTTTTTTCTGAGGTCTTGGCTGATTTCTTTTGATTTTTCCATGATGTCAAGCAAAGAGGCACTGAGTTTGAAGGTAGGCGTTGAAATACATTGTAACGTCCTGACCAGTGTTCTTATGTGTTTTGCTTGTTTAGTGTTGGTCAGGACGTGAGCTGGGTGGGAATTCTATGTTGTGTGTCTAGTTTGTCTGTTTCTGTGTCCAGCCTAATATGGTTCTCAATCAGAGGCAGCTGTCAATCGTTGTCCCTGATTGAGAATCATATATAGGTGGCTTGTTTTGTGTTGGGGATTGTGGGTGGTTGTTTCCTGTCTCTGTGTTTGTGTTCTGCACCAGATAGGACTGTCTCGGTTTTCACGTTTGTTGTTTTGTATTGTTGTAAGTGTTCACAGTTCGTTAAATTAAACATGTTGAACACTAACTGCGCTGCATTTTGGTCCTCTCCTTCATCCCAGGAAGAAAGCCGTTACATACATACACAGGTACACTTCCAATTGACTCAAATTATGTCAATAAGCCTATCAGAAGCTTATAAAGCCATGACATCATTTTATGGAATTTCCCAAGCTGTTTAAAGGCACAGTCAACTTAGTGTATGTACACTTCTGACCCACTGGAATTGTGATACAGTGAATTCTAAGTGAAATAATCTGTCTGCAAACGATTGTTGGAAAAATGACTTTTGTCATGCACAAAGTAGATGTCCTAAATGACTTTCCAAAACTATAGTTTGTCAACAAGTAATTTGTGGAGTGGTTGAAAAACGAGTTTTAATGACTCCAACCTAAGTGTATGTTAAGCTTCCGACTTCAACTGTATCTGTAGGTACAAGGGCTATTTCAGGTAAAGTTTTACCGACTCTTTTACATCTAACTTCATGACAGGAATATCATTGCATGTGGAAAACAAGATATATTACGGGGCACATGGAGCATTGAAGCAAGAAATATAATTTAATGTGGAAAAGAAGATACACGACAGGACACATGGGCCATCTAAGTATAAATTGTATAAATAAATGTATGTGGACAATACCAGTGGAGGCTGCTATATTTGCATAAGCAAATAACAGGTGCCAATATTTCAGAATTTATGAAAATAAAATGTTTTCTCTCCATACCTCGCCCACTTTGTTGAGCCTCTGAAGGCCGCACAGGAAATGTGTGTTCTCGCTCTCCTGTAAACCGGGGAAGCTGATTGGCTGTGAGAAACAGGACCAGACAGTGGATCAGTCATCACTCTAGACTAGGTATTCCCAAACTAGGGGGATACACACAATGCAGTCGGGGGTACGCCAAATAAAAATGTGATACACATCATAAAAATACATTTATAAATCTACTTTTTTTCATATTTTCAAACAGTCCATTTAGTAAGGCCCACGTCCATAGAGACACATACCAGCTCCACTGGTAGTACTGCTACTACCAGCAGTACTACACCTGCACCTGTCGACGACACAAGTTGTTCTGCTTCCATAAGCACATCCAATGCTAGCATCAGTAATTCTACATTTGTTGTTAGCCCAACTAGCATGAACACTGACAGTTATGAATCTGTTGTAGCCGAAGAGCTACTGCCCCTGTACCCGGGAAAGCACCGAATAACAGACAGGGACGTTGGACCATCGAAGAGGCACAAATATGATGAGAACTACATTCATTTGGGGTTCACTTGTACTGGGAGTAGTACCTTTCCTCAGCCACAGTGTGTTAAATTTGCAAAAGTACTATCTCACAACTCAATGAAACCTTCACTCTTGCGCAGACATTTAGAAACAAAACATGCCAATTTGAAAAATAAGCCACAGGAGTGTTAGGAGTGAGAATTAAGATGACTTTTGAGTAGTAGCACATGTATAAAAGCAACAGATACCATTAATAAGAAGGGGCTAGAAGTGTCTTATTTGGTGAGCTACCTGAGTGGCTAGGTCAATAAGCCACAGGAGTGTTTGGAGTGATAATTAAGACGACTTTTGATGCTGGGGAAAAGGCCCAAAAAACTATACAGACAATGCCTTCATCAAACAACACAGTTTCACGACGCATCAGTGACATGGCTGGAGATGTATTGAAACAATTACTGCTTCGCATACAAGCCAGTGAATTATATGCGTTACAGCTGGATGAGTCAACAGACGTGGCAGGCCTGGCACAGCTCCTGGTATATATATCCGTTACGTTTATGGGGGGTCAATTAAGGAAGACATCCTCTTCTGCAAACCACTGGAAACCAGGACAACAGGAGAGGATATTTTTAAAGTACTGGACAGTTTTGTGACATCAAATGGACTTTGGTGATCAAGATGTGTTGGTATCTGTACTGATGGCGCAAAAGCCATGACAGGGAGACATAGTGGAGTGGTAACGCGTGCAAGCAGTTGCTCCCGATGCCACTTGGGTACACTGCAGCATCCACAGAGAGGCTCTTACTGCCAAGGGAATGCCTGACAGCTTGAAAGACGTTTTGGACACTACAGTGAAAATGGTTAACTTTTTTAAAACAAGGCCCCTTAACTCTCATGCATTTTCTGCACTATGCAATTATATGGGCAGTGACCATGTAACGCTTTTACAACATACAGAAGTGCGCTGGTTATCAAGGGGCAAAGCATTGACACATTTTTTAAATTGAGAGACAAGCTTAAAGTTTTCTTTACTGACCAAAATTTTCACTTGTCTGACCGCTTGCATGATGACGAGCTTCTAACACGACTAGCCTATCTGGGTGATGTTTTTTCTCGCCTGAATGATCTGATTCTAGGATTACAGGGACTCTCCGCAACTATATTCAATGTGCGGGACAAAATTGAGGCTATGATTAAGAAGTTGGAGCTCTTCTCTGTCTGCATTAACAAGGACAACACACAGGTCTTTCCATCTTTGTATGATTTTTTGTGTGCAAATGAACTCAAGCTTACGGACAATGTCAAATGTGATATAGCGAAGCACCTGAGTGAGTTGGGTGCGCAATTACGCAGGTACTTTCCCGAAATGGATGACACAAACAACTGGATTCGTTATCCCTTTCATGCCCTGCCTCCAGTCCACTGAACAAGAGAGCCTTATCGAAATTGCAACAAGCGGTTCTGTGAAAATCTAATCAGAAGCCACTACCAGATTTCTGGATCGGGCTGCACTCAGAGTATCCTACCTTGAGAATCTGTGGTATTACTTAAAGATTGCTGTACACCAGCGGAACCCATCCAACTTGAAGGAGCTGGAGCAGTTTTGCCTTGAAGAATGGGCAAAAATCCCAGTGGCTAGGAGTGCCAAGCTGATAGAGACATACCCCAAGAGACTTCCAGCTGTAATTGCTGCAAAAGTGGCTCTACAAAGTATTGACCTTAAGGGGGTGAATAGTTATAAAAGCTAAAGTTTTCTGTTTTTTTGTCTTATTTCTTGTTTGTTTCACAAGAAAAAATATTTTGCTTCTTCAAAGTGGTTGGCATGTTGTGTAAATCAAATGATACAACCCCCCCCAAAATACATTTTAATTCCAGGTTGTAAGGCAACAAAATAGGAAAAATGCCAAGGGGGGTGAATACTTTCGCAAGCCACTGTACTTATGTGAGAGTGGATTCTCGGCCCTCACTAGCATGAAAACTAAATACAGGCACAAGACTGTGTGAGGAAAATGATTGAAGACTGAGACTCTCTCCAATACAACCCAACATTGCATAGTTATGTGCATCCTTTCAAACACACCCTTCTCATTAACCTGTGGTGAGTTATTCACCAAATTAGGTTTTGTATGTAAGATGGTTAAATAAAGAGCAAAATTGTTGATTATTATTATATTATTATTTGTGCCCTGGTCCTAAAAGAGCTCTTTGTCACTTCCCGCGAGCCGGGTTGTGACAAAAACTCACACTTATTCTTATGTTTAATAAATGTATTGCATAGTGTGTGTGTGGCAGGCTTACAATGATGGCAAAAAACAACATTTGAGAGTGCGCTGACCCTGGTGTTTGAAGGGGTACAGGACTATGAAAAGTTTGGGAACCACTGCTCTAGACTTATAAATAGAGAGGCATCTGAACATCTCACAAAATGGCTCACCCACCTCTCCGTCCATGGCTCTGACTAGGAGGTCTAGGTCATACTGTTGTTCTGAGAGCAGGGTTGTTAGCTTCACCTAAGTACAAAGGGAAGTGTGTCAACAGAGATCTGGGCCCGCATTTATCAAGTGCCTCAGAGTCGGATTGCTGATTCAGGATCGGTTTTGCCTCTTAGATCATATTGAATTACATTATTATGGACAGGGAGGACCTGATCCTAGATCAGTGTCCACGTAACCGGCCCTTTATTGGAAGATATTGTTAATAAATAATAGAGAGATAGTTATACACAAGAGCTAGAGTGGTCACAGACCTGTTTGTGCGCTTACAATTTCAGTCCTTGTCAAGGTAAACATTGTGTGTCATGACAATGAGTCACAAGAAGTTGGTATGACAGCACAAACAGACTGGCACTCAGGATACACAGGAATGTAGTGTTTATTGCTTATAATATATATTTCATAAGGACAGGAAGACAGCAGGGTTGGGGTATATGGGGTATATTCCATTAAAAATTCAGTAAATTCAGGATGCAAACTGAAATTCCAATTCTCCTCAAGGATTTTCGATGATTAAAATGTGGAATTGGAATTTTACGTTACCTCCTGAATTCACTCTATTGAAATGGAATTGGCCGCAACCCTGCAGGACAGTACAATTAAAATAATTTAGTCTTCAAAGGTCTAATTAATACCATGATTACACACAATGGAGAAAGTTTGTTTCAATAGAAAGGCAATCACTTACATGAACTATGCTCCTCGCAGAGTAAAAGGGTTTTAGTCAAGTAGGTCATACACTTACACACAGCTCTGGACTGAGCAAGGCAGTGATCTTCAGCTGCATCATGGGATCTTTGCTCCATGCATTGCTATGGGACATGTCGACACATTCCAACATGGACGCCAGGTTGTCGTTGTACCGTCGCTCCCTGTTGACAATTGATATTTGACCACATCCATTCAGACTGAAAGTTATTCCATATGGTTTTATTATTAATATAATTTTGTTTTGCCCCTTTTCTCCCCAATTTCGTTATATCCAATTGGTAGTTACAGTCTTGTCTCAACGCTGCAACTCCCGTACGGACTCGGGAGAGGTGAAGGTCGAGAGCCATGCGTCCTCCGAAACACGACCCTCCCAAGCCGCACTGCTTCTTGACACACTGCTCGCTTAATCCGGAAGCCAACCGCACGAATGTGTCGGTGGAAACACTGTACAACTGGCGACCGTGTCAGCGTGCATGCGTCCAGCCTGCCACAAGGAGTCGCTAGAGCGCGATGGGACAAGGACATCCTGGCCAGCCAAACCCTCCCCTAATACGGACGATGCCAATTGTGCGCCACCTCATGGGTCTCCCGGTCGTGGCCGGCTGCGACACAGCCCGGGATCAAACCCAGGTCTGTAGTGATGCCTCAAACACTGCGATGCAGTGCCTTAGACCGCTGCGCTACTCGGGAGGCCCTTCAATATTTCTGAATGAAAACAAACATTGAAAAAAGTGAAATAGATCTTTATCATCAATTTATGTAAAGTGCTGCATGAAACCCATGTAATTGCACTACGTATGGTAGCCGAGCATTGTCAGCGTAAAACCTTTTTCACACCACTGAGCAAAACTGAACTGAGCCTGGTTACATATCTTTAACTTATTTTGTACATAATGTTGCTGCTACCATCTCTTATGACCAAAAATAACTTCTGATGTCCAGACCAGAGATAACTTACCACGAACTGGCAGAAGCTTTTTTCCGACGAGCCCAACGTGAACGACATACTACTTTCCCGGGAACAGGCCCAAATCCCCGTCATTTGCGTGAAGAGACAACGGAGAAAAAGAGGACGAAGGTCAGGCTGCCTTCTGAGAATTCGTAGGCGATCGAATAAACCTTCCATTCTTCTAGCTAACGTGCAATCATTGGAAAATAAAATCGACGACCGACAAGGAAGATTAAACTACCAACGGGACATTAACAACTTTAATATCTTATGCTTCACGGAGTCGTGGCTGAACGACGACATTATCAACATACAGCTGGCTGGTTATACGCTGTATCGGCAAGATAGAACAACGGCCTCTGGTAAGACAATGTAAACAACAGCTGATGCACAATATCTAAGGAAATCTCGAGGTTTTGCTCACCTGAGGTAGAGCATCTGTTCCTAGGCCGTCATTGTAAATAAAAATGTGTTCTTAACTGACTTGCCTAGTTAAATAAAGGTTAAATATATATTTTTTAAATAAATCTCATGATAAGCTGTAGACCACACTGTATACCTATAGAGTTTTCATCTGTATTTTTCGTAGCTGTCTACATACCACCACAGACCGATGCTGGCACTAAGACCGCACTCAATGAGCTGTTATTCCGCCAACTTTACTCCACACACAGAGACGTGTTCAAAGCTCTCCTCCACCCTCCATTTGGCAAATCTGATCATAATTCTATCCTCCTGATTCCTGCTTATAAGAAAAAATTCAAGCAGGAAGCATCAGTGACTCAGTCAATAAAAAAGTGGTCAGATGAAGAAGATGCTAAGCTACAGGACTGTTTTGCTAGCACAGACTGGAATATGTTCCGGGATTCTTCCTATGGCATTGAGGAGTACACCACATCAGTCATTGGCTTCATCAATAAGTGCATCGATGACGTCGTCCCCACAGTGACTGTACTTACATACCCCACCCAGAAGCCATGGATTACAGACAACATCTGCACTGAGCTAAAGGCAAGAGCTGCCGCTTTCAAGGAGCGGGACCCTACCCCGGAAGTTTATAAGTAATCCCGCTATGCCCTCCGCCGTACCATCAAACAGGCAAAGCATCAATACATGACTAAGATGGATTCGTACTACACCGGCTCCGACACTCGTCAGATGTGGCAGGGCTTGCAAACTATTACAGACTACAAAGGGAAGCACAGCCGCGAGCTGCCCAGTGACACGAGTCTACCAGATGAGCTAAATAACTTCTATGCTCACTTCGAGGCAAATAACACTGAAACATGTATGAAAGCACCAGCTGTTCCGGACGACTGTGTGATCACGCTCTTCCGCAGCTGAAGTGAGTAAGACCTTTAGACAGGTCAACATTCACAAGGCCGCAGGGCCAGACGGATTACCAGGACGTATACTGTGAGCATGCGCTGACGAACTGGCAACTGTCTTCACTCACATTTTCAACCTCTCCCTGTCCGAGTCTGTAATACCAACATGTTTTAAGCAGACCACCATAGTCCCTGTGCCCAAGAACACTAAGGTAACCTGCCTAAATGACTACCGACCCATAGCACTCACGTCTGTAACCATGAAGTGCTTTGAAAGGCAGGTCATGGCTCACATCAACACCATTATCCTAGAAACCATAGACCCACTCCAATTTGCATACCGCCCAAACAGATCCACAGATGATGCCATCTCTATTACACTTAACACTGCCCTTTCTCACCTGGACAAAAGGAACACCTATGTGAGAATGCTATTCATTGACTACAGCTCAGCGTTCAACACCATAGTGCCCTCAAAGCTCATCAATAAGCTAAGGACCCTGGGACTAAACCCCTCCCTCTGTAACTGGATCTTGGACTTCCTGACGGGCCGCCCCAAGGTGGTAAGGGTAGGTAACAACACATCCAAAACACACTGATCCTCAACACCCCTAAGGGGTGCGTGCTCAGTCCCCTGCTGTACTCCCTGTTCACTCATGACTGCATGGCCAGGCACGACTCCAACACCATCATTAAGTTTGATGACACAACTGTGGTAGGCCTGATCACCGACAATGATGAGACAGCCTACAGGGAGGAGGTCAGAGACTTGGCCGTGTGGTGCCAGGACAACAACCTCTCCCTCAACGTGATCAAGACAAAGGAGATGATTGTGGACTACAGAAAATGAAGGACCGAGCACGCCTCCATTCTCATCGACTAGGCTGTAGTGGAGCAGGTTGAGAGCTTCAAGTTCCTTGGTGTCCACATCACCAACAAACTAACATGGTCCTAGCACACCAAGATAATCGTGAAGAGGGCACGACAAAATCTATTCCCCCTCAGGAGACTGAAAAGATTTGGCATGGGTCCTCAGATCCTCAAACGATTCTACAGCTGCACCATCGAGAGCATCCTGACTGGTTGCATCACTGCCTGGTACGGCAACTGCTCAACCTCTGACCGCAAGGCACTACAGGGGGTAGTGCTTACGGCCCAGTACATCACTGGGGCCAAGCTTCCTGCCATCCAGGACCTCTATACCAGGCTGTGTCAGAGGAAGGCCCTAAAAATTATCAAAGACTCCAGCCACCCTAGTCATAGACTGTTCTCTCTGCTTCCGCACGGCAAGCGGTACCGGAGCGCCAAGTCTAGGTCCAAGAGGCTTCTATACAGGCTTCTATACAGCTTCTACCCCCAAGCCATAAGACTCCTGAACATCTAATCAAATGTTATTATCTATGCATAGTCACTTTACTAACTCTACCTACAATTACCTCGACTAACCGGTGACCGCGCACATTGACTCTGTACCGATACCCCCTGCATATAGTCTCGCTATTGTTATTTTACTGCTGCTCTTTATCTACTTGTAAACTTTATTTCTTATTCATATTTTTTTAACTGCATTGTTGGTTAGGGGATTGTAAGTAAGCATTTCACCTGTTGTATTCTGCGCTTGTGACTAATACAATTTGATTTGATCCACTATAGTTAAACTATCCAAGCCCAGAAGTGCAGTACAGTTTAGCACGCTAGTGTGGAAAGGGGTTTAACATAGAAATATGTTGTCTAACCCAGTGCTCTCTCCCAGGTCCTCTTCAATGGGCACAGCCAGCATGGGGCGGAGTCCCAGGGTGCTCATCTTCTCCATGGAATGGGTGATCTCGCCCTCACTCTCCCCGGCCACAAACTGAGCATATACAGAGGGCCGCATGAGCAGGGCAAACCCCCTTTTCCCGAGCAGAGTCCGCGCTACAGACATGAGCTGAGAGTGGGAGGAAGAGACAGAAAGAAAAAAAGAAAGAAAGAAAGAAGGGGAGAATGAGTGAGTCAAAATTATAGGAAAAGGGAGAGCGAGTGAGTGAGTCAGGTACAAATAAAGAGATCGTTTTGGCTAGAGGTAAAGAGAGGGGGATATAAAAATAAATAAGGAGTATGAGAGGCAGAGAAAGAGTGGGCTCTGATTGACAGGGAGGGGAAACCGAGACGGGCAAACATACTTGACTTTTATACATTGACAGACAGCGAGTGCAACAGTGTAAGCATTTGACTGTCTGCACTCACTCACTCACTGATTGAGTTCCAAATGGCACTCTATTCAATATATAATGCACAACATTTGACCAGAGCCCTATGAGCCGGTGTCAAAAGTAGTGACAGCCCTGTGAGCGCATGTCAAAAGTAGTGACACTCACTCATTCACCACTCACTCATTTCCCTCAATTCCTCGCTCTCTCACCCCTTCCCTGGTTCATACTGCTCATGTAGTGTATATCTCTTCCCTTCTCCCTCCCTCCCTCCCAGTATCTCACCTTCCCACAGTTGTTGACCAGCACTGGGACAGAGCAGAGTTGGAACACCCCTAATGCTCGGAGAAGCTCTCCAAAGCTCTTTACCCTGAAGGCGCTGGGGTCCTCAAAGGTCAACGCAGCGTGGAGGGCGTCCGCTGCAAACCCCTGTGACGGTGCCACTGCCAACCGCTCCCCTGTCCTTGGGGCCGCGGTACCCGCAGTACCCAACAGCCTCAGCGACAGGAAGTGATGCAATGATGGGCGAAGCAGTGGAGATGTCATCATCGCTGATGGAGGGCGTCTGGATGGACCCGACGTCTGTGTAGATGTGTGTATTTGTATGTGTGTATGTGAATAATGTGCCTGTTAATATGTGTGTGTGTGTGTGTGCGCGTGTCTGTGGTGTGTTTACTTTCCTTGCTTGCTTAGTTGTGTAGACTCACTTTGCCTTGACCGCTTGTTCAGCAGTCTGACAGGGTCACACATACATAAACAAGGGAAGATACCCTCAGCTGAGAACCTGCTGAAAGAGAGGAATGAGGGGTAGAGAAAATGTAAACACATAGAGAGAAAGAGAAATACAGTACAAGTAAACATTGACCATCAATACAGTTCAGCAATTCACAATTTTTATCCAATAGAGGCTGATAATGATATCCCTCCATACACGCATTACATTTACTTTCCACTTAAATTAAAACTTTGACAATTGTACATTATTATAAATCCATGCCTATTAAGTGAACTGTTACTTTCCCCAAATGAGAGTAAACTAAGCCACAAATATGAATTGCTCTGATAGAGATTAGTGGTGGGCACCAATATCGATAATGTTTGATATGGATATGAGCAAGGCATAATGAATAGTTTTATGTAAAAAGCAGTAATGAAGTCCAGTCTGGTGATACAGAAAATATTTGTCACCACAGATGGTTTGTTTACATAGCAGGTTAGGATAATTAACGTGGCAGGTTAGGTGAATAAACATGGCAGGTTAGGAGAATGAGGTTAAGGTAAGGAAACGGGTTTGGTGCATTATTTTTCAATGAAAAATGTGCATGAAAATGAGTCGTCTCTCGTTGAATGACAACAAAGCCTTTATTGAAGAATCGCTACTGTTGACCAATCACCGACGAAGGGGCGTAGACTTTGGCTCCGAATTTCGGCTTGCCTCCAGAAAAAAAATGATGAGTACCTGAACAGTCGAAAAAACCCTCACTGAAGTCCAAAACTAACAAAAACGTCACAAATTGTCGTCATAATATATGCACAAACTCTACTGAACTGTTTCGGCTAGGAAGCATGAGGACGCCTTTAGGATTAGCTACAATGCTACATTTGTCAACAGCTGTTGTCCTCGACGCGACCACTAGATAGAGCGGTAGCCCTACTCCATCTAGCCACAACGGTAGAAACGTAAACAAACCATCTGTGGCAACAAATCATCAGTATCATGACACCTTCATGCACAAAACCCTCTCACAGACCTTCTCACAGGCTCTCAACTTATTATACTTAATTGCCTGCTGATAGATCATCAAAGGATGTCTCTCTGTTTCTCTCCAAATGTGAAGTTGAGGCATTTTTTACATTCAGCAATACTAGGTCAAGGGAAATATTGTATTCTTTCTAAAAAATATATATCTACATATATTTCAGGATGTTGTGTTTCCCTGGAAATAATCAGAATGAATGTAAACATAAAAGTTTTGAAAACATAGCTTGTCTAAAAAAAGTGATCTCTTGGCACAACTTACCCCGGATATAGGGTAAGTTGAGTATGAGGACAGGGTAAGTTGAGCTGCCTTGGGGTAAGTGGGTGTTGGTGCTAGTAGGTAAAAGTTTAATTAATGGAATGGGGTGTGGTATATTGTATATCTTAAATGTATGTCTACATTGAGATATACAGGTAACCAAAATAATGGAAACACCAACATAAAGTGTCTTTGGACCACCACGAGCCACCAGAGCAGCTTCAATGCGCCTTGGCATAGATTCTACAAATGTCTGGAACACTATCAGAGAGAAATTCCATCATTTGGTGTTTTGTTGATTGTGGTGGAAAACACTGTCAAATCAAATCAAATTGTATTTGTCACATGCACAGAATACAACCGTACTGTGAAATGCTTACTTACAGGCCCTTAAAACTTCTTAAAGCATTGTTGGTTAAGAAAAAAATACATGTTAAGAAAAAAATTGAAAATAAAAGTAACAATTAATTAAACAGCAGCGGTAAAATAACAATAGCGAGGCTATATACAGGGGGTACCGGTACAGAGTCAATGTGCGGGGGCACCGATTAGTCGAGGTAATTGAGGTAATATGTACATGTAGGTAGAGTTAAAGTGACTATGCGTAGATAATAAACAGAGAGTAGCAGCAGCGTAAAAGAGGGTTCTGGGTAGCCTTTTGAATAGCTGTTCAGGAGTCTTATGGCTTGGGAGTAAAAGCAGAAGCCTCTTGGACCTAGACTTGGCGCTCCAGTACCACTTGCCTTGCGGAAGCAGAGAGAACAGTCTATGACTAGGCTGGCTGGAGTCTTTTTTTTTTTTTTTTTTTTTTCATTATGTAATTTTTTAATTTTTTTATCCTATTTTCTCCCCAATTTTCGTGGTATCCAATCGCTAGTAATTACTATCTTGTCTCATCGCTACAACTCCCGTACGGGCTCGGGAGAGACGAAGGTCGAAAGCCATGCGTCCTCCGAAGCACAACCCAACCAAGCCGCACTGCTTCTTAACACAGCGCGCCTCCAACCCGGAAGCCAGCCGCACCAATGTGTCGGAGGAAACACCGTGTACCTGGCCCCCTTGGTTAGCGCGCACTGCGCCCGGCCCGCCACAGGAGTCGCTGGAGCGCGATGAGACAAGGATATCCCTACCGGCCAAACCCTCCCTAACCCGGACGACGCTATGCCAATTGTGCGTCGCCCCACGGACCTCCCGGTCGCGGCCGGCTGCGACAGAGCCTGGGCGCGAACCCAGAGACTCTGGTGGCCCTAGACCACTGCGCCACCCGGGAGGCCCTCCTGGCTGGAGTCTTTGACAATTTTGAGGGCCTTCCTCTGACACCGCCTTGTATAGAGGTCCTGAAAGGCAGGAAGCTTGGCCCCAGTGATGTACTGGGCCATCGCACTACCCTCTGTAGCACCTTGCTGTCGGAGGCCGAGCAGTTGCCATACCAGGCAGAGATGCAACCAGTCAGGATGCTCTCGATGGTGCAGCTGTAGAACCTTTTGAAGATCTTTTCAGTCTCCTGGGGGAATAGTCTTTGTCGTGCCCTCTTCACGACTGTCTTATTGTGTTTGGACCATGTTAGTTTGTTGGTGATGTGGTCACCAAGGAACTTGATGCTCTCAACCTGCTCCACTACAGCCTTGTCGATGAGAATGGGGTCGTGCTCGGTTCTCCTTATCCTGTAGTCCACAATCATCTCCTTTGTCTTGATCACGTTGAGGGAGAGGTTGTTGTCCTCGCACCACACGGCCAGGTCTCTGACCTCCTCCCTGTAGGCTGTCACATCGTTGTTGGTGATCAGGCCTACTACTGTTGTGTCATCAGCAAACTTAATGATGGTGTTGGAGTCGTACCTGGCCATGCAGTCATGGGTGAACAGGGAGTACAGGAGGGGACTGAACAGGGAGTACAGGAGGGGACTGAACAGGGAGTACAGGAGGGGACTGAACAGGGAGTACAGGAGGGGACTGAGCAGGGAGTACAGGAGGGGACTGAACAGGGAGTACAGGAGGGGACTGAGCAGGGAGTACAGGAGGGGACTGAACAGGGAGTACAGGAGGGGACTGAACAGGGAGTACAGGAGGGAACTGAGCAGGGAGTACAGGAGGGGACTGAACAGGGAGTACAGGAGGGGACTGAGCACGCACCCCTGAGGGGCCCCGTGTTGAGGATCAGCGAGGCGGATGTGTTGTTACCTACCCTTACCACCTGGGGGCGTCCCGTCTGGAAGTCCAGGATCCAGTTGCAGAAGGAGGTGTTTAGTCCCAGTGTCCTTAGCTTAGTGATGAGCATTGAGGGCACTACGGTGTTGAACGCTGAGCTGTAGTCAATGAATAGCATTCTCACAAAGGTGCTCCTTTTGTCCAGGTGGGAAAGGGAAGTGTTGAGTGCAATAGAGATTGCATCATCTGTGGATCTGTTAGAGCAGTTTTCAAATTGGAGTGGGCCTAGGGTTTCTGGGATAATGTGGTTGATGTGAGCCATGACCTGTCTTTCCAAGCACTTCATGGCTACAGACGTGAGGGCAAGGGTTGGTAATCATTTAGGCAGGTTCCTTAGTGTTCTTGGGCACAGGGACTATGGTGGTCTGCTTGAAACATGTTGGTATTACAGACTCCGTCAGGGACAAGTTGAAAATGTCAGTGAAGACACTTGCCAGCTCGTCAGCGCATGCTCGGAGTACACGTCCTGGAAATCCGTCTGGCCTTGCGGCCTTGTGAATGTTGACCTGTTTAAAGGTCTTACTCACATCGGCTACGGAGAGCGTGATCACACAGTCGTCCGGAACAGCTGATGCGCTCATGCATTTTTCAGTGTTACTTGCCTCGAAGCGAGCATAGAAGTAATTTAGCTCGTCTGGTAGGCTTGTGTCACTGGGCAGCTCGCAGCTGTTGCTTCCCTTTGTAGTCTGTAATAGTTTGCAAGTCCTGCCATATCCGACGAGCATCGGAGCTGGTGTAGTACGCTTCAATCTTAGTCCTGTATTGATGCTTTGTCTGTTTGATGGCTTGTCGGTGGGCCTAGCAGGATTTCTTATAAGCTTCTGGGTTAAAGTCCCGCTCCTTGAAAGCGGCAGCTCTACCCTTTAGCTCAGTGCGGATGTTGTCTGTAATCCATGGCTTCTGGCTGGGGTATGTACGTACGGTCACTGTGGGGATGACGTCATCGATGCACTTACTGATGAAGCCAGTGACTGATGTGGTGTACTCCTCAATGCCATAGGAAGAATCCCGAACATAATCCAGTCTGTGCTAGCAAAACAGTCCTGTAACTTAGCATTTGCTTCGTCTGACCACTTTCTTATTTACCGAGTCACTGGTGCATCCTGCTTCAGTTTTTATTTGTAAACAGTGTGGAAGGACCACCAGGGAGCAGGCTGTGCCCACTGATTGTAGCCCAGGACAGCATGTGAGTACAGGGGATCAGATGCAGTTAATCACACCTGGCGGCACTAATCACCTATTCTCTTCCTCCTACATAAGATACGGGAGAACCAGTAGTAGGGGGAGCTCGTGGGGAAATGATGTGTTGATTCTCCAAACTGAGGACTTACTTGATAGACGAGAGACGAAAGGAACGGACTACCTCTTGGGAATGGCAAACACTGATTCTCTCCACCACCAGAAATGAACTCCACAAACGTATGGTTAAGATGGTGACACACTCTTGATGTATGTTATAGTTAAAAGTTACCTTGTTTTCCTTATTCCTTTAAAGAAGATGTGTGTTATCCTTTTGAGATCATCCTTGGTTGTGGGAGAAGAAAAGATACCTCCATAGAGAACTTTGTTCTATGTTCTGCTCCCGACTCGTTTATTCCACCTTTCCGCTTTACAGCAACAGACAAAAAATACTTGGTCCGCTCACAGCAGGAATCAGGAGGATAGAATTATGGTCAGATTTGCCAAATGGGGGGCGAGGGAGAGCTTTGTACAAGTCTCTGTGTGTGGAGTAAAGGTGGTCTAGAGTTTTTTTCCACTCTGGTTGCACATTTAACATGCTGGTAGAAATGAGGTAAAACGTTTCCCTGCATTAAAGTCCCCGAGACTGCCTCTGGATGAGCGTTTTTCTGTTTGCTTATGGCGGAATACCGCTCATTGAGTGCAGTCTTAGTGCCAGCATCGGTATGTGGTGGTATGCAGACAGCTACGAAAAATACAGATGAAAACTCTCTAGGTAGATATTGTGGTCTACAGCTTTTCATGACCTTAGGTGAGCAAAACCTTGAGACTTCCTTAGATATTGTGCACCAGCTGTTGTTTACAAAATACATAGACCACAGACCCTTATCTTACCAGAGGCCGCTTGTTCTATCCTGCCGAAAGGGCTTAAAACCCGCCATCTGTATGTTATTCATGTCGTCGTTCAGCCACGACTCGGTGAAACATAAGATATTACAGTTTGTAATGTCCCGTTGGTAGGATATACGTGCTGGTAGCTCTTCTATTTTATTATCCAATGATTGTACACTGCTCAAAAAAATAAAGGGAACACTTAAATAACACAATGTAACTCCAAGTCAATCACACTTCTGTGAAATCAAACTGTCCACTTAGGAAGCAACACTGATTGACAATAAATTTCACATGCTGTTGTGCAAATGGAATAGACAAAAGGTGGAAATTATAGGCAATTAGCAAGACACCCCCAATAAAGGAGTGATTCTGCAGGTGGTGACCACAGACCACTTCTCAGTTCCTATGCTTCCTGGCTGATGTTTTGGTCACTTTTGAATGCTGGCGGTGCTCTCACTCTAGTGGTAGCATGAGACGGAGTCTACAACGCACACAAGTGGCTCAGGTAGTGCAGCTCATCCAGGATGGCACATCAATGCGAGCTGTGGCAAGAAGGTTTGCTGTGTCTGTCAGCGTAGTGTCCAGAGCATGGAGGCGCTACCAGGAGACAGGCCAGTACATCAGGAGACGTGGAGGAGGCCGTAGGAGGGCAACAACCCAGCAGCAGGACCGCTACCTCCGCCTTTGAGCAGGAGGAGCACTGCCAGAGCCCTGCAAAATGACCTCCAGCAGGCCACAAATGTGCATGTGTCTGCTCAAACGGTCAGAAACAGACTCCATGAGGGTGGTATGAGGGCCCGACGTCCACAGGTGGGGGTTGTGCTTACAGCCCAACACCGTGCAGGACGTTTGGCATTTGCCAGAGAACACCAAGATTGGCAAATTCGCCATTGGCGCCCTGTGCTCTTCACAGATGAAAGCAGGTTCACACTGAGCACATGTGACAGACGTGACATGAGTCTGGAGTCTGGAGACGCCGTGGAGAACGTTCTGCTGCCTGCAACATCCTCCAGCATGACCGGTTTGGCGGTGGGTCAGTCATGGTGTGGGGTGGCATTTCTTTGTGGGGCCGCACAGCCCTCCATGTGCTCGCCAGAGGTAGCCTGACTACCATTAGGTACCGAGATGAGATCCTCAGAGCCCTTGTGAGACCATATGCTGACACATGCACATTTGTGGCCTGCTGGAGGTCATTTTGCAGGGCTCTGGCAGTGCTCCTCCAGGAGCAGGAACTCCCCTCAGACACTAGGCCCTCCATGGAATGAGTTTGACACCCCTGTTTTAGGGCGTCATATTGTAGCTTATAGAGACCCCAAATGATGTATAAAATAATCTTCTACTTTCGTTTAGATACAAACATCATGAAACCTATAACAAATGAATTGGACTTTGTGAAATCTGTTTTTTGGACCTAGGTTGCTTACCACTTTTTCCATGTGGTTTCTTCCTTCGCAGACTCCATGAAATGATGACCTCTTCCTAAATATTTGGTTTCATGATTCATTTTGTGTATGGTTTCCTAGAAACAAGGGGTGGCTCAACTAACCCTTTGGATCAACTTACCCCACTTTCCCCTACTCTGTGTGCCTCCATTCTCTCCCTGCTTATACCGTCCTCCCCTCCAGCCCTCTGCTGCAAATTCCCATGAACTCTATTTAAGTGATGCTGACTTACAAAGAAGTACTACTCAATGTATGACATGTTTGTGGTTTTTGTTGCATTATTTTGCTGATTCAGAGCAGTAAGATTGCACTTGAACATCAGGCGAGTAATGTCTAGCTAAGATAAAACCTGATGTCCATATACTGTACATAGTAGTGAGTGTTGAACTGCAAAAATACAATTTTATCGTTGTGGAGTAAACAACACGACACCATGTCCAGATGAAGGAGAAACTGTTTTTTAAAATTGTTAACAGTGTAACCTACATTCCTGCACTGTTTCTGTAGGGGAGACCGGGGACAGTTGTAACACATTTTGGAGTTGTTTATTAAAATTGTATTTATTCTAAAACCGTTTGATGTAGAGAGTTCTACATTTCACAAAGATAACTTACATTTATTTGCCTGCTAACTATTAGTATAGTTTAGACACCTGTGCTAAATGTGGAATTTTTACAATTCTGTCTTAATCCGAAAAAGTCCTGATGTTACAACTAACCGCAATAGCAGGGTTAATAGTAAAGTTATATGGGACAGTTGTAACACTTTAACGTAACAAAAGTGGTCATTCAGCAATGTTATGATTTGAAACTTATATTTGGATGAAAATACACTAAATTGACAAAAAACATTTGATCTTTTAGGCATGTCACTCAGTGGAAATATGCATATTTTGTATAACAGTAGTACTCAAACAAAATGTAAGAATGACATTTGTCTGAGGTATTATCTTAGTTGCACTGCCACAGTTGATTTAAAGAAGTGAAATTTGATATGTGAATGTCTATATACTATAAAATTTGTTTTTTTGTTATATAAAATGCAAATCAATATAAAAGATATATATAGGTGCCCATCGCTAATAAAGACCAAGACAGAAAAAGCAAAGGAAACCTTACCGTATGTCCAGAGTACACGGTCTGTCACCAGTCGATTGACAAATGTCATCTAGAGGGAGGTTCTATGGGGGTGGACACAGACGTGTTGTACCATTTATTGGGTAACTAGCTAGTTAATGAGTGGCTAACTTGAGTAAACATCAGGTTCACCTCGGAGAGCACAAATAATTGGTGTCAAGTCCAAGTTGGATCCAAAATGTAATTGTCAAGCCCTTTCAAATCAGTGTCAAGCCCATGTTGGATCCCAAAGTCATTGGCAAAACCTTACAAATCAATGGTTGTAGTAATGTCAAGCCCGCGTTGGATCCAAAGTATCATCGGCAATACCTTACAGATCAATGGTTGTAGTAGTTCCATCTGACAGACGAGTGAAAGATTTCAGAGCTTTTAATTCATTAAAACAAAACGGCACTAGTTTCTCTGCTGATGAGTAACCCCAATGAAATTGACATCCAAAAATCAACCCACATTTTTTTCTACTCACTGGTTTTCTATGAAGATAAATGCTTTTCACAAAGTGCATTGTTACTCCAGTTATTAACCAACAATGTAGCTCAAAGTTGCAATCTGTGATTGCTACATCAATTTTTGTACTTTTAAATTAATTATATTGTACACCCATTGATAAAATTGACAAGGTATAATTGACTCGACAACCAATATAAAAATCATTGACCTCGATTAACTTAAAACAGGAAATCATTCAAAATGTCAGACCATTTGTGTTGCTATACCACTTGTGGCAATATTTTGTTTTATTCATATTGTATAAGCCAGGTATTTTCTCCTCTCTGCTCATTTTGGACCAACTCGAGTTCAGGAAAAATTGGAAATAAACTCCGTCTTCTTTTTCCCCAGACCCCAACTTCTCCTCTGTTCTCCCCTTTTCCCAGACCAAGAGAATGGAAACCACCCAAAATAAAGGTGGCGTTCCTGCCTGTCAACATCGCAGACCCCTGCTGGAACTCACAATGCTTGGGTAGGTGTTTAACTTATCAGCTACCACTTCATATGACATAGCAATTTGATGCCCGACTACAGTAGTCGGGAAGGAACTTGACTCGACCAATAGATCATAGAGGATGCTGGGAAAACCACAGATGTTAGAATGACCCAGAAATGGCAGAGAGAAAGGGACAGGTGTTAAACAGATAGTTGTTTAGAGGAGTTGGAGGTAAAAGACTTTGCCCCAAGGTAGACCAAGCTAACTGTCCCAGAGGAAAATATTAACCCCAAACTGCCTTGAATAGTGGTGTGTTATGTTCGCCTCAAAGTTTGCTATGTTCCTTGACAGATTGTACTGAACGACATGTTTCCCCATGACGGTGTGCACCATCATTCAACAGCCTTTGACGTGTTTGCACCTGTTCAGGAGTGAAAGTAGATTTAATTTGCCGGTACAGAACATACCAATTTTTGGGGGGAGGGGACCTCAACATGGAGTTTCTACATGTAATTCTAATAATTGAATAGGATATCAGGGCCTAATAGTAAAGATGTGTCGTTTAACTTTTAAAATGGACTGGCATTAACATAACCAGTCATGTTATCATCTGATTGACAATAACTTCAAAAGGCTTGCTCACATTCGTCCACTAAAATAATTCCAGCATCCATACTGTGCTGCTTTCAAGGAGCAGGACTCTAACCCGGAAGCTTATAAGAAATCCCGCTATGCCCTCCGACGAATCATCAAACAGGCAAAGTGTCAATACAGGACTAAGATCGAAAGACCACACCGGCTCCGACGCTCGTTGGATGTGGCAGGGCTTGCCAAACTATTACAGACTACAAAAGGGAAGCACAGCTGCAAGCTGCCCAGGGACACAAGCCTACCAAACAAGCTAAATTACTTCTGTTTGCTTCAAGGCAAGTAACACTGAAACATGCATGAGAGCATCAGCTGTTCCGGGCGACTGATCACTCTCCATAGTCGATGTAAGACCTTTAAAACAGGTCAACATTCACAAGGCCGCAGGGCCAGACGGATTACCAGAACGTATTCTCCGAGCATGAGCTGACCAACTGGCAAGACTCTTCACCGACATTTTCAACCTCTCCTTGTCTGAATCTGTAATACCAACATGTTTCAAGCAGACCACCATAATCCCTGTGGTGCGTAAATGACGACCGACCCGTAGCACTCACGTCTGTAGCCATGAAGTGCTTTGAAAGGCTCGTCATGACCCACAGCACCATTAACCCTAGGCCCACTCCAATTTGCATACCACCCCAACAGATGATGCACTCTCTATTCGAGTTCCAGAGGATGTTGGGGCAAACCTTGCCTAGTCTAAAGTCATTGAATACCTTATTCAGAGGATTGTTTTTTATTAATACATGCCACATTTCAGAAAACGTGGTAACATGTTGAAAACCAACTAAACAGACAAATAGAATGGGGAAATTAATGTGTGCAGAAAAGATTAAAGCAGATCAAGCAGCAATCACTGAAAATGTGTGTACATACACTAGATGCTGTAGTCGTTACCATTTCTAGACAATGTTTTTGATGTTACAATGGTCATAAAGAATCAGTCAAAGCATGTATTCATTCAATAATGTTTATTTCGCAGGTTACCACTGACAAAAACGTCACTTGACACATCTGCCCCGACTACACTGCCAAAAGAAAACCTGTCACACTGCAAATGCAGTAATCTTGTCAATACACAATTATTAAAAACTCAATTAGTCGAAAAACCAGTCACACTCGACAAAAAGAGTAGTCAATAGTGATATAACACTACAAAGTATTCATAGATACGGAAGCTGACAGTTTTCAAGCAGGGAAAGCTGATTAATGTGGTACAAAGGGAGAATAGGGTAGTAGAGGAGCAATGTCAAGTGATGTAACCCAAGATGATGTTTGGAATGAAGACTGGCTGGCTCTGTTACACCAGGTTCCTTTGGCTCAGTAGTCTCTCCTATCCTGGTTCTGGTAGCCCCCTTTGTAGCCCCCCCTGTAGCCTCCCTGGTAGCCCCCACCTCCCTGGTAACCCCCGCCTCCCTGGTAGCCCCCGCCTCCCTGGTAGCCCCCGCCTCCCTGGTAGCCCCCGCCTCCCTGGTAGCCCCCGCCTCCCTGGTAGCCTCCCCTGTTCTGGCCCTGGTAGCCACCACCACCTCCTCTGTTTCCGTCTGTGGAGAGGACCAGAGATGGAGACAAAAAAACAAAACAATTCAGAGATTAAATTAGAAAAATGTGAACAGAACAGTGACACTACAATGTCCAGACAAAATGAGCTGACTAGACATATCACAATATACGTGGGCTAATACTAACAAGTTGTGCGAAGAACAGAAGTGAAAGACTGCGAGAGAGAATGGTGTGTGTGCGCGTGTGTGGGGGGGATAGAGTAGCCAAAAGGCTCAGGCATGGAGGGAGGATGAGAGGGGACTGCAGGTCACAGACTGTGGCTTTAACAAACAAACTAAAGTAAAATTCTGATATTTATAGGATAAAGGTGGCATAAATCCATAAGCACCTCGGTTGTAACCGCCCCTCTGTTGGTAACCGCCTCCATCTGAAACCAACCAGAAATGGTAAACATCAGCCAGGCATGTCCAGTATAACCCACAAATGACTTTTTTTGCATTGGTGCTTATGCAGTGGTTACTTGTTTTTATTTCCATGCAGATTTAAAGGTACTTTTTTACTGGATTCAAATACATGTTCATTCTGTTTCAGAGTTTTAGCTCAAGCGATCCACAAAGAAAATTATTTTTTCCCAAAAGAAAAATAAAGTTAATAGGTTTGAAATACCGGTTTCTTTAGACCTACCTAAACATACCCAATGCATTTTTATATATATCTATTTTACAATGGTATATATTAAATGGAGTTAGTACCTAAAAAAGTAGATTTTTACATTTTTATTCTATAGGCATGAAATCCCATTGGTTCTAGACTACTGTTAATAGTGCCCAAGGCTCGGACATTGCGGAACGGGAGAAAAAGGGGAGAGCAGCTTACTGAAGGTGGCTTTTAGAATAAACAGAAGAAAAATTGATAAGAGAAAATAAAGGTGGTATAAAATGGTTGATAAGCACCTCGGTTGTAACCGCCCCTCTGTTGGTAACCGCCGCCATCTGAAACCAACCAGAAACTGTAAGCACGAGCAAATCCACAATTCAATGTGGCCAATATAATTCACAACTTACTTATGCACTTCTATAACTACAGTTATAATGTCTATACATTTGTGTTCTTTAGGTGTTTGTCACTAGACATTGCATGCGGGCTTAGGTAAAAAATATAATATAATCTCATCATAGCAAGAAGCCGTTATTTGGTTCAAATACATGTTCTTTCGGTTTCATAGTTTTAGCTAGAGCAATCCAAAGCTGAAATGTATTAAACACAAAAAACAATGACACAGTGTGTACATAGTACAATAATGAATACATTGTGTCCTTAGAAATTCTAACTTATAGTATCCCAATGTTTCTGAAGAACTGCCTAAAGACAACCAACGCATATTACTGTGATGGTATACATTACATGGAATTATTACACTTTAAAATGTAGACGTTAAAAAGATAGTTGTTGCTGCCACCTGGGGTCAAATCCAGATGTCTTATCATTCATAGACAGAGGGGACAGCTGCTCACTGATAGTGACTTTAAAAATAGCAGGACACCCCCCCCAAAAAAAGACTTCCATTAGAAAATAGAGGTATAAATTGAGTCATAAGCACCTCTGTTGTAACCTCCCTGCTTCTGTTGGTAGCCGCCTCTCTGACCATCTGAAAACACACAACAGTTTAGACACACAGCTGTGACACGTCTTGGGCATACACACACACAAAGGGGATAAAAAAAACATTTGACTACATACATATACTATTTGTTTCTCACTCACATAAACACTGAAATATGACAAATACAGTCGCTCATAATATTCCGACAATCATGCATTTCAATCAGTTATTTCAAACACCTCGGTTGTAACCGCCTTGCTTCTGTTGGTAACTGCCTCTCTGGTCTGAAACCGTACAGTGAAAACAGTTTAGAAAACACAGCTGTGGCATGCAATGAGCGTGGGAGTAGACAAACACATTTTTAAAAAATCATACAAAATATAAAGTGCCGTCAAAGTATTCAGACCCCTTGACTTTTCCCAGATTGTTACATTACAGCCTTATTTTAAAATAGTTTTAAAAAATCTACACAATATCATAATGACAATGCAAAAACTGAAATATCATATTTAGATAAGTATTCAGACCCTTTACTCAGTACTTTGATGAAGCATCTTTGGCAGTGATTACAACCTCGAGTCTTCTTGGGTATAACGCTACAAGCTTGGCACACCTGTATTTTGGGAGTTTCTCCCATTCTTCTCTGCAGATCTTCTCAAGCTCTTTCAGGTACGATGGGGTTGCTGCTAAGCTATTTTCGGGTCTCTCCAGAGATGGTCGATCAGGTTCAGGTCCAGGCTCAGTGCACTCAAGGACATAGACTTGTCCCGAAGCCACTCCTGCGTTTTCTTGGCTGTGTGCTTCGCCACAGTCTGAGGCCCTGAGCACCCTGGAGCTGGTTTCCATCAAGGATCTCCCAGTCGCTCCCGCTGAAAAACATCCCCACAGCATGATGCTTCCACCACCATGCTTCACCGTAGGGATGGGGCTAGGTTTCCTCTAGACGGGATGCTTGGCATTAAGGCCAAAGAGTTCAATCTTGGTTTCATCAGACCAGAGAATCTCGTTTCTAATGGTCTGAGAGTCTTTAGGTGCCTTTTGGCAAACTCCAAGCGGGCTGTCATGTGCCTTTTACAGAGGAGTGGCTTCCGTCTGTCCACTGTACCATAAAATGCCCAATTGGTTGAGTGCTGCAGAGATGGTTGTCCTTCTGGAAGGTTCTCCCATCTCCACAGAGGAACTCTGGAGCTCTATCAGTGACCATCGGGTTCTTGGTCACCTCCCTGACCAAGGCCCTTCTCCCCTGATTGCTCAGTTTGGCCGGGCAGCCGGCTCTAGGAAGAGTCTTGGTGGTTCCAAACGTCTTCCATTTACGAATGATGGAGGCCACTGTGTTCTTCAATGCTGCAGAAATGTTTTAGTACCCTTCTCCAGATCTGTGACTTGACACAATCCTGTCTTGGAGCTCTATGGACAATTCCTTCGACCTCAACCATGGGACCTTAGACAGGTGTGTGCCTTTCCAAATTTTTATCGTTGTTTATTGAACCTATATTTAACTAGGCAAGTCATTTAAGAACAAATTCTTATTTACAATGACGGCCTACCCCGGCCAAACCTGGACGACGCCGGACCAATTGTGCACCGCCCTATGGGACTCCCAATCACGGCTGGATGTGATACAGCCTGGATCATGTCCAATCTATTGAATTTCGAATAGGATGACTCCAATCAAGATGTAGAAACATCTCAAGGATGATCAATGGAAACAGGACACTGAATTTCACGTCCCATAGCAAAGGGTCTGAATACTTACATAAATATGGTATCGGTTTATTTTTTATACATATGCAAACATTTCTAAAAAAAAATGTTTTTCGCTTGCTCATTATGGGGTAGTGTGTAGATTGACGAGGGAAAAAAATATTGAATCCATTTTAGAATAAGGCTGTAATGTAACAAAATGTGGGAAAAGGGAAGGGGTCTGAATACTTTCCGAATGCGCCGTACATATGTATCGTGTGAGAAATAAAATATGTCTATTGCCTCCAGGCGCACATGCACACCAATATCTTTTTCACACTATCGTGCCAGCCATACTTGTATTGTGCTAGCTTAACATTTTATTTTCACATTCTCTCCAGCACGGTTCCAGGATTTATAGTGGATGTGTATCCAGGCCATCGCAATACAGCTTGGCTGGGCCCAGTACTGTGAAATAGGCAATACACTCAAACGTCTTAACACATTCAATAAATCATGCATCATAATTAACTTCCAATATTGGGGGGGGGGATAACTTAAACATTCAGGACAGCGGCTTCCTGCGATGCATCTACTGTAAGAAACATGCAGGTTGGCTAAGGATAATATTGTGGTCAGTGGTACGAAGAAACACTTACCTCTGTTGTAACCACCCTGCTTCTGCTGGTAGCCACCTTTCTGATCTGTAAGACACACACACATACAGGGCCCAACAAATCACTTACAGTCGGTGTTACTTGTGGTATGAGGTGCCTTATGTGTCGTGTCCCAAGGCACCAAGAGGATTCAGTAAGTGGTATAGTGGCAATTTTCATCTCACTTAACTGGGCATATTTAAACAAAATACTGATACATAATCAGTTTGCTAGTATTTGTGATCGTTGGGACTATGTAGGAGTAAGGCATATCAGTCTACTCCATGCGTCCAAATTAACAAAATCAGGGCTCTCCCTAGGATTTTGTGACAAGGCTGTGCTGATGTAGGCCTGTTGGGTAGAGGGGAGGTCCGAAGTTGGAGCACTTAGCATTTTTGAAAAACCTGTAACTGCCATTTCCTGAAACAGTCCAAAATTATATAAAAACATGAAGCCAACACAGAAGTCCTGTTTGATCCTAAATGAAATTGAGCTCGTCGCAATTATTTTAGGTACAATTTAGGGGTAACGATCATTCTTATTAAATATGTGGATAGTCGTAAACCGTCTTAATTTTGTTTGGGAACAAAACTCAGAAAAATGCATTTGCTGGATACTTACTGTAGGCTCATTGTAATATGAAACAACTAGGCCTATAGTAGCTTTTTTCAGATCTCCATCCCTGACAATCAGTCAAGTTTGGTCTGACTACCAGGCTACCATTCATTCAACATGCCTTGTCGTCATTGGTGAACTGACCAGTTCTAGTTGAGGTAGTTTTTCATACCAGTGTACTTTGGCCTCAAAATGTGTGTATGATAGGCAAAATGCGTGCAGGTTGGCAGGTCTGCATGCATTCTATGGGGCAGCCCCACTAACCTCTGTTGAAGTAGCCACCATACACGCCCTGCTTGAGGTCAAAGATGCGCTCATTGTTCTCCACCAGGCCGCCCAGCTTCTCGGCCAGCTGCAGGGCCATGTTCTGCAGGGAGGTGGGCTCTGTACGGTGCATCACCACAGTCTGGGTGGGCTGGTCCAGGGACGCCTGTGTGAGGGGAGACATGACACACACGGACAGACAGATACACAGGAGAAAGCCATTCAGACACAGACATGAACATATTACACCTTCATATTTATACATCATATCATCTAGCTTAATTAAATCTATGGGGCTGTACGTCTACACACGGCAACGCACAGCCCTTTGAGATCACCGACGCCGTGGGTTTTACCATGAGCTCCTCGTTGATGATCATCTTGCTGATGATGCTGTGCACTGTGGGCAGCTCCAGCTCAAACATCTCATTCAGCGTCTCCATACTGACGCACAAAGAGGGGGGGGGAGAAGAAATGTCTGAATTGTATTTATCCATTCTTTAACCAGGTTAGACAATTATATGAGGAGGCACAGTAGATGTAGCCTGGTCCCAGACCATTTTGTGCTGTATAACCAATGGTCACCTTGGAAACCCAGGCTTCTCACATTAGTTTGAAAGCCTGGGGAAGTAACCTAAGCAAGACTACTCCGCTTGTTTGTTAGACGGTGATGTCAACCATCGTCCTATTGTGATCATGTACCCATAAAACATTGTGATGCACAATGTTAAATCGACCCCATTGCTGCCCCCCCTCAAATTAAAAATGTTTTATACAAAAACTCATCTAAAAACGACAGCTGGGCTATAGCACGAAATCGAACGCAGCGAGACAAATCACGAGGAAAGAATGTTGAAAGCCCGGGCAGAGGCTACATGCAGGCAATGGAAAAAAATATTCTCTGATATTCCTTTCTGGTGGAGGTGCAGAACAGGCGTGTGTGTGGGGCGCGCACACGGAGCAGTGACTGTCTGATGAGGAACGGGCTGTCGTGTGTTAACTCGAAATGACACAACGACAAGGTTCCAGTTTAATAAAGTTTACTATACCGTATGAACACACTACAAGGTAGCCATTACACTCCAGGCTAGGTCCATCGACGACTAGACTCCCAGCGCATGCACACTCTTGACTGAGTGATAGCCCCGTAATAACAGAAATATAGGGATACTTAAAACATGAACTTAACAATCTCCCCCTTTTCTTTAAAGACAAAAAAAACATCAACAACATAATTAAATGTCCAAGTATTATTCAAGATCCCCATTACAAATGGGTTGTGTGACAGTTTTTATTTGTATTACTCAAGCTGCCACTTTCCATTACTGAGAGCCTGTAGGAGCGAGAGCCTGTAGGAGCACAAGGACCGGATGCTCCCTTTTTAGTCAGACAGTCAGCAAGCTGTTCCTTTGTGGTCGACCACAGAATCCGCTGGATTCTCTGTGCTTGAATAAGTTCCTTGATGCTGCTAATCTCAAAGTCTTTTCTCTGTAACAGACTTGGTTGACTTCACAGCATCAACTAATGAGTAGTTGTCAGTGACACAAACTACAGGTAGGAAGTGCTGTTTTGTCCCACCAGTGATAACCTAGCGAAGCATCACTGAAGACAACTAGTTTCAAAGAGTCATCTTTTCCAACATGCTGAAACTTTAAAGTCACTTGTTGTGATTTCAGTTTACGAACAACTTTGTTTGCCTCATGAATGGTTTGTACAGTGGCGTGTTGTGTTAGATGCCAAGTTGCAACCATCAAACCAGGTCTACTCTGTCTCGCAGCCCATAAAAGTTGTCCTATCTTTGACCTCAATTGACCAGCTTCAATTCCACAGAGGGGAATTCCTTTGTACGGCTCTTGAAGAATCCATGTGGATGGGTTGAAGATTCTTGATATAGCTCTCCTGTTGCATCAGTATTTTTCCATCAACTGTAATAAACTCTATGCCAACATAACAAAAATGATCATGCTCCTCACGGTCAACCTAGAAAACAGCTTTGAGGTGTGGAATCACAGTTGAAGCAAAGGTCTGTGAGCCACCCCAGATAAAGTCATCAACATGACAGGCAAGTACTCCAGTCACATTGCAGTCTTGATCAAGCCAATAGAAGACTGCAGGATCCACTTGTGACATTTTTCCACCTGTATTCAGCATTGTTGCCTTGACTTTGTTGTACCAGTAGAGTGATCCATCTGCCAGTCCATACACACACTTTTTTTAGTTTCCACAGTGTTCCTTCACTTTTAGCTTCGGGCGGAGGTCGGATGTGAATGTCCCTTGACAGCTCTGTTCCCTGCAAAAATGCAGATTTGATGTCTATGGAATTAAGTTTCCATTTTTTCTGGCAGATCACTGACATCAGCAATCTGAGTGACTCTGAGGCGCATGTCGGTGAGTCTTTTGGGAGTTCTTTAGCAGCCAGCTCCTCAAAACCTCTAGCCACTAGACGTGCTTTGGGCACTATTCCAGTTAAGGATTCTTTAAGGGTACACACCCACCTTGTTGAGACGCACTTTTGGCCAATGTCTTTGACTTCCTCAAACACTCCATTTTTCCTCCAATTACTGAGCTCATCTAGCTTAGCTGAGTCAAATGGCACGTCCTTTGTTTCAAGTACATCATCATTTTGAATGTCATTCTGTTTTTCTCGATTTTCCATTGATTCAATTCTGATATTATCTACAAGTGGCAGGTCAGCTGACCCTGTTGTACCAGAAAGTGTAGCTGGTTCAGAGTACTGCAAGTTGTACCAGTTCTTGTGTTTTGCTTTTCCTGCTCGTCCAATGACGGTTGCTGTATGTGGAATACCACTTTCTCTGTCCGTGTATTTAACAGGTTGTCCAGTTTTCAGATTGGAACAACCATGTTCTCTTAACACATGTGGCTGTTGTTGAATGTTTTCCTCATTTGAACGCTCAACAGTATTACCTGTGGCATGGTTGAAGGTCTCTGCTCCATTTCCTGTGTCAGTTTCGGTGTCCATATCATTGGATGCGACATCTGGTAGGTTTGTGTCTGTTACTGTGTCCTTTTTGTCATTTTCATTAGGAGACTGATTCTCAGCAACAGCCCCTCTATCTTGTTGATCATTTACTTTCCGCAATCTTGAGTGATGCACCCTGACAATCATGCCTCCGTGCCTCACAAATATCACCACACCATCTTGACCAATGACTACTCCCGGTCCTTCCCACTCTTGACAGTCAACTCGTTTGTAGTACACTTTGTTTCCAGTTTCGTACTTCTCATCATCATCATTCCCTGAACTGCTGAGTAACTTCTGAAGTCTGTCAACTGTATCATGTCCAAACTGATTGTAAAGCTTTAACAATACTTTGTGTTTTTCTTTAGTGCTCATGTTCTCTGTGACTGTCAGAATCTCCATGTGCTCTGTGTCAGTCAGAATCTCATTTTTGCATGGACTCTGTGTGATGTCTTTGTCTAAAATGTTTACACAATAGTGGCCTGAGGTAGTAAGTTCAAGAGTCACTGGTTGTTTAAACATCACTGCCTTGTCATTTTTTATGTCTAGTACAGCCTCTGCCTTCTTGAGGGAAGCTTTGCTTAATAGTAAGGGGATATCTGTAGGGACCACCTCTGTTTCAATGTGACACTTAGTCTGACCAATTTTTGCTGGTATCTTAACTCTTGGTAGAATGGACAATTCTCCCGTCTCCAAATTTGAAAGCTCTGTTGCTTGGTGTGTCAATCATATTTTGTACTTCTTTCATATTTAGTTCACTGACATAGCTATCAAGCCATTTTGCACCACACACTGTCCGTGTACATGCAGTATCAATCACAGCAGATCCTAAGGATTCAACTATAAAAATCTCAGTATCAGAAGCAGATTCATTTGAAAACAGTGTAATGTTACACTGCTCTATCTCTGTGTTTACATTTTCCTCTGTTAGTTTAACTTGTTCATTTTTATGAGGACAGTCTTTAACCCAATGGTAAGTGCTTTGACAAATTGCACATTTCGATCTCCTTCCATATTTGTCCAGTGGATTTGTGCCGGGAAATGGCGCCCTCTTCTGGTTGACTTGAGAACGTGACTTGTTGGCGCCTTTTCTGTGCTGCTCGGTGTAATACGCTGCGTCACTCACTTGCATTCCATCTGTTATTGGCGCGACAGACGTCTTTTCACCAAATATTCTTTTTAGTGCCGACTTCATAGATGCAAAAGTCAGCACAGTACAAGCAGTCAAAGCCAACTGTTTCTCCCTACCATCTAGACAAGCAGTGTCTAGCAACTTGAACCCTAACACTGCATCTGGGAGAACCATGTCTCTACCATCTAGACAGGCAGTGTCTAGCAACTTGAACCCTAACACTGCATCTGGGAGAACCATGTCTCTACCATCTAGACAAGCAGTGTCTAGCAACTTGAACCCTAACACTGCATCTGGGAGAACCATGTCTCTACCATCTAGACAGGCAGTGTCTAGCAACTTGAACCCTAACACTGCATCTGGGAGAACCATGTCTCTACCATCTAGACAGGCAGTGTCTAGCAACTTGAACCCTAACACTGCATCTGGGAGAACCATGTCTCTACCATCTAGACAGGCAGTGTCTAGCAACTTGAACCCTAACACTGCATCTGGGAGAACCATGTCTCTACCATCTAGACAAGCAGTATCTAGCAACTTGAACCCTAACACTGCATCTGGGAGAACCATGTCTCTACCATCTAGACAAGCAGTATCTAGCAACTTGAACCCTAACACTGCATCTGGGAGAACCATGTCTCTACCATCTAGACAAGCAGTATCTAGCAACTTGAACCCTAACACTGCATCTGGGAGAACCATGTCGTACTTGCGCATTCTATTGTACCTCTGTTCGAAATCAATGATGTAGTCCGTCATTGCAACCGACATATCTCTCGTAACACTGTCAAAGTTTGAATATGCCTCGTAGACACGGTCTTTCTCTTCTTTAAGAAATACAGAATCCAGTGCTGTGATCAAAGTTCCCATACCGTCATCCTTGTTCAAATCCTCAACGGATATTTCCAGTGCTGTATCTCTCGCTCTTCTCTCGAGCGATAATACCACCGCAAGTGCTTGCTTTTTCGCGTCCAGATTAGTAACGCGTGTCCAGATTCCCAGTTCATTTTTCCAACTTTCGTACGACCTCTTCTCGTCGAAGCGAGGTGGCACATTGTAGTTAGAAACCATCCTCTGCTACCAATGTTAACTCGAAATGTCACAACGACAAGGTTCCAGTTTAACAAAGTTTACTCTACTATATGAACACACTACAAGGTAGCCATTACACTCAAGGCTAGGTCCATCAACGACAAGACTTCCTGCGCATGCGCACTCTTGACTGAGTGATAGCCCCGTAATAACAGAAATATAGGGATACTTAAAACATGAACTTAACATCGTGGTGAGCTAGATTATAGACCTAAATCACTGTCTGCATAGAAGCAGTCTACCATTTTCAGAATTGTATAATTGCTTTACTTCTCTCTCATAGGGCTGTGATTAAGAGATTTTCTCTCTTGTTCTTTTTGAAAGCCACAACACCCGTGCAGGCTAGATTATTTGGGAACAGTAGCTTATCTGTTCATAACTAAGTTGTCTTAAACCTTTTATGATAGGCCTAGTAAGAGGATAGGCTATTGGCCACTTGGTTTTCAACCTCGCATGGAGGGATTTCCCCGGGAGCATTAATAATTTATTTCTTAATAAGCGTAAACTTGATTAAATTACCCTTCATCGTTTTATGCATGGCGTTCTCCCGATCAAACAATAAAATGTAACAGTTCTATTTCAAAGTTGTGAATAACCTAAAAATAACTTTAAAAAAACGTAAGGTAACCAGAGGACTAATAATGAGGACGGCAGGTAGCCTAGTGGTTAGAGCGTTGGACTAGTAAAGGTTGCTAGATCGAATCCCCGAGCAGACGAGGTAAAAAATCTGTCGTTCTGCCCCTGAACAAGGCAGTTAACCCACTGTTCCTAGGCTGTCATTGAAAATAAGAATTTGTTCTTAACTGACTTGCCTAGTTAAATAAAGGTAAAATAAAATAGCCTATATTGTATATTGTTTGTTCTCTCTCATTATTAGTCCTCTGGTTACCTTAAGTTTTTAGGTTATTCACATAACTGTGAAATAGAACTCAGTTACATTTCCTTGTTTGATCGGGAGAAAGCCATGCATAAAATTATGAAGGGTAGCCTTCAGCCATATTCATTGCCTATCGAATGGAGAGAGAAGGGAATATTGGCTACGCTTCAATTTTTTTTTAGACAAGATGGAGTGTCCGTTATAAAAAATTATGTTTAGGCTATAGGCTAGTGTCATTGCGTCCGACAGACAAGACAAACACAGAGTGAAAGTATTTTCTGACTGGACATTTTGCACTGTTTTGGTGGAATTCTCTGCTCCACCCAGCCCACATTCATCTCCTGCTTTCTGTTCTTTACTGCTCTGTGCCAGTCAAGTTCAAATAGGCTAAACCGGTGGTATTTAACCTTTTTCCAGCAGGGACAATTTTTTCGCCAGAATTTCTGGGGACCCAACCCCAAATCTAATGACGCAACCTTCAAATGAAAATACGGTACATTTCGCATTGGGTGGAGTTCCAAAAAAAGATGTCCGACTTGCAACAAACTAGCACGCATTAGATACAAACGAATGTCACACAGGCTACTAAAACAGAGACACGGACAAAACCAAAGACAACCAAATGCCTTTCCTGAAAGGAAACGTGATTTCTACCTAACGCCAATCAAATGTGAATGCCGAAATTTGGCAAAAACCAAAATGTGAAGTTCGCCTGACTTAAATAGTGAACAAGATGGGATTTTGGAAGGCTGGCTACTTTCGAAACAAGTCTATAGTAATCTCCATGGTCATTGGTGTTGGCTATACAACACAAACAGTCGGGGACCAGGCTACAGTAGTTAAGAATCTCCACTAAATGTGCTTTTTAGTCCAAGACAAGGTGTCTGTAGCTGGGAAACCACCTCTAACAGTCTTAAAAGTCATTACCTGATGGAGTCATAAACGCTGCTGTAGGTGAACAGGTACGTCCTCAGAGACTCCTCCTGGATCTTCCTGCAACCACAAACCATCAGGAAACGTTACAGGAATGCTACCTCTGAAGGACGCACTGTGTTGCCGAAACGTTAGTTCAGTCATGAAATAACCAATTATAGTAATAGTGAAAAAACCAACTTAATTTTTCTAAAGAAAGTTACTAAACGGTAGTGTTTTATTAGCCATTTGACGATCTTGATTGAATTCATTTTATTAAACCATTCCAGGCCGAGATTGGTTGATACTGACTACTGATCAAACTAGGGACAGTTGAACAAGAGGGGTGTTGATGCAGACCTTAATTAGTGTCAATTTCCGAAAAACTCACCGGACGAGCATCTCTCGTACACACTGTGTCTCGGGGAACAGATCCCACACCTTGCTGTTCATCTTCTCGTTGATGATGAACGAGTGGCAGGTGCGCCAGTCGCCCATCTTCATGGACTTGCTGGCCGCCACCACGTGCTCGCGCATGCTCTCTGGGGGTCCTGGAGGATGCACGGAGAGGGACGGATTTGTTTAGGGTTTGTATGTCCATTTTTGTGTCTGTACAGCTAATAGAGACAAGTACCAATACAATCTTAACTTAAGCCGTGTCTATCTCAATATCAAATCATTTCTGGGTAACCAAGTACCTTACTGTGGCCCTGTTTCTATTAAAATGGTCAAAAAGGACGAAGGAGAAAAAAAGCTTAGAAAAATAGCAATTTCTCAAGCAAGAAATTGGTCAGAGAGAGTGGTCTGAGTGGGGAGGGGAACACCTAAACCTCTCTGCCAATAACTAGTTTTCCAACTGTTTCTTACTGCGCAGAAATAAATATAGCTGAGTAGCAGGTGGGATCCTCCTTTTTTCACCTGCGCCACAGGTGAAATCCCGCCCAAACTCTGTAGGCCATGGGCTCTCCAATCATGTTCCTGCAGCTTAAAATGGGGAAACCCAAGTGAAATCTGTTCGGGAACGTCGATAGCAACATGTTTTCACAACAAAACATTTGCTAAAGTGTCGTTAGTGAGTTGGGTACTACCAACGCATGTCCAGAGTGCATAAGAGGAGATTACCGTGACTCAACGGTCATGTGAAATTTGACTGCCTGTGGCGGTAATACGGTCACCACAACATCTCTAAATAATCACTGTGTTGACATCTCAGGATTACTGGATATTTGAGGCCAATCAAAATAAAACAACCTTTTTTGCCCATCTTAAGCCTTGTCTCTTTTTTTAGGCATGAGTAACTTGTGCCCACCCACCCTTTGGTCCTAAACTAGGCAGAGTTCATTATGGCACACAACGGAAAACTTTATAAAACCAAAATTAGTTTCTTTTTGGAAAGTTCCAGGTAGTCCCTCTCCATTTCAGTCTGTTTTCTTCCATTTGGGGCCTAATGAACACAACCCTGCTTTGTCACCAGTCTGCTGTACGTACCGAGAAGGGGCTGCCTCTCGCCCACCCTCAGCTGGTGGTGAAACTGCTTGCTGATCATCCTGCGGCGGGCGTCAAACTCGTGAGCCGCCATGTAGGGGATCTCCAGCAGCATGGCAGACACCAGGTACACGCACTCAAGCAGCTCCAGGTTAATGTGCATGTGGAAGGGCACCTGGAACAAGATGGATAACAATGTCACGTCGAAAACCAACCCCCAGTCAGTGTAGTCAGTGTAATACTGTACAATAGTCAACACAGGCATCATCCTAAACAAACATGAAAATCTTTATTTAATCTTTCCAGACAAAGGCTTTACAGCTCGGAACCTACACGGTCGGGTTTTGCCTAGCCCACATGTTTAGCGTAGCCTACCTGTCTGTCTAGCCAAAATTGGTCTACCAGTTGTCTCTTCTCAATCGTTTCCTGCTCGGCTGGGTGTATCCTTGCCTAGCATTCCTGCGTTGTCTTTTGCTTGATTTGGTTTAGCGTAGCCTACCTGTCAACTGTTCTGCTGAGTTTAGCCTAGCCTACCGCTCGTCTCTTCTGCTCTGTATTTGACTAGCCTAGGCTACCTGTAGTGTATTTTCAATCCTCTACTGTTCTGCTTGCTGGCTTCAACCTATCCTAGCCTTAGTCTACCAGTAGTTTCTTCCGCTGAGTTAAGCTTAGCCAAGCCGTAGCTTACCTGTCGCCTCTTCTCGATCTTCTCCTGTTCTGCATTCCTCTCCTGCATGTTCCTCATGAGCAGGCCCTGGCCCAGCAGTTCCTTGGCGCGGCCACTCGACTGGATGTCCAGCAGGGCATTGTGGGCGTCCTTGATCATGCCCTGGCGGAAGGCACAGATCCCCAGCTGCACCATGGTCCTGTTGTACAGGATCTGGAGGTGGAGACATGGTCACACACACAGAGTTCTATCAGTCTGTGTACACAGTTTATGTGCAGGGCCCCAGAGTGCAATAATTTAGTCGAATTGACTTGAGACTGACTTGGTTGTGCAAGTTCAATGTTTTCTTGGTCACATCGGTACGAGCTGCAAATTTTAGTTGATCACTCTACAAGGCTTTCTGTTTTTGGGGTGGCTACAAGGCTTTCTGTTTTTGGGGTGGCTAAAAGCTTGATTTGGTCAAGCAGGCTTATCCGGATCCCTGCAATAAAAGTGTCTGCCCTGCCCCTGTTTCGCTGGCAGGAGCATCTTTGAGATTCGGATCGGGCAAAGCGCGTATCGGCCATTTCTGATGATTGCATAGGCCTATATAGACATCATTGGGTAGTACATGGCAAAGTTTAGGATATTAAATGTACTGTTAGTTATAATTAATCTAACAAGCAGTTTATTATATTTAGTGATCTAGATAATGAGTTGAATTTCCACTTCCTTAGATGGTGAATAAGCCCCAAATAAAGCAAAGTGTATGTGATATTACTACCCCACTTCTTTGGTTTTAGAAGTGGGGGGGGGACATAATATTATTTTATAAAAACATTTATCCAGTCGGATAAACACTCCAGTCTACACGACCGCTCGGACACATCCGCATGGTCCGAAAGTACATCGCTGCCTCGTTTTGTAGCACATTCCAATGATAAAACTTACTTTAAAAAAAAATACTAATATCCGAAAATATGTAAGTAAATTAATCTCTACTAAAAAAAAAGAAATCAGAAATTCTGGAGCCCAATTAGGAGTGTAAATATAGCAAGACTAATTGTCAACCCAAAATGCATGACAATCACTAGTTTAGGTTGCACATGAAAATATATTGAATTATGCATTCCTGGTTTGGACATGTTAGAATAAAAAGTTTCTTGATTCATACAATCTTAGCACTGTGAATTACGTCACATGACTTTGTAAGATGATTGCAAAGGTTTTCTATTGCGTGACACCACAGCAAACTGTTGTGACCAAATCATGGGCTGCTGCCACTAACTGAAAAGTAGTGGCACCAGAGCCACCAGGGGAAAGAGTAAGTCTGGAGCCCTGTAGCGTGCCGGATGATCAGTGGTGGAAAAAGTACCCATCCTTGAGTAAAATAAAAGATACCTTACATTTTTTTAAGTGAGTCACCCAGTAAAAGTATTTGGTTTTAAATATGCTTAAGTCTCAAAAGTAAATGCAAACGCTAAAATACACTTAATAATTTCAAATTCCTTATATTAAGCCAACCAGACGGCATCATTTCATTTTTTATTTACGAGTAGCCAGGGGCACGCTCCAACACTCAGACATCATTTACAAACTAAAGCATGTGTTAAGTGAGTCTGCCAGATGAGAGGCAGTAGGGATGACCAGGGAGGTAGTCTTGATAAGTGTGTGAATTAGACAGTTTTCCTGTCCTGCTAAGAATTCAAAATGTGTGTCAGTAAAAATGTATGGAGTAAAAAGTACATTTTCTTTAGGAATGCAGTGAGGTAAAAATAAAAAAGTGGTCAAAAATATAAATAGTAAAGTACAGATACCCCCCCCAAAAAACCTAAAGTAGTATTTTACACCCCTGCGGATGTTGCCCAGCAGGGTGCCCCTGCTTGTATGAACAGTTTGACATCCTGAGTGCTGTGTCCCACATTCACGTGTTCATACCTGTACGGGTGGGTCGGCGTGCTGAATATTATCCTGCAGGTGGCTCATGAGCATCAGGTCACGGGCCTGGTACCAACGCGAGTGCAGCGCGTGGTGGTAAATGTGGCACAGGATGGCGCACGTGCGGATGCGGTCCGTGCGGTCCTTGGCGTAGATGAACTTGCACAGGCGGTCCATGATGAAGGCGCTGTCCTCACCCTCGCTCTCCTCCGCATCCTGCTCAGACTAGGGAGGAGATAAAGGTGGAGAGGGATAGAGTGATAACTCAATGGGAGGTGAGTACAAGGTTGGGTTATGACATTAGCTCATGGATAATAATTATTTTGTATCCAACTAACACTTCGTAGTCACGAAACGCATTCCATTGACTATTTAGGGGGCCCTCAGAGGTCAGCCGATTAATTATGGCCGATTTCAAGTTCATACCAAAATCGGTAATATTAAGTATATTTATTTAAACCTGCATAATAAGTTAAGATATTCATGTTAGCAGGCAATATTAACTAGGGAAACTAGGGAAATTGGGTCACTTCTCGTGTTCAGTGCAAGCAGAGTCAGAGTATATGCAGTAGTTAGGGCCGCCTGGCTCGTTGCGATGTCTGTGAGTATAACAGAACTCATCAGGCAGGCAAAAACCTGAGAAAAAAATTTAACCAGGAAGTGTAAAATCTGAGGTTGGTCGATTTTCAACTCAGCTCCTATTGAAGATAGTGGGATATTGGTAATGTTGCACTTCCTAAGTCTTCCACTAGATGTCAACAGTCGTTAGAACCTTGTCTGATGCCTCTACTGTTTAGTGGGGTCGAAGGAGAGAGGAATGAGTCAGGTCTGCCATGAAGTGACCATGCGCGTTCACGTGAGAACGAGCTCTGTTCCATCGCAATTCTGAAGACACATGAATACTCCGGTTGAAACATTATTGAAGAATTATGTTAAAAACATCCTAAAGATTGATTCAATACTTCGTTTGTCATGTTTTTACGGACTGTAATATAACCTTTTAAACTTTTCGTCCGTACTTTCCGCTGGACCTGCCCGCGCGTCGTGAGTTTGGAAAGTGTACTGAACGCTAGAACAACAAGGAGGAATTTGGACATAAATGGACAACAAACATTTATTGTGGAACTGGGATTCCTGGGAGTGCATTCTGATGAAGATTATCAAAGGTAAGTGAATGTTTATAATGATACTTATGACTTCTGTTGACTGCATAATATGGCGGCTATATTTGTGTCTTGATTGGGCTCTGAGCGCCGACTCAGATTATTGCATGGTTTGCTTTTTTCGTAAAGCTTTTGAAATCTGACACAGCGGTTGCATTAAGGAGAAGTGCATCTAAAATTCCATGCATAACAGTTGTATCTTTTAGCAATGTTTATTATGAGTATTCCTGTAAATTGATGTGGCTCTCTGCAAAATCAAAGGATGTTTCGTGACTTCTGAACGTAAGGCGCCAATGTAAACTCAGATTTTTGGATATAAATATGAACTTTATCGAACAAAACATACATTGTGTAACATGAAGTCCTATGAGTGTCATCTGATGAAGATCAAAGGTTAGTGATTCATTTTATCTATATTTCTGTGTTGTTCTGTGAATAGGCACTCGCCTAACATAATCGTTTGGTTTGCTTTCGTCGTAAAGTCTTTTTGAAATCGGACACTGTGGCTGGATTTACAACAAGTGTATCTTTAAAATGGTATAGAATACATGTATGTTTGAGGAATTTTAATTACGGGATTTCTGTTGTTTTGAATTTGGCGCCCTGCACTTTCACTGGCTGTTGAAGAGGTGGGACGCTACCGTCTCACGTACCCTAGAGAGGTTAACTGGGAATATTGAAGACTCATGTTAAAAAGAACCAGCAGCTTTCATATGATCTGAGCAAGGAACTTAAACTTTAGCTTTTTTACATGGCTCATACTTTCACTTTCTTCAACACTTTGTTTTTGCATTATTTAAACCAAATTGAACATGTTTCATTATTTATTTGAGATTAAATTAATTGTATTTATGTATTATATGAAGTTCAAGTGTTCATTGTTCATTCAGTATTGTTGTAATTTTCATTACAAATGTATATAAAAAAAAAAAAATATATATATATATAATAATAAATCAGCTTTTTTTGTCCTCCAATAATTGGTATCGTAATTGGTATCGGCGTTGAAAAATCATATTTGGTCGACCTCTACCCTCAATAGTCTACTGATAAGTTCTGAACAAATTCCTAGTGAGTATCTGCCATATTGCTTATACCTCTCCTATCCAGAAATTTCAAACGAGAAAGAGATGAAGTAATTTTAAACAATTGAGATGCAGCCTTGGGGTCCATAGAAATAGAATTACTAAAACAGACATTACCATTAGAGTACTAGGATGTGTGGACCGGCTGCCATATTTAATGTACCCATGACAAGGATGTCATTCTGTGTCTATGTTGGGGTCTCTGTCCGTTTCCTTACCTTGGTCTCTCCCTGGAGGCCCAGTGCGCGGCGGTGAGCCTTGTAGTCAAACTTATAGTAGGTGTGCATGATGCGGCGTAGGTAGACGCGGCACACCTCCTCCGTGCTGCCCTTGGTCTCCAGGTAGCCCAGCAGGCGGTCTATGATGCCGCATACACGCCCCTCATCCTTCAGGTTGTCCACATACTCTGTGGGAGATGGAGTGAGTGATTCAATGATCATGTACGATTGCAAGGGAGTGTGAAAGATCAGCTCAAACTGCAGTGGTAAGGAAACACACTAATTATGGGTATGGGGTTTTTATAGGTAAAAAAAAGTGACCCCAATAATTTGTGGTGTACAGGTTTTCATATGAATTTTATTGCCGTCTACTCTATCAATAATTCTACTTCATACGTGTCTATAGTGATTGAGTATCAATTTAGTTTGTCCTTGACAAACGCACAAGTGACCTCTATAATGTGAAAAGGGGGGTGTGGATCCAAAATGGGCCTCACCTTGAGAGTGGGGGTCAGTGTTCTGCATGATCTTGGTGAATTCCTCATCCATCCTCTCCACCAAGGTCAGAATGCAGCCGCGCACCCTGAATGGCTGAGGAAGTTAGAAAAACTGACTTTAGTTGGACAATCTACTTCAAAACTGTAGCCTATCACATGAAGTGTATTGTCAGTCTTGCCATGCCTGCCTATTCTTGCCAAAAGGACCAACATGGAAATAAATAAAAGCTTGTTATATTTGAAAGGTTTTTCTAATGTACATACTGCTTGTTCTTGATTGTTTACATATTTATTTATGTTTAAATTATATTAGAGCTTAATTTTCCTGTGAGGGAACTTCTTGTTTGGAGTACCGTAGTTCAAATAAATGTAACCAACCAATCAATAATTCTCTAAGAAATTCAATCAACCTATCATTCACTAAGAGTTTGAGAATTACCTGAGCGTCGGCTATGGCCAGGTTCTCACTGTCCTCTGCGATGTTCTCACCAATAAATATGTTGTTGTTGTTGAAGAGGATGTCCAGCAGCTCGTCAATGCAGTCCAGACACGTCTTCCACATGTCCGCCTGGGAGAGGGGTTGTGCGGAACAGGTAGAGGAGATGAGGAGAAGATTAGCGGGAATTGGGGTCACGCTCAGGGACAAATACAGGAGAATCCGGGCTGTACACGGGAGTTTATGGCCGTCAGCACCATTTTGCCAGAACAAATTCCTTGTTAATGTACTTCGTGAATACAGTGGCTTGTAATGCAACAAAATAGGAAAAATGCCAAGGGGGTTAAATACTTTTGCAAGGCACTGTGAATTGCGATTCTGAGAAGACATTTCTAAAAATGGGCAAAGTACAACTTGAACTTGTCCAATAAGTTCAAGTTGTACCCGTTTAACCCCCAACTACTATTGGGGGAATATTAAAAAGGGATAGAATAGCCATTATTGCAAGATTCTCAGAAAATGTAGTTTTTTCTCTCTCTCCAAATGAGGAATCCTTTCATAGAGGTGGCTGAATTAAGAGGCTCAACCCCATAAGACAACGACGAAAGGTCTTTCTGTCCCGTTAGCATAGCCATACATCCATGGAGGAGGCAGATGGGTGGTACTAAAAACAGGAAGGTTTTAGCATTTGGCAATAAGTCATTTAACAAATGATCATTTAACAGCAGTGCATCTGACCTTCATGAAGGCGGCCAGGTTGGGGTTGTAGTCGTACAGGGAGGCGATGATGTTGAACTTGATCTTGACCAGGATGCCCTCACCCAGGTTGTTCTCGTTGGAGATGTTGGCCAGAGCGTGGAGGAGTTCAATCTGGGCCGCTCTGAACAGAGCAGAAGGTAGACGTGGTGGTAGGAACAGCGTTGGGTTAGTTTTGAGTCTTTTCAGGTGTTGGTGTCATATCTGTTAGGGCTTTTAGTCCATTTTTTTGTCTGGTCGCAAAAGAAACCCCCAAACCCTACGGGATGTCCCCTTGTAGACAAAGTGCTATATCAGTGAAAGGCTAAAACTTTGTCTAGCCTTAAGAAGAACCGATACCATATTGTGTCCATCAGCCTGGATTTTAGATCTACGAAGGGCCAACGAGAAGTGACTAGGGGCTAATTTTGGGACAGAGCATATGTAAATGTGGTCAAATGAGTTGTACCTGTCTGTTCCCTTCTTTCCACGGGCCTGCAGGATCTCATTGAGTTTCTTCACCACAACTGTTGTGTTGATCTCTGTTCCCTTGGCAAACATCTGAAGCTTCTCCTGCCGGGAGAAGCAATTAGCACACAATACACATCCTCTGGCAGGTTTGGGTCTGTATAAAAAAAAAAGAGTCTCAGAGTATGGGTGCTAATCTAGGATCAGGTCCCCTCTGTCTATTCATTACAATCTATAGACTTGATCCTAGATTAGCAGCACTTCTACTCAGAAGCATTATGCCTCTGGGCCCAAGTCTATGGGACCATTGGGTCGTGTTCATTTGGGCACGCAACAGAAAATGCTTTCGAACATTTTGCAATGGAAAATGAAAATTAGCGTTTGTTGGTAAAGTCCAAGTGGTCGCTCTCCATTTTAATCAGTTTTCTTACATTTGGTGCCTAATGAATACAAACCATATATACAGATAAGTGTAGTGAGGATACTCTTTGTATTGTCATGCCACGACTTGATCACCCACCTTGACAAGGGGCACGCCTCCCTTCACCTTCTCCCATTCGCCTTCACCCTCCTCTTGGGCCTCTTCCTCTGCCTCTTCCTCCAGGCGCTCCTTCCGCCTGTGTCTCTTCTTCCTATCCTCCTTTTTCTTCTCGCTGGTGTGTCGCTCTGCCTCACTACCGGGCCTGGCGAGACAGAAAGGGGTGTTGTAAATACATTAGTCAGACAGTGTCTAAAACTATTTAGAGACAAGCGTCTCTAGAGCAGCGGTAGGCAACTAGATCCTGTTGTCGGCTGATTTCTTCCCAGAACAGAAATCCCGGGCCTGAATATGGCCCGCATACCACCTGTTGCTGACCCCTACTCTAGAGCATAGTTTTACATAGAGGGAGAGCTACTGAATGAAAGCAAGAGGCAGGATGTTTGGAATTAGAACAATGTTCAGTTACACAGGCAGTGGATTGAGTCTAACGCGTGAGGTACAAAGGATGTTGTAGTGAAAAGAACAGGGAAAGGGACTGACTTCTTCAGGAAGATTTGGGCCATGGAGGCATTCTTGCCCTCTTCGTCCTCACTACCACTGCCACTTTCCGCGGTGTCCGAGTCCCAGTCCTCGTCATCCTCATCACTGCTGCTGGAAGCCTCCTTGTCCTGTTGAAGACAATGTACACGGTCATTACACACACAAGTTAGATGAAATGGTGGACAATAACAAAGATTGACTGTCGGCGGGAGAGGGCTTGGTAGGGAGAATGCTAGTGCTTTATGTTTTGGCAGCCCCTCAGCCAAAACAGAGAAATGTCACATTTCTGGCTTACCACTCAATTTTGGGGAATTTTCAAGTGAGTGTGCTTGCCAATAACTGCGCACTGCAATAGAGCCACTGCGGGCATCATCCTCTTACCGCCGCTGCCTTCAGGAACTTGCTGGGGTCCGGCGGAGGCGCTGCCACCTCGGCAGCCGGTTTCTTCTTCAGGAAGCTCTTGGCAACTCCCGGCACTTCGTCGCTATCTGACGACGACCCTACAGACACCAAGGTGGTTAGAAAGAAAACTGCAGCTAAAACAGTGGCTAGTCCATAGAATTCATGTATCAATGGTGCACTGCGATTGTAAAGTTGGGGATTTGATCCCTAGTCAAATCATACCACTCTAAAAATGGGCCCAATGTCTCTCTGCTTGTCACTCAGCATTAAGGAAATGATTTGGGGTAAAGTAGTCCGCATGCTTCTCAGCCAAATCAGTTCGGAAGCGTGCATATATTATAACAACATTTTGTGACGTTTGTTTTGGATACCGGTAAGGGTTTAAGTTATTTGGGCACACATTTTCCCTTGAGGCAAGGTGAAGTCGGTAGCCCAAGTGTACGCCCCTTCGTCAGTGATTGGTCAACAGTAGGGAGTCTTCAGTAAAGGCTTTGTCATTCAATGAGAGACGACTCGTTTTAATGCACATTGTTTGCATTGAGAAATACTGCAACAAACATCTTAGTTGGATGTAAAATTGTGCGACTAAGATCTCCTCAGCAAAAACGTCAAAATTAAATGAGATTTCTTGAGTTATCTTTTTTGAGGAAATGTATACTGGCTACAACTTCTCTAAATGGACACAGTACTATGGCAGCTTTTTTCTCGTTTCTCAAGAGAATGTCTTAAGGGAGTATGTAAGCACACTTATTCAGGTCGCCTAGCCGACTCCGGTTAAGGGAGTATGTAAGCACACTTATTCAGGTCGCCTAGCCGACTCCGGTTAAGGGAGTATGTAAGCACACTTATTCAAGTCGCCTAGCCGACTCCGGTTAAGGGAGTATGTAAGCACACTTATTCAAGTCGCCTAGCCGACTCCGGTTAAGGGAGTATGTAAGCACACTTATTCAAGTCGCCTAGCCGACTCCGGTTAAGGGAGTATGTAAGCACACTTATTCAGGTCGCCTAGCCGACTCCGGTTAAGGGAGTATGTAAGCACACTTATTCAGGTCGCCTAGCCGACTCCGGTTAAGGGAGTATGTAAGCACACTTATTCAGGTCGCCTAGCCGACTCCGGCTAGCCGCCAGCTGAAAAGAAGCATGCCGACGCCTTAAGGGCTTGCAATAGATTTGTGTTCTGTCCAGGGGGTGTACTAGTACATCAAGCTGCCTCATTATACCGAAACAGGAGGTAGTCTCATGCCCTACGGTCGGTTCTGGCTCTAACAAAAGCAGACTTGAGTCTTCCATTACTGGTATTTACTGTAGGCATAGCTCGAGGTGTATTGAAAAGGTGTGGTGGGAAACTCACCTGAGTCAGCCTCATATTTCTCCTCCTCCTCCTCCTCCTCATCCGCTGACGCCATTGGGTTCTGAATGAGAGGGAGAAAAGTAAGATTGCCATTATGTCAGTGGGCCATTAGTAGGAACTAAGCGTCTCACCCTGGCTCGGAGTATCTTGGGAAAGGTTCATTATTAAGTTGAAATCACAAGGGGGATGTCGGATTGAATTTATGCGTGCAGGAGGTACTTCAGACTGCGTAGTGTATGCCAGCATAATTGTCATGAAAGGCCATTATAAACTACAGCGCATTAAAGGAAAGTATTCAGGACTTTTCCCACATTTTGTTACATTATGGCCTTATTCTAAAATTAATTAAATAGTTTCCTCATCTACTCTAAGCTAGATGCCCTCAATCTCACACAAATGATCAAAGAGCCTACCAGATACAACCCCAAATCCATAAACATAGGCACCCTCATAGATATCATCCTGACCAACTTGCCCTCTAAATGTTTTCAACCAGGATCTCAGCGATCACTACCTGCGTCCGTTATGGGTCCCGCGGTCAAACGGCCACCCCTCATCATTGTCAAACGCTCCCTCCCTCCCTAAAACACTTCAGCGAGAAGGCCTTTCTAATCGACCTGGCTCGGGGATCCCGGAAGGATATTGACCTCATCCCGTCTGTAGAGGATGCCTGGTTATTCTTTAAAAGTGCTTTCCTCACCATCTGAAATTAGCATCCAACTTTCAAAAAATGTAGGAGAACAGATAAAGCCCTTGGTTCTCTCCAGACTGAATGCCCTTGAGCGGCACAAAAACACCCTGTGGCGGACTGCACTAGCATCAAATAACCCCCGCGATATGCAACTTTTCAGGGAAGTCAGGAACCAATACACACAGTCAGTTAGGAAAGCAAAAGCTAGCTTTTTCAAACAGAAATGTGCATCCAGCAGCACCAATTCCCAAAAGTTTTGGGATACTAAAGTCCATGGAGAATAAGAGTACCTCCTCCCAGCTGCCCACTGCACTGAGACTAGGAAACACTGTCACCACTGATGAATCACAGATAATTTCAATAAGCATTTCTCTACGGCTGGCCATGCTTTCCACCTGGCTACCCCAACCCCGGCCAACAGCTCTGCACCCCCCGCAGCAACTGGCCCAAGCCTCCCCCCCCTGCTTCTTCTTCACCCAAATCCAGACAGCTGATGTTCTGAAAGAGCTGCAAAATCTGGATCCCTACACAATCAACTGGGCCAGACAATCTGTACCCTCTTCCTAAAATTATACGCTGACATTGTTGCAACCCCTATTAATAGTCTGTTCAACCTCTTTCGTATCGTCTGAGATTCCCATAGATTGGAAAGCAGCCGCAGTCATCCCCCTCTTCAAAGGGGAGACTCTAGACCCAAACTGTCACAGACCATCCTGCCCTGCCTTTCTAAAGTCTTTGAAAGCCAAGTGAACAGATCACCGACATTTCGAGTCCCACCGTACCTTCGCTATGCAATCTGGTTTCCGAGCTGGTCACGGATACACCTCAGCCACGCTCAAGGTCCTAAACGATACAACCGCCATCGTTAAGAGACAATACTGTGCAGCCGTATTCATCGACCTGGCCAAGGCTTTCGACTCTGTCAATCACTGTATTCTTATCGGTAGACTCAGCAGCCTTTGTTTCTCAAATGACTGCCTCGCCTGGTTCACTAACTACTTCTCTGATAGAGTTCAGTGTGTCAAATCAGAGGGCCTGTTGTCCGGACCTCTGGCAGTCTCTATGGGGGTGCCACAGCGTTCAATTCTCGGGCCCTCTAAATCTCTGTATATATCAATGATGTCACTTACTGCTGGTGATTATTTGATCCACCTCTACGCAGATGACACCATTCTGTATACATCTGGTCCTTCTTTGGATACTGTTAACAAACCTCCAAAACGAGCTTCAACACTCCTTCCATGGCCTCCAACTGCTCTTAAATGCTAGTAAAACGAAATGTATGCTCTTCAACCGATCGCTGCCTGCACCCGCATCACTACTGTGGACGGTTCTGACTTTGAATATGTGAACAACTATAAATACCTAGGTGTCTGGCTAGACTGTAAACTCTCCATCCAGACTCACATTAAGCATCTCCAATCTAATGTTAAATCTAGAATTGGTTTCCTATTTTGCAACAAAGCCTCCTTACCAAACTTACCCTCGTAAAACTGACTATCCTACAGATCCTTGACTTCGGCGATGTTTACAAACTAGCCTCCAACACTCTACTCAGCAAATTGGATGCAGTCCATCACAGTGCCATCCGTTTGGTCACCAAAGCCACATATACTACCCACCACTGCTTGGCTGGTCCTATCCTATCTCAGCTTACTGGTCACCATAGCAACACCCAGCCGTAGCACACGGCGCAGCAGGTAAATTTCACTGGTCATCCCCAAAGCCAACACCTCTTTGGGCGCCTTTCCTTCCAGTTCTCTGCTGCCAATAACTGGAACGAGACGTATCTCCCTCACTAACTTTAAGCGTCAGCTGTCAGAGCAGCTTACCGATTGCTGCAGCTGTACACAGCCCATCTGTAAATAGCCCATCCATCCAACCAACTACCTCATCCCTATATTTGTTTTTCTGCTCTTTTACACACCAGCACTTCTACATCCTAATCTGCACATATATCACTCCAGTGTAAATTGCTAAATGGTAATTACTTCGCCACTATGGCCTATTTATTGCCTTACTGCCTTACTTCATTTGCACACACTGTATACAGACTTTTCTATTGTGTTATTGACTGTACATTTGTTCATCCCATGTGTAACTCTGTTGTCACGCTTTATCTTGGCCAGGTCGCAGTTGTACATGAGAATTTGTTCTCAACTGTCTAACCTGGTTAAATAAAGGTGAAAAAAAAAAAAAAAAAAAATAGCAGCAGCTAATGGGGATCCATAATAAATACAAATAGAAGGACCGAGGCAAAGATGAACAGAGCAAAGTACAGAGAGATCCTTGATGAAAACCTGCTCCAGAGTACTCAGGACCTTGAGCTGGGGCGTAGGTTCACCTAACAGGACAATCACCCTATGCACACAGCCAAGACAACGCAGGAGTGGCTTCGGGACAAGTCTGAAAGTCCTTGAGTGGGCCTGGCAGAGCCCAGACTTGAACACAATCGAACATCTCTGGAAAGACCTGAAAATAGCTGTGCAGCAATGCTCCCCATCCAACCTGACAGCGCTTGATGGGATCTGCAGAAAGGAATGGGAGAAACTCCCCAAACACATGTGCGGAAACCTTGCAGTGTCTTTGTCTTGCAGACCAAGAAAACCTTAGGCTGTAAACACTGCCAAAAGTGCTTAAACAAAGTAAAGCGTCTGAATACTTCCGTAAATGTGATATTTCAGTCTATTTTTAATACATTTGCAAAAATATTGAAAAACCTGTTTCTGCTTTTCATTATGGGGTATTGTGTGTAGATTTAATCAATTTTAAAACAAGGCTGTAACATAACAAAATGTGGAAAAATACTTTCCGAATGCACTGTATATTCTCTTGAATTCCTCCATTTTCCCAGTCGTGGTCTAGACTAACCATGCATTTTGTTTGAACTGTATCAAATCAGCTGTACGCAACAACGATAAAAAAATCTGAAAAACTGATATAATTCCGAAACACAATCCAGTTTATAAATGTACTAGAATGTTGTTGCATTAATGACTCAAGACATTACCGCTTTTCATTCATTTGAAACATTTTCAAAAAACACAACTGATATTATGGGGTATTGTGTATAGGCCAGTGACAAAACCTCAATTTAATACAATTTTACTTCAGGCTGTAACACAATATGGAAGAGATCAAGTGGTGTGAATAGTTTCTGAAAGCTCAAAAAAAAAGTGCCATAATGAATATCTAGATTCTTCAACGTAGCTTCATATGTGCGTTCCTTATTGGTAAGTGTTATATGCACTGTTTTTATTTAAACAGCTTCTTAAGAATCTACCATCCTGTGTTGTAGTGAAAAGCCTCACCTCCTTATAGCTGGTGATTTCCGTCTCGTAATCCCTGTTGTACTTGCGGATCTTCTGCCGCAGGGTGCTGAGGGCTTTGGCGTTGTTCTTGTTCATCTTCTTCTTGCCTTCTTTGTCCTCCCAAAGCTGTAGGGAAACGAGAAACATCATGTCTTTAGGGATAGTGTTAAGAGTGTGTCTTCATAAATCACAGCGCTCCGGTCATTACTTAATGATCGATAACGTCTGTGCATATTTTTTTCATTTTTCATAGTTTGGATAACCTCACATCAATAGATCAAGACTGTGGGACTACAAGGTTCTCTCTGAAATATTTGTAAAACGTGTTAGTAACATAACTTCTAGTTCCTCCCAAACCCGGATCCGGGAGCACCCCCATCAGTAAAAAAGCTGACTAGCATAGCCTAGCATAGCGTCACAAGTAAATACTAGCATCTAAATATCATTAAATCACAAGTCCAAGACACCAGATGAAAGATACACATCTTGTGAATCCAGCCATCATTTCTGATTTTAAAAATGTTTTACAGGGAAGACACAATATGTAAATCTATTAGCTAACCACGTTAGCAAGACACCACTTTCTTACTCCATCAGTAGCTATCACAAATTTGACCAAATAAAGATATAAATAGCCACTAACCAAGAAACAACTTCATCAGATGACAGTCTGATAACATATTTATTGTATAGCATATGTTTTGTTAGAAAAATGTGCATATTTCAGGTATAAATCATAGTTTACCATTGCAGCCACCATCACAACTCTCACCAAAGCGACTAGAATAACTACAGAGAGCAACGTGTATTACCTAATTACTCATCATAAAACATTTCTTAAAAATACACAGCGTACAGCAATTGAGACACAGATCTTATGAATCCAGACAATATTTCAGATTTTCTAAGTGTTTTACAGCGAAAACACAATATAGCGTTATATTAGCTTACCACAATAGCAAACATCACAACAGCATTGATTCAAGGCAAAAATAGCGATAACGTATAAACCACCAAAATATATTAATTTTTTCACTAACCTTCTCAGAATTCTTCAGATGACAGTCCTATAACATCATATTACACAATGCATATAGAGTTTGTTCGAAAATGTGCATATTTAGCGGCACAAATCGTGGTTATACAATGAGAATAGTGGCCAAAAATTCAAGCAATCTGTCCGGCACCATCTTGGAGAGGCACCTATTCTAATCGAAAACTATTCATAAACTTGACTAAAAAATACAAGTTGGACAGCAAATGAAAGATAAATTAGTTCTTAATGCAATCGCTGAGTTAGATTTTTTAAATTAACGTTACTGCGCAATACAGCGTGCGCTAAAGCGAGACCGCCCCATAATTCATGGCGGAATTATTATTTTACATTTGTCAACATAAGTACGAATTAACAGCATAAAGACTGCTTACTATTAGCTGAGCTTCCATCAGAATCTTGGGCAAGGTGTCCTTTCTCCAGAACAATCGTCTTTGGGTTGAAAGACGTCCTCTTCTCCTGTCGAAATAGCAGCTAACGATAGCCACCAACTGGAGAGGTGTCCAACTCGTGAAAGCGCATGACAAAGAAATCCCAGAAAATCGCAATAAACTGCTATAAGTCGGTTTAAATTAACTACCTTATGATGTCTTTAACACTTATAACGAATAAAAACATGACCGGAGATATAGAACTACTAAAACGAAAGCGTTTGCAGGACGCCATTGTGATGTCTTCTTGCGCCAGGCGCACCGTTGAAAAGGACGGTACTTCCGTTCCACGGTCTTATATAAGGTCCCAGATTGCGCAATCCACTCCATTCAAATTCTCCCCGCTTACTGACATCTAGAGAAAGACGTATGCAGTGCATGTAGCTCATGGCTTACATGGGGACTTATAAACTGACCTCAGAACAGGGACCTCGATTTCTGAAATCTCACTCCCTGACAGGAAATGTGCTACAGAATGAGTTCTGTTTCACTCAGAGAAATAATTCAAACGGTTTTAGAAACTAGAGAGTGTTTTCTATCCAATAGTAATAATAATATGCATATTGTACGAGCAAGAATTGAGTACGAGGCAGTTTAATTTGAGAACGATATTTTACTAAGTTGAAACAGCACCCCCTATATTGACAAGAGGATAATTGATCTTTAGATGGTTTTTCATACAAATACAACATTTGAACTTGGCAACGTAAGGGTCTATGTGCGAACCAATTACAAGCCAGAACAAATACAGATGGACCCCCCCGTGGGTCCACATTTGGTTTGTTCCGACTAGCACTACACATTGGATTCAAATAATCAAATCTTGAGTTGGTTATTTGAATCAGCTGTGCAGTGCTAGAGCAAAAACCAAAATGCGCATCCGTGGTGGGCCACATGAACAAGTTTGGGAGACCGTGATCTAGGCTAGTCCGCAATAATGGCTGGCAAGCAACAACAACAAAAAGTCACGAGTCATGAAGGCAGTCAAATTCCACGTGACCGTTTAGTCGCGGTAATTAGGCTTCTCCAAGCTCTGGCGGAAACGGGTACAAGAGTATCTATATCCACAGTAAAACGAGTCCTATATCGACATAACCTGAAAGGCAACTCAGCAAGGAAGAAGCCACAGCTCCAAAACCGCCATAAAAAAGACAGACTACGGTTTGCAACTGCACATGGGGACAAAGATCGTACTTTTTGGAGAAATGTCCTCTGGTCTGATGAAACAAAAATAGAACTGTTTGGCCATAATGACCGAGCTACCGAGTTATGTTTGGAGGAAAAAGGGGGAGGCTTGCAAGCCAAAGAACACCATCCCAACCATGAAGCACGGGGCTGGCAGCAACATGTGGGGATGCTTTGATGCAGGAGGGACTGTTGCACTTCTCAAAATAGATGGCACCATGAGGAAAGAAAATTGTGTGGATATATTGAAGCAACATCAAGACATCAGTAAGGAAGTTACTGACCTAAAACAGGGAATTTTTACCAGGATTAAATGTCAGGAATTGTGAAACACTGAGTTTAAATGTATTTGGTTAAGGTATATGTAAACTTCAGACTATTTCAACTGTATTTGCTTGACAATCACCGGCTGACAATTTTGTGACCGCCACAGCCCTAGTTGCACCCCTCCCCCCAAAAAACAGATATACAAAATGTCTCAGGATTTTGATACTCTGCACTTTAGGTACCATTAAGGCGAGACCCTTACATGGGTTATGAAAGAAATCCACTACCAAACAATTCTGAGATCTGAAAACTGATGTTCAATATCTCAGAAATATACACTGCTCAAAAAAATAAAGGGAACACTTAAACAACACAATGTAACTCCAAGTCAATCACACTTCTGTGAAATCAAACTGTCCACTTAGGAAGCAACACTGATTGACAATAAATTTCACATGCTGTTGTGCAAATGGAATAGACAAAAGGTGGAAATTATAGGCAATTAGCAAGACACCCCCAAAAAAGGAGTGATTCTGCAGGTGGTGACCACAGACAACTTCTCAGTTCCTATGCTTCCTGGCTGATGTTTTGGTCACTTTTGAATGCTGGCGGTGCTCTCACTCTAGTGGTAGCATGAGACGGAGTCTACAACCCACACAAGTGGCTCAGGTAGTGCAGTTCATCCAGGATGGCACATCAATGCGAGCTGTGGCAAAAAGGTTTGCTGTGTCTGTCAGCGTAGTGTCCAGAGCATGGAGGCGCTACCAGGAGACAGGCCAGTACATCAGGAGACGTGGAGGAGGCCGTAGGAGGGCAACAACCCAGCAGCAGGACCGCTACCTCCGCCTTTGTGCAAGGAGGTGCACTGCCAGAGCCCTGCAAAATGACCTCCAGCAGGCCACAAATGTGCATGTGTCTGCTCAAACGGTCAGAAACAGACTCCATGAGGGTGGTATGAGGGCCCGACGTCCACAGGTGGGGGTTGTGCTTACAGCCCAGCACCGTGCAGGACGTTTGGCATTTGCCAGAGAACACCAAGATTGGCAAATTCGCCACTGGCGCCCTGTGCTCTTCACAGATGAAAGCAGGTTCACACTGAGCACATGAGCACATGTGACAGACGTGACAGAGTCTGGAGACGCCGTGGAGAACGTTCTGCTGCCTGCAACATCCTCCAGCATGACCGGTTTGGCGGTGGGTCAGTCTGGTGTGGGGTGGCATTTCTTTGTGGGGCCGCACAGGCCTCCATGTGCTCGCCAGAGGTAGCTTGACTGCCATTAGGTACCGAGATGAGATCCTCAGACCCTTTGTGAGACCATATGCTGACACATGCACATTTGTGGCCTGCTGGAGGTCATTTTGCAGGGCTCTGGCAGTGCACCTCCTTGCACAAAGGCGGAGGTAGCGGTCCTGCTGCTGGGTTGTTGCCCTCCTACGGCCTCCTCCACGTCTCCTGATGTACTGGCCTGTCTCCTGGTAGCGCCTCCATGCTCTGGACACTACGCTGACAGACACAGCAAACCTTTTTGCCACAGCTCGCATTGATGTGCCATCCTGGATGAACTGCACTACCTGAGCCACTTGTGTGGGTTGTAGACTCCGTCTCATGCTACCACTAGAGTGAGAGCACCGCCAGCATTCAAAAGTGACCAAAACATCAGCCAGGAAGCATAGGAACTGAGAAGTTGTTTGTGGTCACCACCTGCAGAATCACTCCTTTTTTGGGGGTGTCTTGCTAATTGCCTATAATTTCCACCTTTTGTCTATTCCATTTGCACAACAGCATGTGAAATTTATTGTCAATCAGTGTTGCTTCCTAAGTGGACAGTTTGATTTCATAGAAGTGTGATTGACTTGGAGTTACATTGTGTTGTTTAAGTGTTCCCTTTATTTTTTTGAGCAGTGTACTTTTCGCTGGAACCTGATAGTCCCAAGCTGTCACAGGCCGACATTCGAGCAGTTTCACATGCAGAAGAAGAGTGAACTGCGGAGGTTTACCTGATTCAAATAGTCTTCCAGGTCAGCCAGAAGACGGATGTAGAAGGGGGGCACCCCTTCCTTGTCCACTATAGTCTTGCTTTTGAGGAACGCTCGACATAGCTGCTCAAACTCCTCCAGACACTTGGACATGTCTCGGATCTTCATGGCGTTGCGGATCGTCTTGATCAGGTTCGTCAGCTCCTCAAACCTGGGATATAAGAATTGGTTAGATGGCATAGTCCAGGGCAGGCATACTAACACATACTGTCTGAGGCAGTCCAGTCAAGGGACACTAGTCTGGTCCCAGATACAGTACCAGTCAAAAGTTACGACACACCTACTCATTCAAGGGTTTTTATTTTTACTATTTTCTACATTGTAGAATAATAGTAAAGACAGCAAAACAAATGATAGTGGGACTAAGCGCAAACCAGATGGGATATCGCTGCAGAATGCTGTGGTAGCCATGCTAATTAAGTGTGCCTTGAATTCTAAATAAATCAAAGGTCTTGAAATCTTCCGCATTGACTGAGCTTCATGTCTTAAAGTAATGATAGACTGTCGTTTCTCTTTGTTTATTTGAGCTGTTCTTGCCATAATATGGACTCGGGATTATACCAAATAGGGCTATGTTCTGCATACCACCCCTACCATGTCACAACACAACTGATTGGCACAAACACATTAAGAAATGCCACAAATGAACTTAACAAGGCACACCAGTTAATTGAAATGCATTCCAGGTGACTACCTCATGAAGCTGGTTGAGAGAATGCCAAGAGTGTGCAAAGCTGTCATCAAGGCAAAGGGTGGCTACTTTGAAGTATCTCAAATATTAAACATATTTGGGTTTGTTGAACACTTTTTTTGTTACATGATTCCATGCAAGTTATTTCATTATTCTACAATGTAGAAAACGGTAAAAGTAAAGCAAAACCCTGGAATGAGTAGGTGTCCAAACTTTTGACTGGTACTGTATGTTTATGCTGTACAGCCAAGTCCTATGGGTGGTAGCCTGGTCCCAGATCAGTTATGCCAGGGTTGCACATTTGGGGAATATTCAGAGGTGGAAACTTTCCATGGGAATTAACGGGAATATGCAAATTAATATTAATACCATGTAAATGTAGATGTTTTTTGCATTGGATATATTTACCATATATGGAGACAGAAACCGTTTACCTTATATATGTAGACAATTGCAAATTATTAAATCCTTCCATTAGAAATAAAAAAAACAATTCAGTTATGAATTGAACTTTAATTAAATGAGTTGACTCTTCACATGGGATGATTTGACTGAACAACAAAAGGGAATATTGAATGATCCCCAATGATCCATCGCATGTCTCAAAAAACATTTAACATACATCTGTAAAATGATAGTCTAGAAACTAAAGCTTTGGTTGGCTTCCTCTCAGGCTTCCATGACTTCTCATAAATGTCCACCTCGAACATCAGACTGAGGCCTCATTGTCAAGGTCACTTTCCAACCTTGTTGAGGATGGCTCGTTGTCAGGCATAAAAAGCCTCATATTTGACCGGATGGCCACCAATTTTTCAACCCTTGTATTGGTCAGCCTGGGGCGTGCTTTGGAGTGTGTGTTCCCAAACAAGGACCAGTTGCGCTCTGAGGCGGCTGATGTTGGTGGAATTTGGAGGATGATGGCGGCAACAGGGGAACGAGCATCAGATCCACAAAGTTCCTTCCACCATGTGGCTGATGAGGTGTATATATATATATATATACACAACCACTATCCATATTGCATCTCCATCCCAAAGCCCTTGCTTGGAAGTGTACTTCGACTGCCAAGAACCTTGCCCTCATCCAGGCCAAGATGGCGAGACACAGTAGTGATGACACCATATACCTTGTTGATCTCTGCACCAGACAGGATGCTCTTGCCAGCATACTTGGGGTCCAACATGTACACTGCGGCGTGTATGGGCATCAGGCCGAAGTCTTTGATGCATGTCAGAACTGCAGTTTCCTCTGCTGGGAGCAACAGTGAAGTGGGCAGGGCAGTACAGATTTCTTCTCTTACATCAGCAATCAGAGTCTGAACAGACAGACAGAACAGCATTGTCTCCCTCAATCCGTGCAATGGCTACTGCTATAGGTTTTAGGAGTTTCAGGCTGCTTACCACTCTCTCCCAAAATACATCATCCAAGAGGATCCTCTTGATGGGGCTGTCCATATCGGCAGACTGTGATATGGCCATTTCTTGGAGACTCCTTCCCCTCCAGGAGACTGTCAAACATGATGACGACAACACCACCCCAATGGGTGTTGCTGGGTAGCTTCAAATGTGGTGCTCTTATTCTTCTCACTTTGCTTGGTGAGGTAGATTGCTGCTATAACTTGATGACCCTTCAAATACCTAACCATTTCCTTGGTTCTTTTGTAGAGTGTAACCATTGTTTTCAGTGCCATGATGTCCTTGAGGAGCAGATTCAGTGCATGAGCAGCACAGCCAATGGGTGTGACATGAGGGTAGGACTCCTCCATTTTAGACCAAGCAGCCTTCATGTTCGCAGCATTGTCTGTCACCAGTACAAATACCTTCTGTGGTCCAAGGTCATTGACTGCCTTCAGCTCATCTGCAATGTAGAGACCGGTGTCTGTTGTCCCTTGTGTCTGTGCTCTTGTAGAATACTGGTTGAGGGGTGGAGATGTAGTTAATTATTCCTTGCCCACGAACATTCGACCACCCATAATTGATGATTGCAATACAGTCTGCTTTCTCTATGATTTGCTTGACCACTTGAACTCTGCATCCAGCAAATGAGTAGATAAAGCCTCTGGTTGGAGGGGTGTATGCTGGGCGAAGAACATTCAGAAATATCTTCCAATACACATTGCCTGTGAGCATCAGAGGTGAACCAGTTGCATACACAGATCGAGCAAGACATTCATCACCATTTCTCGGACTACGTTCCTCCATTGAGTCAAAAAACCCATCTGATTCCAGTAGGACCATGAGCTGTTGGCTATCGATAAGGTGTCTTGATTCATCATTTTCACCTCGAATAGAAGTAGAGGGACTTTTGTCAGAAGTTGCTTGTGGTGAGCGCTAAGGGAACTTTATGCACTTGGCCAGATGATTCTGCATCTTTGTTACATTCTTCACATATGATTTGGCACAGTATTTGCAAATGTACACAGCTTTTCCTTCTACATTAGCTGCAGTGAAATGTCTCCACACATCAAATCAAATTTTATCAGATAGTGCCCGTGGCATTTTCCTGTAAAGATTAGAAAAATAATTTGCAAAATAAGCCAAATACAATTCCATGTACAGATAAATAGTTACGGAGTTAGATTAAACAACTTCTTTGTAAGATAAACATTTTAAAATGAAACATGTATGGAAACAGGAGAATTAACACTCCTCAGTTAACAGGCTCAAGCAAGCTAAAACCCACATGGTAGCAAAAACTAACTAGCAGAAATTGTTAACAAGTTAGAAATTATTTAAACACTTTGCTGTAGGCTTCCATTTACTAGTTGACAAAAACAATCATGTATGTCATATAAAATATATTCACCCCACCCAGTATTGTAATCAAAACTTACCAGAAAGCATGTGGTCCTTGGCTCAGACAGTGTAGTAGTGTGGGCTCAATAGCATCTCATTAGTGTGCAAGATCTTGAGAATCAGCTGTACATATGATGGAAGATTACACTGCACATCCCAATTTTTTTTTTTTGCACCCCAGTATCTCTTCTTGCACATCATCATCTGCACATCTATCACTCCAGTGTTAATGCTAAATTGTAATTATTTCACACCTATGGCCTATTTATGCCTTACCTCCCTAATCTTACTACATCTGCACACACTGTACATAGATTTTTCCTACTGTGTTATTGATTGTACGTTTGTTTATCCCATGTGTAACTCGGTTTTGTTTTTGTCGCACTGCTTTGCTTTATCTTGGCCAGGTCGCAGTTGTAAATGAGTTCTCAACTGGTCTACCTGGTTAAATAAGGTGAAATAAATACAATGGAAGAAAGCACTGTGCATGCAGAGGGTTGCAGTTCCATTGAATTGGGGATAGTTTAAACAAAATGCGCCACAAGACCTAGAAATGCCTTGTATATCCCACAAAAAAAGGATCACTGTTAGAAGCTAACTTTTTTTGATGAATTTAAACAAAATTCTAAACTTCCCACGGAAAATTTCCAAGAAAGTTTCCGACCCTTTGCAACCCTAGTTATGCCTATGCTGTATTGCCAACTCCTATGATGGTTGATAGCCAAAGGGCATAATAACTACCATAAGAGCTGGCTGTACAGCACAACTAGATCAGGGACAAGGCTAAGATGGTTCTTTGGATCATGAAGTAGAGTAAATGCCTGACCTCTTGTCCTTGGCACTGCGCACCACTCTCTTGGTGTCCTCCTCATCGTCACTAAGTAGCAATGACCTACAGGGACCAAATGTGGAAAAGTGAGAGAGCTGTAGAAACAAAAGTTAGTGTGACTGAGGTTTTGACGAGAGAAAGTAGTACTGACTGCTTGGTGAAAGTAGTTCCAGGTGCTTTAGGGGTGATCTCGTCCGCCGACGAGGAGGATTCAGACTCGCTGTCGGACCCGGTGGCAAAGAAACGTGACATTGCTGAAGGCCACCGTCAATCTGTGGAAGTGGAATCATGATATCTTACAATGAGGTTCAAACATCTGGTGTGAAGGGGCAACATGAAATTACAGATAACATTTTCGTTTTTGCAGTATTCTAGAATCCACTTCCCTGACTACATACTGTATTTATCTGTAGAAACTCCATGTCAGATGTAGGCCTACATGCAACTGGAAAGCTAACACGTACCAGTTGAACCAGAAAAATAAGTGGAAATCCCCCACATCATCATTATTGAAATGATGCAGCTGGCTAGCTAGATTGCTGGCCAGTAGATGTTCAAGTTTGTCTCATGGCACAAGACTAATAGCTAGTTAGCAATTTAGCTAACACTGGCTCCTTTAGAGTGTTATTTAAATGCATCATAATGCTCAGTCTAGACACTCAGTTGTATAGTATTTTCATTAATATTCCCCATGTAATTGGGAGTTGGCCTCTGCCGAGTACCCAACAACCAGATGTTCCATTTCCCATGAAAACCGGAATAAGAGCCTGTGACACGACTTCTGGACGTAAACAAGGCGACACTCCATATTAAAACGCCTCCTCCACATTTACTGGATTGGTTGAACAGTGCAGAAGAGAACCTCTCGACATTTAGTTTCAGGTGTTTCTTTTACGCCTGCTACGTTAGGTTAATGGGGATCTAACATGGCTGCCACACAATGTTGTAGTGTCATGTAAATGCATCAATGCAGAAACCCCCTTGACAACTCTAAATACATAGCTACAGATTGTCTTACAGATCAAGACAGGTGAGTGTCATCATGACATTCTGCACTTTGGAGTGGACCCACCCATCTCAATGAATGAGAGAACGATGAAGAGGCGAAGTGAGAGGTTTTAAGCCGCCCAAAATTTGTCCACAACAATAAGCCCACAAAGAGAATGGAGGTTAATGAGTGTCGAATTTGGCCAACAAGAAATTGAACTGCTAATTGGTTACGAGAGGCTTATGTGATTGAATAGAAGTGTAATAATGGTTAGGTTGTTACGAATGCAATGATATAAGTTGACGCACTTGGCATATCGGAAACTTTGAAAAATGTAACTTTATATAGGAATAATGCTTGTCAGAGATTAGTGTTGCACGGTATACAAAACCGTCAGTACTTTTCAGATACTAGAACACGAAAAATGGTTTGGTACTAGATTTGTGTCTTTCTTTCGGTACTTCTGTCAAATGTGTCAGACGTCATATTCAAATTGGGAGGATTGAGTCTGTCCAGTAATTTGTCTGAATCTTTCTTTAGGGGGCAGTAGCTAGCCAGGCTACTTGTGCATGCAGCTGACAGTGCGAGCTGCGAGTCTCAGATAGAGTTTTGCATAAGGAGAATGTATGTATTCTTCTGATATTTAACATGGTGTTTTATTTTTTGGAAGAAATGTAATATACAGTGAACAAAAATATAAACGCAACATGTAAAGTGTTAGTCCCATGTTTCATGAGCTGAAATAAAATATCCCCAAAATGTTCCATTGCCAGAAAAAGCACATTTCTCTCAAATCTGCTCAAATTTGTTTACATTCCTGTTAGTGAGCATTTCTCCTTTGCCAAGATAATCCATCCACCGGACAGGTGCGGCATATCAAGAAGCTGATTAAACAGCATGATCATTACACAGGTGCACCTTGCGCTGGGGACAATGTAAGGTCACTCTAAATAGTGCATTTTTGTAACAACGCCACAAATGTCTCAAGTTGAGGGTGCGTGCAATCGGCATGTTAACTGCAGAAATGTCCATCAGAGCTTTTGCCAGAGAATTAAATGTTAATTTCTCTACCATAAGCCGCCTCAAACTTCATTTGAGTGAATTTGGCAGTACGTCCAACCAGTCTCACAATCGCAGACGACGTGTATGGGGTCGTGTGGTTTTCTGATGTCAACTTTGTGAACAGAGTGCCCCATGGTGGCTTTAAGGTTATGATATGGGCAGGCATAAGCTACGGACAACAAACACAATTGCATTTTACTGATGGCAATTTGAACGCATAGAGATACCGTGATAAGATCATGAGGGCCATTTTAGTGCCATTCATCCGCCACAATCACCTCATGTTTCAACATGTTAATGCACGGCCCCATGTCACAAGGATCTGTACCCAACTCCTGGAAGCTGAAAATATCCCAGTTCTTCCATGGCCTGCATTCTCACCAGACATGCCATCCATTGGGCATGTTTGGGGATGCTCTGGATCGGCATTTACGACAGCGTGGTCCAGTTCCTGCCAATATCCAGCAACTTCGCACAGCCATTGAAGAGTGGAACATCCCACAGGCAACAATAAACAACCTAATCAACTCTATGCAAAGGAGATGTGTCGCACTGCTTGAGGCAAATGCTGGTCACACTAGATTGTGACTGGTTCTGGTCCACGCCCCTACCCTTTTTAAGGTATCTGTGACCAACATATGCATGTCTGTATTCCCAGTCATGTAAAATCCATAGATTAGGGCCTATTAAATTTATTTTAATTAACCGATTTCCTTTTATTAATCGTAACTCAGTAAAATCTAAAATTGTTGCGTTGATATTTCTGTTCAGTATAGAATTAAGATCATCAAGGACAACAACCACCCGAGCCAATGCCTGTTCACCCCGCTACCATCCAGAAGGTAGGTCAGTACAGGTGCATCAAAGCTGGGGCCGAGAGACTGAAAAACAGCTTCTATCTCAAGGCCATCAGACTGTTAAACAGCCACCACTAACATTTAGTGGCCGCTGCCAACATACTGACTCAACTCCAGCCACTTTAATAATGGGAATTGATGGAAATGTATGTAAAAATGTATCACTAGCCACTTTAAACAATGCCACTTAATATAATGTTTACATACCCTACATTACTCATCTCATATGTATATACTGTACTCTATATCATCTACTGCATCTTCCCATCTTTATGTAATACATGTATCACTAGCCACTTTATGTTTATATACCCTACATTACTCATCTCATATGTATATACTGTACTCTATACCATCTACTGCATCTTGCCTATGCCGTTCTGTACCATCACTCATTCATATATCTTTATGTACATATTCTTTATCCCTTTACACTTGTGTGTATAAGGTAGTAGTTGTGGAATTGTTAGGTTAGATTACTCATTGGTTATTACTGCATTGTCGGAACTAGAAGCACAAGCATTTCGCTACACTCGCATTAACATCTGCTAACCATGTGTATGTGACAAATAAAACTAGTTTTTTTTTAAAAATTTGTTCTACCAGTTATCAACATGTTCAATGTTTTAAAAAATGAAGCCCAGTGGTTATTCTGTGACTTTAGCTAATACGCATATACTTTTTTGCCATGATATAATTTTGTATTGAGTACCGTTTTGGTATCGAGTATCATTATTCTAAACCTGGTATCGAAGTCAAAAATGTGGTATCATGACAACACTAATAGAGAGAGGACTCACAGACATAACCCATTTTAGAATGGACACAGCAATTGGGGCTTCCACCATTTTAAAAGTAGTCAACTGGTTGGGGATTCCTATGAGTCGGTATCAAAACAGCCGATGAAGAAAATTCATTACTTTTAAATTGAGATGGCCTTGATCACACGTATCTGCTTTCTCATTGGCTAGAATGGTCCCACATGAACTCGCCTCCTCCCGTATGCCTTCCATTTTTGAGGACATGCATTTCCATTGTTAGAGCCATCACTCGAATATCTTGTCAATAGAGAATCTTTGGATTATATTTGAAATAGACAATATGGCGGCGTACATATTGTTAGATTACTTCATGGGGAAAAGCATTCGTTTTAATAACGGAGCATTTTCTAAATTCCAACGTATCATCTGCAACTGGACATTTTAGAAAAAATGTTTGGCCGAATCGGGAACTAAGATAGGAGAAAAATACTAGGTTTGTTGAAAAAAAAATATCTGGCGAAGTTTTGGATTGGCAAACTCCCAGCAGTAATGGATACCACATCTTTGGTTAAAAATCACATTATCGGGTGTAAGAATCTGTAGCTGGCTATAAATACATGGCTCTGGGCACGATCATCCATTATTGGCGGAGTAAGGCTGCCCATTAGTTAATTCAGAAACTAGTTAGCAAGTAAACTAACCATTGGTTTCACATATTCCTCGCACTGTGAAATTTTAACGTTAAAAGGGAATACCTAGCGAACAACATCAAATAAACAGTGAACGCTTCCTTTTCAAGGCGGCAACAACGACGACCCGCTAGCTAGTGTGCTGCTGACGCACTACTACTAGGCCCAGACATGCCTAGACAAAACGTTACCAGTAAATGTAAACACAGCTCCAACTAATCATTACAAGGGCCTCACCTATGTCCAGGAAAAATCTTCTGTTGTGTGTCTGATCACTTGGGAATGATTTCTACTCCACCTTTGCAATTTTACAGGTATAGCACTCGAGTGCAAAGCCTCATTCACGCACTGCCTTCAGGAAAGAGGTAGCGTGGTTCAAGGGACGTGACGTCACTTCCTCTTCTTCTTCAGTGGGGTTTATCGGCGGTTGGCATCCAACGTTATGGTGCATTACCGCCACCAACTGTACTGGAGTGTGGGCCAGAGACAGAGAGAACTAAATGTTAACAAAATATTTTAGACTATCTGATCACGTTCTAATCAATAAACGAATTTACTGTTTCCCCTTCTCCCTCATACTAGATCTCAACCTCTCTCGTTCCCTCTGATACTGCCCACACTGAAGCAATACATGCTCCACAGTCTGTTTCCTGGCAATAATCACACTTTCCTGTTGAATGCTTTCCTATCACATTTAACCCTCCTGCTGTGTTCCGGTTGAATTGGACCGATTTACAAGTTTTCTCTCTGAAAAATGTAGTTCATTTAATCTGATTGTCATAATAAGTTTCCATGACTTTGTCCACACATGTCATCTGATTTTCATAAAATGTTGGGTTTTATTGAACTTTTGTACACCTGTGGTGTTCCTGGTCAAAAATGACCGGTCATTAGAAATGAATGGGTGAGACTACAATTAGTGTAGCTTAACTTCCAACAGTATGGCCATCATCTCAGCCGTATATACAGCCAGATGATCTGTAATACGTTTCCTGATTGCCACCCCACATTCCTGCACTTCAAGTACTGACCCAGTGTCCTTGCATTTTTTTATTATCTGTGTAAAAGGCCATAAAATCCTGATACACAGTATCCAGACGTCTCTTATTAAACAAATCAGATGGATCAACACCCTCCCAATCTTTCTTTAGTCTCTCCAACACTTCTAAATCAAATCAAATGTTATTGGTCACATACACATGGTTAGCAGATGTTATTGCGAGTGTAGCGAAGTGGCCAATGATTTCAAGTCTGTATATAGGCAGCAGCCTCTCTGTGTTAGTGATGGCTGTTTAACAGTCTGATGGCCTTGAGATAGAAGCTGTTTTTCTGTCTCTCGGTCCCAGATTTGATGCACCTGTACTGACCTCGCCTTCTGGATGATAGCGGGGTGAACAGGCAATGGCTCGGGTGGTTATTGTCCTTGAGGATCTTTTTGGCCAACCTGTGACATCGAGTGCTGTAGGTGTACTGAGTGCAGGTAGTTTGCCCCCGGTGATGCGTTGGGCAGACCTCACTACCCTCTGGAGAGCCTTGCGGTTGTGGGCGGTGCAGTTGCCGTACCAGGGGGTGATACAGTCCGACAGGATGCTGCTCTCAATTGTGTGTCTGTAAAGGTTTGTGAGAGTTTTAGGTGACAAGCCAAATTTCTTCAGCATCCTGAGGTTGCGCCTTCTTCACCACACTGTCTGTGTGGGTGAACCATTTCATGTTGTCAGTGATGTGTACGCTGAGGAACTTAAAACTTTCCACGTTCTCCACCGCTGTCCTGTCGATGTGGATAGGGGGGTGCTCCCTCTGCTGTTTCCTGAAGTCCACAATCATCTCCTTTGTTTTGTTGACGTTGAGTGAGAGGTTGTTTTCCTGACACCACACTCCGAGTGCCCTCATCTCCTCCCTGTAGGCTGTCTCATCGTTGTTGGTAATCAAGCCTACTACTGTTGTGTCGTCTATTGATTATTGAGTTGGAGGCATGCATGGCCACGCAGTTATGGGTGAACAGGGAGTACAGGAGGGGACTGAGAACGCACCATTATGGGGCCCCAGTGTTGAGGATCAGCGAAGTGGAGATGTTGTTTCCTACCTTCACCACCTGGGGGCGGCCCGCTAGGAAGTCCAGGACCCAACTGCACAGGACGGGGTCGAGACCCAAGGCCTCGAGCTTAATGATGAGCTTGGAGGGTACTATGGTGTTGAATGCTGAGCTATAGTCAATGAACAGCATTCTTACATAGGTATTCCTCTTGTCCAGATGGGATAGGGCAGTGTGCAGTGTGATGGCGATTGCATCGTCTGTGGACCTATTGGGGCGGTAAGCAAATTGAAGGGGGTCTAGGGTGACAGGTAAGGTGGAAGTGATATGATCCTTGACTAGCCTCTCAAAGCACTTCATGATGACAGAAGTGAGTGCTACGGGGCGATAGTCATTTAATTCAGTTGCCTTCGCCTTCTTGGGTACAGGAACAATGGTGGCCATCTTAAAGCATGTGGGGTCAGCAGACTGGGATAGGGAGAGATTGAAGAGATCAACTACTGGAGATGCGAGGAGCCATGGTGGATTCACAGGGATAGCTACCGTTGGACTAAACTCCCTTCCATACAGTCCCATCTCCTTCGCCTGGGTATTACCCACCCACCCAAAGCTCGTGTTCTGTCTTCGCTCATGTTTCCAGTATGCCTATAAAATCCCTTTTGCAGGATGAGACAATGAGACCCCATGTCTCTGTAGGTTGACCCAATAATTAATTGCCAGCTGCGGTCTCCTAATCTGCAATGGCATATCCCCCATCTCCACCTGTAGTACACCCACTGGGGACATCCGAAACGCCCCACTACATATTCTACGAGTCCTTGCCCTTGTATTTTATTTTATTTATTTTTATTTCACCTTTATTTAACCAGGTAGGCAAGTTGAGAACAAGTTCTCATTTACAATTGCGACCTGGCCAAGATAAAGCAAAGCAGTTTGACACATACAACAACACAGAGTTACACATGGAGTAAAACAAACATACAGTCAATAATACAGTAGAAAAATAAGTCTATATACAATGTGAGCAAATGAGGTGAGATAAGGGAGGTAAAGGCAAAAAAAGGCCATGGTGGCGAAGTAAATACAATATAGTAAGTAAAACACTGGAATGGTAGATTTGCAGTGGAAGAATGTGCAAAGTAGAAATAGAAATAATGGGGTGCAAAGGACTAAAATAAATAAATATAGTAGGGGTAGAGGTAGTTGTTTGGGCTAAATTATAGATGGGCTATGTACAGGTGCAGTAATCTGTGAGCTGCTCTGACAGCTGGTGCTTAAAGCTAGTGAGGGAGATAAGTGTTTCCAGATTCAGTGATTTTTGTAGTTCGTTCCATTCATTGGCAGCAGACAACTGGAAGGAGAGGCGGCCAAAGGAGGAATTGGCTTTGGGGGTGACCAGAGAGATATACCTGCTGGAGCGCGTGCTACAGGTGGGTGCTGCTATGGTGACCAGCGAGCTGAGATAAGGGGGGACTTTACCTAGCAAGGTCTTGTAGAGGACCTGGAGCCAGTGGGTTTGGCGACAAGTATGAAGCGAGGGCCAGCCAACGAGAGCGTACAGGTCGCAGTGGTGGGTAGTATATGGGGATCTGGTGACAAAACGGATGGCACTGTGATGGACTGCATCCAATTTATTGAGTAGGGTATTGGAGGCTATTTTATAAATGACATCGCCGAAGTCGAGGATTGGTAGGATGGTCAGTTTTACGAGGGTATGTTTGGCAGCATGAGTGAAGGATGCTTTGTTGCGAAATAGGAAGCCAATTCTAGATTTAACTTTGGATTGGAGATGTTTGATGTGAGTCTGGAAGGAGAGTTTACAGTCTAACCAGACACCTAGGTATTTGTAGTTGTCTACATATTCTAAGTCAGAACCATCCAGAGTAGTGATGCTGGACGGGCGGGCAGGTGCAGGCAGCGATCGGTTGAAGAGCATGCATTTAGTTTTACTTGTATTTAAGAGCAGTTGGAGGCCACGGAAGGAGAGTTGTATGGCATTGAAGCTCATCTGGAGGTTAGTTAACACAGTGTCCAATGAAGGGCCAGAGGTATACAGAATGGTGTCGTCTGCGTAGAGGTGGATCAAAGAATCACCAGCAGCGAGAGCGACATCATCGATGTATACAGAGAAGAGAGTCAGCCCGAGAATTGAACCCTGTTGCACCCCCATAGAGACTGCCAGAGGTCCGGACAACAGGCCCTCCGATTTGACACACTGAACTCTATCTAAGAAGTAGTTGGTGAACCAAGCGAGGCAGTCATTTGAGAAACTAAGGCTGTTGAGTCTGCCAATAAGAATGTTGTGATTGGCAGAGTCGAAAGCCTTAGCCAGGTTGATGAATACGGCTGCACAGTAATGTCTCTTATCGATGGCGGTTATGATATCGTTTAGGACCTTGAGCGTGGCTGAGGTGCACCCATGACCACTCATCACTCTGAAACCAGATTGCATAGCGAAGAAGGTACGGTGAGATTCGAAATGGTCGGTGATCTGTTTGTTAACTTGGCTTTCGAAGACTTTAGAAAGGCAGGGTAGGATAGATATAGGTCTGTAACAGTTTTGTTATCTTGGCTTTCGAAGACTTTAGAAAAGCAGGGTAGAATAGAGATAGGTCTGTAACAGTTCGGGTCTAGAGTGTCTCCCCCTTTGAAGAGGGAGATGACCGCGTCCGCTTTCCAATCTTTAGGGATCTCAGGCTAAACGAAAGAGAGGTTGAACAGGCTAGTAATAGGGGTTGCAACAATTGCGGCGGATCATTTTAGAAAGAGAGGGTCCAGATTGTCTAGCCCAGCTGATTTGTAGTGGTCCAGATTTTGCAGCTCTTTCAGAACATCAGCTATCTGGGTTTGGGTGAAGGAGAAATGGGGGAGGCTTGGGCATGTTGCTGTGGGGGGTGTAGAGCTGTTTACCGGGGTAGGGGTAGGCATGGCCAGCTGTGGAAAAATGCTTATTGAAATTCTCGATTATCGTAGATTTATCAGTGGTGACAGTGTTTCCTAGCCTCAGTGCAGGAGGAGGTGCTCTTATTCTCCATGGACTTTACAGTGTCCCAGAGCTTTTTGGAGTTTGTTCTACAGGATGCAAATTTCTGTTTGAAAAGCTAGCCTTTGCTTTTCTAAATGCCTGTGTATATCGGTTCCGAACTTCACTGAAAAGTTGCATATCGTGGGGGCTATTCGATGCTAATGCAGTACGCCACAGGATGCTTTGTGCTGGTCAAGGGCAGTCAGGTCTGGAGAGAAGCAAGGGCTATATCTGTTCCTGGTTCTACATTTTTTGAATTGGGCATGCTTATTTAAGATGGTGAGGAAAGCACTTTTAAAGAATAACCAGGCATCCTCTACTGACGGAATGAGGTCAATATCCTTCCAGGATACCCGGGCCAGGTCGATTAGAAAGGCCTGCTCGCTGAAGTGTTTTAGGGAGCGTTTGACAGTGATGAGGGGTGGCCGTTTGACCGTGGACCCATTACGGACGCAGGCAATGAGGCAGTGATCGCTGAGATCCTGGTTGAAGACAGCAGAGGTGTATTTAGAGGGCAGGTTGGTCACGATGATATCTATGAGGGTGCCCGTGTTTACGAATTTAGGGTTATTCCTGGTAGGTTCCTTGATAATTTGTGTGAGATTGAAGGCATCTAGCTTAGATTGTAGGACGGCCGGGGTGTTAAGCATATCCCAGTTTAGGTCACCTAACAGTACAATCTGAAGATAAATGGGGGGCAATTAATTCACATATGGTGTCCAGGGCACAGCTGGGGGCTGAGGGGGGTCTATAACAGGCGGCAACAGTGAGATACTTATTTCTGGAAAGGTGGATTTTTAAAAGTTGAAGCTCGAATTGTTTGGGCACAGACCTGGATAGTATGACAACGCTCTGCAGGCTATATCTGCAGTAGATTGCAACTCCACCCGCTTTGGCAGTTCTTTCTTGGCGGAAAATGTAGTTGGGGATGGAAATTTCCAAAGATTTGGTGGCCATCCTAAGCCAGGATTCAGACACGGCTAGGACATCAGGGTTGGCGGAGTGTGCTAAAGCAGCGAATAAAACAAACTTAGGGAGGAGGCTTCTGATATTAACGTGCATGAAACCACGGCTTTTACGGTTACAGAAGTCAACAAAAGATAGCGCCTGGGGAATAGGAGTTGAACTGGGGGCTACAGGGCCTGGCTTAAAATGTAAACCTCTACATCACCAGAGGAACAGAGGAGGAGTAGGATAAGGGTACGGCTAAAGGCTATAAGAACTGGTTATCTAGTGCATGGGGACAGAATAAAAGGAGCAGATTTCTGGGCATGGTAGAATAGATTCAGGGCATAATGTACAGACAATGGTATGGTAGGATGTGAGTACAGTGGAGGTAAACCTGGGCATTGAGTGACGATGAGAGCGGTTTTGTCTCTGGAGGCACCAGTTAAGCCAGGTGAGGTCTCCGCATGTGTGTGGGGTAGGACAAAAAAAGTTATCTAAGGCATTTTGAGCGGGACTGAGGGCTCTACAGTGAAATAAAACATTAAGAACTAGCCAAGACAGCAGTAGACAAGGCATATTGACATTAGAGAGAGGCATAAAGCAAACACAGGTGTTGATCAGGAGAGCTAAGACAACAACGGGTAAATGGCAATGAATGGGCAGAGCGGGTTAGTTAGGACAGGACCTGAGTTCAAGGCTGGGGCCGACAGGTAAACAAAATGAGGTACTGTGTTATTGAAACAGTCCAGGGGGCATCAGATGTGTAGCCGAGTGATCATAGGGTCGAAAGAGCAGCAATAGGTGAGTCAGGGTGCTGTTCGGTACTCACTACTACGCTAGTCGAGCAGGGGACACAGCGTTCAGAAAAGCTAGCGGGCCGGGGCTAGTAGATGGTTCTTCGGCGACATCGTAACAGAATAGCCTGTTGACATGGTCTTCTCACACCAGCACAGTCGTGAAGCAGGCGTCTCTTCAAAATCTGGAGGTTGAAAAGATTTGGCAAGGCCCCTCAGATCCTCAAAATGTTCTACAGCTGCACCATTGAGAGCATTTTGACTGGCTGCATCACCGCAAGGTATGACAACTGCACCGCCCTCAATTGCAAGGCACTACAGAGAGTGGTGCGGATGGCCCAGTACATCACTGGGGCTGAGCTCCCCGCCATCCAGGACCTCTATACCAGGCAGTGTCAGAGGAAGGCCCGGAAAATTTACAAAAGACCTCAGCCACCCAAGCCATAGACTGTTCACTCTACTACCGCACGGCAAGCGGTACCAGAGCGCCAAGTCTGGGACCAAAAGGCACCTGATCAGCTTCTACCCCAAGACACAAGACTGCTAAACAGTTAATCAAATGGCTACCCGGACTATTGCATTGACCCTTTTTTCCACTGACTCTCTTGCACTGACTCTACCCACACACTCACACGCACTTACACTCCAACACACACACAAACATAGACACACACACACACACTAAATACGCACACACATACAAAACATACACACACATGCAGTGCATTCGGAAAGTATTCAGACCCCTTCCCTTTTCCAAATGTTGTTACGTTACAGCCTTATTAAAAAAACAAATAAATACATTTTTTCCCTCATCAATCTACACACAATACACCATAATGACAAAGTGAAAATAGGTATTAAGACATTTTTGTAATTTTAGTAAAAATAAAAAACTGAAATACCTTATTTACATAAGTATTCAGACCCTTTGCTATGAGACTCGAAATTGAGCTCAGGTGCATCCTGTTTCCGTTGATCATCCCTGACATGTTTCTACAACTTGATTGGAGTTCACCTGTGGTAAATTCTATTAATTGAACATGATTTGGAAAGGCACACACCTGTTTATATAAGGTCCCACTGTTGACAGTGCATGTCAGAGCAAAAACCAAGCCATGAGGTCGAAGGAATTGTCCGTAGAGCTCCAAGACAGGATTGTGTCGAGTCACAGATCTGGGGAAGGGTACCAAAAATTATCTGCAGCGTTGAAGGTCCACAAGAACACAGTGGCCTCCATCATTCTTAAATGGAAGAACCACCAAGACTCTTCCTAGAGCTGGCCGCCCGGCCCAACTGAGCAATCGGGGGAGAAGGACCTTGGTCAAGGAGGTGACCAAGAACCCGAAGGTCACTCTAACAGAGTTCCCCTGTGGAGATGGGAGAACCTTCCAGAAAGACAACCATCTCTGCAGCACTCCACCAATCAAGTTTTTATGGTAGAGTGGCCAGACAGAAGCCACTCCTCAGTAAAAGGCACATGACAGCCCGCTTGGAGTTTGCCAAAAGGCACCCAAAGGACTCTCAGACCATGAGAAACAAGATGTTCTGGTCTGATGAAACCAAGATTGAACTCTTTGGCCTGAATGCCAAGCGTCACGTCTGGAGGAAACCTGGCACCATCCCTACGATGAAGCATGGTGGTGACATCATCATGCTGTGGGGATGTCTTTCAGCGACAGAGACTAGTCAGGATCGAGGGAAAGATGAACGGAGCAAAGTACAGAGAGATCCTTGATGAAAACCAGCTCCAGAGCACTCAGGACCTCAGACTGGGGTGAAGGTTCACCTTCCAACATGACAACGACACTAAGCACACAGCCAAGACAACACAGGAGTGGCTTTGGGACAAGTCTCTGAATTTCCTTGAGTGGCCCAGCCAGAGCCTGGACTTGAAACCGATCGAACATCTCTGGAGAGAACTTTAAATAGTTGTGCAGTGACGCGCCCCATCCAACCTGACAGAGCCTGAGAGGATCTTGAGAAGAATGGGAGAATCTCCCCAAATAAAGGTGTGCCAAGATTGTAGTGTCATGCCCAAGAAGAATCGATGCTGTAATTGCTGCCAACGGTGCTTAAACAAAGTGCTGAGTAAATGGTCTGAATACTTATGTAAATGTGCTTTTTTTATTTTTTTATTATTTATTTTTAAACATTTTCTAAAAACCTGTTTTTGCTTTGTCATTATGGGGTATTGTGTCTAGGTTGATGAGGGGGGAAAAAAACAATTTAATGAATTTTAGAATAAGGCTGTAACCTTCAAAATGTGGAAAAAGAGAAGGGCTCTGAATACTTCCGAATGCACTGTACACACACTTTCACACTCTTCATATACACCACCGTTCAAAAGTTTGGGGTCAGTTAGAAATGTCCTTGTTTTTGAAAGAAAAGCCCAAAAATTTCGTCCATTAAAATAACATCAAATTGATCAGAAATACATTGTAGACATTGTTAATGTTGTAAATGACTATTGTAGCTGGAAACGGCTGATTTTTAATGGAATATCTACATAGGCGTACAGAGGCCCATTATCAGCAACCATCACTCCTGTGTTCCAATGGCACGTTGTGTTAGCTAATCCAAGTGTATCATTTTAAAACCCTTTTGCAATTTATCATTAGAAAACCCTTTTGCAATTATGGTAGCACAGCTGAAAACTGTAGTGCTAATTAAAGAAGCAATAAAACTGGCCTTCATTAGACTATTTGAGTATCTGGAGCATCAGCATTTGTGGGTTCGATTACAGGCTCAAAATGGCCAGAAACAAAGACCTTTCTTCTGAAACTAGTCAGTCTATTCTTGTTACGAGAAATGAAGGCTATTCCATGTGATAAATTGCCAAGAAACTGAAGATCTCGTTGAACGCTGTGTACTACTCCCTTCACAGAACAGCGCAAACTGGCTCCAACCAGAATGAAAAGAGGAGTGGGAGGCCCCAGTGCACAACTGAGCAAGAGGACAAGTACATTAGAGTGTCTAGTTTGAGAAACAGACGCCTCACAAGTCCTCAACTGGCAGCTTAATTAAATAGTACCCGCAAAACACCAGTCTCAACGTCAACAGTGAATAGGCGACTCCGGGATGCTGGCCTTCTAGGCAGAGTTCCTCTGTCCAATGTCTGTGTTCTTTTGCCCATCTTAATCTTTTATTTTTATTGGCCAGTCGGAGATATGGCTTTTTCTTTACAACTCTGCCACCTCTACCAAGGTTCCGTTCACGTGGTCCTCTGCCACTGACCGGTCGTTCCGGGACCTCAAACACCGCTTCACCACTGCTCCTATCTTGGTTCATCCTGACCCTTGCCGTCAGTTTGTAGTGGAGGCCGATGCTTTAGATGTCGGAGTCGCCTTTTCTGCCTGCCCTGACCCTGAGCCTGCCTGCCGTCCTGTACCTTTGCCCCACCTATCTGGATTACTGACCCCTGCCTACCTTGACCTGTCTTTTGCCTGCTCCTCTTGGATGAATAAACTGTTCTTAATTCGACGTTGTCTGCATCTGTGTCTTACCTGAAATGTAATATTTGTTTCTATGATAATATTTACCGACATCCAACAGTACATTCCAAATAAATAGGAAGTAGTCATTGAGTCGAGCGGGATGTTCAATGATGTAAGGTCAGTTTTCAGAGTCACAATGAAATGTAATAAGGAATGAAGCAAAGCAACATATTGTTAGGTAAAATAATTTATTCCAAGGCTCCAGTACAAACATTACATCAGTCAGGTGTTACAGACCAAGGAATAATGTTGCATGTTGTGTAAAAACATGACGATGGAAACCATTTCACCTTAAAAAAAAAGCTGTAAAATGGTAGGAAGAGGGAATGGAGGCAGAACTTTCATTGTTTTGAATCTTCTCTCTGAAGCAAGAGCCCAAAGAAAGGCTTGCGTTTATTTTGTCCGTATGGAGGTACCAAACAAGTGGTGTCGCAGAGGGTCGAGTAGAGATGACTTTTGGGAGGTACCAGAAACAACATGGCACTACCCGTGGTGAGGGAGGGGGGTGTAGGGAGGGTTAGGAGAGGGACGCTGATGAGTGTCCATGCTTAATAAGCATGGTTGGCCACGAACAGTGATTCTCCAGCAGCGGCGCTGTCTCCGGAAGAAACATACTTGCCTTGGCAGGCCAGGCTGTTGGCCTGTGGAAGGAAATAAGCACAACATAAACTCGTTTTCAGCGGATATTTTTCGAAGTGTGGAATATACTGTACATTGTGACTTCCTATACATCCATACCATAAACATTCCACTGGGCACACATTGGTTGAATCAACGTTGTTTCCACGTCCTTTCAATGAAATTACGTTGAATCAATGTGAAATAGATGTTGATTTGACGTCTGTGCCCAGTGGGATGTGGCCTCTATACAGCTATAAATAATCACATATGAAATATAAGCAAAATATATGACAATCACATATGAAATGTATTCGTACCAGAGCTCTCTTGATGAACTCCTCCTGGGCAGCCTTGCCGTTACCGGGCTTGCCACCCCATGCCTTAAGGGCGGATGCCTGGAGAGCACGGCCATAGGAGAAAGTAATGGCCCATGGCCTGTGCAGGGGGCACTGGTTCATGACATTCAGGTTGATGGAGGCTTCCTCCTCAGACTGGCCACCGGACAGGAAGGTGATGCCTGTGGGTGAAGCGGATAAGGAGAGGGGTTATTTTGTTGTAAAAAAACGACTGAAAAAAGATACATCAACAAATTGTGTCTACATTTGTATGTGAAATATATAATAACACGCTGTATAGAATAATGTAACTAAACATTATAACATTATAACATTATATTCACCCACTCACAGTATATGAAAGTGCCAGAAATGTATAAGTGCATCGCGCTGTACTGTATATTGGGCTGTATTCAGTGTGTTGTCAGTCACTCACCAGGGACTGCTGGGGGCACGGTACGGCGCAGGGCGGTAATGGTGGCCATGGCGATGTCCTGGTGGGTGTACTTGTGTGAGCAAGAATGTCCAGCAGTGACCATGTTGGGCTTCAGGAGGGTACCCTCCAGGTAGACGTGGTGGTCGGACAGAGCCTTGTACATTGCGGCCAGGACCTTCTCAGTCACATACTGGGTGCGCTTCAGGTCATGGTCACCGTCGGGGAGGATCTCAGGCTCAACAATGGGGACAATGCCGTGCTAGCAGAGGGCAGAGTTAATGACTACTAAAAGACACTTTTAGCCAACAGTGCAGCATGTTATTGATCATGACAGTTAACAGTCAGACTTTAGTGGTGGCTCTTCTATCTTTCTTCTCTATCCCTCTACAGCTATATATTCAATAAAAACAAACGGAGAAAAACTGTGTTTTAAGATTGTGATTTTCCAATGTGTGATTTGTAATATGTGTGTGTTGTTTTACTAGGATTATGGGACCTACATCAGTGAGCAGTCCTGGTTAAACCGATTTCCCTGAACTATGGTTGTGAAGAGATCAGAAATGACTGTTATTTACTTGTCTGATATTTAACTGACATCAGTCAAAAGTTTGGACACACCTACTCATTCAAGGGTTTTTCTTTACTTTTACTATTTTCTACATTGTAGAATAATAGTGAAGACATCAAAACTATGAAATAACACATAGTAGTAGTAACCAAGTAGTAACCAAAAAAAAGTGTTGAACAAATCAAAAAAGTGTTAATAAACAAATCAAAATATATTTTAGTTTTTAGATTCCTCAAAGTAGCCAGCCTTTGCCTTGATGACAGCTTTGCACACTCTTGGCATTCTCTCAACCAGCTTCATGAGGTAGTCACCTGGAATGCATTTCAATTAACAGGTGTGTCTTGATAAAAGTGAATTTGGGGAATTTATTTTCTTCTTAATGCATTTGAGCCAATCAGTTGTGTTGTGACAAGGTATGGGTGGTATACAGAAGATGGCCCTATTTGGAAAAATACAAAGTCCTTATTATGGCAAGAACAGCTCAACTAAGCAAAGGGAAATGACAGTCCATCATTACTTTAAGACAGGAAGGTTATTTCATAGTTTTGAGATGTCTTCACTATTATTGTACAATGTAGAAAATAGTACAAATAAAGAAAAACGCTGGAATGAGTAGGTGTGTCCAAACTTTTGAATTTATCTTAATATCTCACTGACAGCTCTACCCACTGAGCCACCAAGTAAGCCCAGACACATACCAGAAAATCTGCTGTACCCATGACAAAACATACTGTAGCGATCATATCTTTCAAAAAACTAAAGAGAGTTGCTTGGTTCTGGTACTAACTTTATACACTTCTAATAACACTTTTAGGTATGTATTTCTAATATTTGTAATAATTTCTGAAGAATTTATAAGCATTTAATACATTTATAATGGCATATTTCATGAAAGTTAATATAGTGTAACCCACATGTATACAGAGTCAATGATTCAAAGGTAACTTATGGCCCATAGGAGAATTGAATACACAAACTTGCAATTGTTGACACTGTGTTTTTTAACTACTTAAGCTAATGATTTAACAAGACCACTGAGGGCTCGGAATATTTTCGATGTGATTCTTACCATCTGGCAGATGCTGGCATAACGGGCCAGGACATTGCAATTCTCCATGATCGCAAGGCGAGAGGGGGTGGTGGAGGTGATTTTCAGCACACAACGCCACTTGGCGAAGTCGCAACCGTCCTTCTTATACTGGGCGCAACGCTCATACAGGCCATCCAAACCTGAAGGAGAAAAGGATGGAGGCAGGGACAGAAGAAAGAGATGAGTGTGGGAGGGTATTTTGTAAAGGTTTTGTATGTGTGTATTGTATCTAGGTTGCAATACTATTCAGGCATTTTGTGACTTGATAAACAAATGGGATTGATTGTATGTTGCATTGATTGCGTGTATGTTGTTGTACTGTATGCATTTCGATTAATTGTGAATCCCATAGATTTTCTATTCTTCCTCTTTACCCTGGGTGGTGGTCTCTCCGTTGGTTCCGGCGAGGGGGACGACACCTTTGTCAACCTTGATGCCTACAACCCAGCCTCTGGACTTGACGTGCTGGGGGAAGGTCTTGCCGGCATCGGTTTTCTGGTACAGGGTCTCGTGGAAGAAGATGACGCCACCAATGCAAGGACCGGCGCGCTCGTCAGCGGTGAAGAGCAGCTGACGGTACAGCCTCCTGTTCTCCTCGGTGTTCTCAGTGTTGATGCTCTGGAAGCGCTTGGCAACGCTGCCTGTTGGGTGGAAAGTGAGAGAGGGAGTGAGGATTAGATTCACAGAAAGAAATAGAGCAAACATTATGCTATATACATTTTTCAACACGGAAGTCAACACATTACACATAGAAACACATTTCTGTTGGATAAAAATAGTAAAATATTTAAGAAACAAACCAAAAATATTGGCATGTGTATGTCCTAATGTGTCTTCTGTTGCATTAAAAGTTATTATGGCCTTTTAGGTTAAGAATCAGTAAAAGCATGACTGATTGGACTTAATAATTTTTGTGGCTCTGTTGAGAAGGCTTGGAAGCTGTTACATGTTCAGAGCAGAGGGGAGGCCATTTAATTTCTTAGCTGCTTTAAATGAGAAGGCCGATTGTGCAAAAGTAGAGTAGAGAAGGACTTTATGGTTGACGTGTCAAATGCCTTCCGTAGGTCGAGGGAGACCGCCCCTACTAGGCTTCCTGTATCCAGCTTGGCCTTGATCGTCTCTAGGAGATAGACATATGAGTGGTTCACCTTAAACCCAAACTGAATGGGTGAAGGGAGACAGTCCTTGTGTTCAGGTGTGCTGTGAGCTGTTCCAGTACAACTTTTTCAGCAACCTTATAGATGACAGGGAGGATACTGATAGGCCTGTAGTTGCTCACTTCCTGCTGGTCTCCAGATTTATGTACAGGGGTCACGATGGCAGTCTTCCATGCTTTCGGGAATTAACTTTCTTGCACTGAAAAGTTGATTATCTGGGTAAATGATCTTTAGTGGCTAGGCTGCCTCTGTCATTTTTTAAATATGGTATCAAGACCATACACATCCTTTGCTTTAGAGTTTGAAAGTGAGAAGAGGACTTTCGTGACCTTTTCCTCTTTGGTGGACTCCAAAGAAGAAATGGTCCAATAAGACCTCTCCTGTCTCAGCCTCCAGTATTTATGCTGCAGTAGTTTATGTGTCGGGGGGCTAGGGTCAGTCTGTTATATCTGGAATATTTCTCCTGTCTTATCCAGTGTCCTGTGTGAATTAAACTATGCTCTTTCTTTCTCTCGGAGGACCTGAGCCCTAGGACTATGCCTCAGGACTACCTGGCCTGATGACTCCTTGCTGTCCCCAGTCCACCTGGCCGTGCTGCTGCTCCAGTTTTAACTGTTCTGCCTGCGGCTATGGAACCCTGACCGGTTCACCAGACGTGCTACCTGTCCCAGACCTGCTGTTTTCAACTCTCTAGAGACAGCAGGAGTGGTAGAGATACTCTAAATGATTGGCTATGAAAAGCCAACTGACATTTACTCCTGAGGTGCTGACCTGTTGCACCCTCGACAACCACTGTGATTATTCTTATTTGACCCTGCTGGTCATCTATGAACATTTGAACATCTTGGCCATGTTCTGTTATAATCTCCACCCAGTACAGCCAGAAGAGGACTGGCCACCCCTCATAGCCTGGTTCCTCTCTATGGGGTTGTGTTTCGGGGGATGCACGGCTCTTAACCTTCGCTTCTCCCGAGTCCGTACGGGAGTTGCAGCGATGGGACAAGACTGTAACTACCAATTGGATATCATGAAATTGCAGAGAAAAAGGGGGTAAAAAATCCTATATATATATATAAACACAATTTATTGAACACTAGTCACTTTAATAATGTTTACATACTGCTTTACTCATCTCATATGTATATACTGTATTCTATTCTACTGTATTTTAGTCAATGCCACTCCGACATTGCTTGTCCTAATATTTATATATTTTTAAATTCCATTATTTGACTTTTAGATTTGTGCGTATTGTTGTGAATTGTTAGATACCACTGCACTGTTGGAGCTAGGAACACAAGCATTTCACTATTCCCGAAAATATCTGCAAAAAAAAGAAAATGTGTATCTGACCTATTGTCACACCCTGAACAGTTTCACCTGTCCTTGTTATTTTCTCCACCCCCTCCAGGTGTCACTTGTTTTCCCCTGTGTATTTATCCTTGTGTTTCCTGTCTCTCTGTCCCAGCGGTTTTCCCGTTCTCCTGCTTTTTGCATTCTGCTTTTTCTAGTCCTCCCGGTTTTGACCCTTGCCTGTTTCTGGACTTTGTACCCGCCTGCCTGACCATTCTGCCTGCCTTGACCATGAGCCTGTCTGCCACTCTGTACCTCCTGGACTCTGATCTAGTTTTGACCTTTTTGCCTGTCCACGACCATTCTCTTGCCTACCCCTTTGGATTAATAAACATTGTAAGACTCCAACCATCTGCCTCCTGTGTTTGCATTTGGGTCTCGCCTTGTGCCTTGATACCAATCAAATTGTATGTTTTATTTGATCCTCAAGTTACTCCAGGTCTCTGTTTCGGATGCAAGAGATGTTTTTTACATTTTTTACTTTTTGGTTCTAATGGGATGTTTTGGAGAAGTTATAAGGTGAAAAAACAAAGCTCTGTTGCTCTGATTGCGAGTATGTCTTTGCATGTGTGACTTTTCATTCCATAGTGTGCCTGTGTGTGCAACCAACATTTTTGCCACGCTTTGCATACCGGTAGACTCATCAGCGGCGAGGATTCCCTTGCCCTGGGCGACGATCTTGTGAGCAATGTCACTAAGCTCCTTCTTCTGGTCAGGAGTGAGGAAGGGGAATGCGTGAGGCATCTTGACTAAAGGAAGGGAAAAGGCAGGAGACACTGGTTAACATGAGGTGTTCTGAGGAGTGAGAGAGGGCTTGAGATACACTAAAGTAGCAGATATTTGGTTGCCCCCCCCAACTCGCGGGCATTTGACAATTTTATAACAAATGTCTTGCAAGTCTACACATTTTTCCATGGGGTGGAGAGACATCTTTGCAGTTTTAAAGCCAATTTTCTGCAATTATACAAATTTTGCCAAAACCTTTTTGACATGTTAATATGATATCTGAGTGAGAGTGACCAGCAAAATCAATGGGGGTCCCTTGGATATCAGGGCCCCTGGGTATGTGTCCTGCATGCCCGGTCGATATTCGCCCATGTTTACTTCAAGTTTAGATAGCTGGCTAGATTAATTTACCAATAATATTTATTTTTGCTGACATGGCTAATTGAGTGACTGCCAGTGACTGACATAACAAGAGAAAAACTGCTGATGCACAAATTTTTTTGATACTGCACCTTGTGTATTCCACTATTATAACTCTTAACAGTAAGTTGAGACCCCGACTGAGTTCCCAAAAGTAGCAAATAAAGCATATAAACAAAGGTAGACTTAAACAAAGGCATGTGATGTGAAAAGAGTGTAGCCAACTTTCCCCGTAAAAATGCAGTAGGTGGAAACGTTCAAAGAAAAGGGAGGTAAGAGATGTGTAAAGGAAGTGGCAAGTATTTGCGTCTGTCCATTTGGGTCGTCGCTAGTTACCACAGCCAAAAAGTTAGAAGGCCCGCCTACTCGACCAATCAGATGAGGGAGTGTGATGATGCATATTCCGGTTTGCGTGATGATGGCATATCTTGAGTTCAAGTTTGATGACCAAATAACCATGGTGCGAATTACAGGGGAGCCAGGGTGGGCTCAGCTCCCCTAGCTCAGCTGTATGAGATATTAGCTCCCCTAAATACAACAAAAGTCAATCTTCGGGGTGGTCTCTAAATAATGCTAATTTAACCATTCTCGTATTTGTATCAAATGCAGTGGTAAATATGACAATAAAATATTCCAATGAAACAAACACCCCCACCTCTTTGTTATGGTTTAAACCATGTATTTCTATGTAGCAGCACTCTCTCCAGTAGTGTTGAATTTCCGCCATGGCTGAGCTCATTTACGCATCGATTTTCTTTTGTACTTCCACATTTTCGCCATTTGTTTACCATGTGTTCTTGATAAACGAAATAGCCTTAATTCCAACGCATTAGATTTATCCGTTTATTTAGCATTGTTTGCTTTTGTCAGTCAGCCGTTTTTCAGGTGCTTTGCATTAGGTGCTACTGGTGTTTGTGCTATCCGTGGCCAGAAGGAGTAGACCATTTATTTCACTTTATTATTTGCTATAAATATTTGTTTTCTTTCCTGGATCAGCTGATGATGGTCGACAATATCACGAGACAACTAGTCTACAGTTAGACACCATTGCGCATCCAATCCATCCAACAAGTATACCTTAAAGACCGTAGGCCTATACTTGACATTTTCGGTTAGAAGCACTTGATTTCGCAATTTCTTAGGACTACATTATTTTGGATTTTTGTGCCCATGAGAACTGTTTTCACAACGAAACATAATAGATGTTACATAGGCATAGTTACACTAACAGTGCATTTTCAGAGATTACCAAGATCTATGAATCGTACAGGGTTTAAGTTCAATGTTCAAATGTAATTGTTAAATGCTTTATAATGACAAATAACATTGGCGTACATGTCATTAATGTAAGGAAAGAAAGGTAGGGTTTTATTTGACACAATCTGTGAAAACGGCAAGCATTAATTCATGAATTATAGACAACTCATGAACTAGGGTGTAAAACATGTTTGATTCAACTCATGTATTATTTTGAATGTAGGCTACCTATTCTGCATGTGTTCGTATGTTTAAAATTGCCTTGGTTGAGAGGGTAGGCTACCGGCAGTGGCGTAGACCTAGTGGAGGGTAAACGCAAGTCAACTTTTTTCACCGTGACCGGCAATTAGATTTTACCCACCTATTTTTTTTTAGCACTAGGCCTATACAGACTACATTGTAGCCTAGTCTAGTAAGTTGACCATGTGTGTTAGGGTGACCATCCTGTTTTTCCCGGGACAGTTTCATCCCCATTTCAGGCTACAAAAAGGTCAATTTGTCAGCAAGACGCATCACTGAATGTAGGTCTACTCAATGGCAATCACTGAATGTCATTAGGCACACTTTTTGGTGTTTTGTAACAGATGTCTATTTCCATTCATTAAATGTCTCGAGTAGGCCTATACATGCAGTTTGAATGCTAGAATTATTTTGAAATGGACCAAACATGCACAGGTAGCCTACTTTTTTAAGTGATTTGTTTGTTGACAATCAGATGAAAATATCATGACTGCCACATTAAAATGTAATACATTTTGACCATTTAAATGACGTCTTTATTATTAGGCCCATGAAAAAGTGCGTGCACTCAACACAGAGACCCCCGAATATCCTGCTGTAACTCACACTCCGCAAAGAACTAAATACATTTGGGAACAAGAATTGGCAACGTCACTAAAATTCATTACATTGAGGTTGGCCAAAAGTTTTGGGCTAAGGGGTAAGTTGTTTTTTCTTTTTTGGATAAGTAGTAGCTAATTCTTGCTTATTTTGTCCTGTTTTCACTGCAAGTGTATATCAAACCGTATTCCTATCATGTAATACTGTGCATAAAAGTACAATGTATGTAAAGAAACAAAAATGTAAAACAAAGTTTGTCCTCCGAATTGGATGGGCCAATAAAATAAATACAGTACAATTTTACCTTTATTTAACAAGGCAAGTCAGTTGAGAACAAATTGCTATTTTCAATGACGGCCTAGGAAGAGTGGGTTAACTGCCTTGTTCAGGGGCAGAACGACAGATTATGATATCGTTTAGGACCTTGAGCGTGGCTGAGGTGCACACATGACCAGCTCGGAAACCAGGTTGCATAGCAGAGAAGGTACGGTGGGATTCGAAATGGTCGGTGATCTGTTTATTAACTTGGCTTTCGAAGATTTAAGAAAGGCAGGGCAGGATGGATATAGGTCTATAACAGTTTGGGTCTAGAGTGTCTCCCCCTTTTAAAGAGGGGGATGACCGCGTCAGCTTTCCAATCTTTGGGGATCTCAGACGATACAAAAGAGAGGTCGAATAGGCTATTAATAGGTGTTGCAACAGTCCAGATTGTCTAGCCCAGCTGATTTGTAGGGATCCAGATTTTGCAGTTCTTTCAGAACATCAGCTGTCTGGATTTGGGTGAAGGAGAAGCGGGATGGGGGGGGGCAAGTTTCTGCAGGGGGTGCTGAGATGTTGGCCTGGGTAGAGGTAGCCAGGTGGAAAGCGTAGCCAGCCGTGGAAAAATAATTATTGAAATGATCGATTATCATAGGTTTATCGGTGGTGACAGTGTTTCCTATCCTCAGTGCAGTGGGCAGCTGGGAGGAGGTGCTCTTATTCTCCATGGACTTTACAGTGTCCCAAAACATTTTGGAATTAGTGCTACAGGATGTAAATTTCTGTTTGAAAAAGCTAGCCTTAGCTTTCCTAACTGACGGAGTATATTGGTTCCTGACTTCCCTGAAAAGTTGCATATTGCGGGGCATGTGAATGACCTTTTTGATTTTCTAGTCTCTCTTAACCCTGACCTTTCCCTTGGGTGCTCCATCTCCTCTCCCCTCCACACTACTCCTTCCTTATCCAAACCCCGTCTCGTTACAGTACCACTCAATCCAAAAAGGTTAAACCAAATATAAACGTTGAAACATATGTAAGTGGTCATGTAAAAAGGACTGTGTGCATGTGTGCAGGCCCCTCCAGTTGCTAACTCAGTGTGTTGCTTTCAGAACTAAGACCAATAAACTTTGATTTGATTTGATAGAGCTATATAGAGAATTCATTCTGTTGCAGTATTTGTAGTACAGTTAATAAGTACAGTATAGGCTAAGTTAAAAGTGTAGAGCGTGAGTAAAAGCTATAAGTGAGTCAAGTTGTCTCCACTTTTTGGTCTAAGGAGGCTAGCGTAAAGCAATGAAGCAATGATACCTAATGAAGCAATGCAACATTATAGTATACTAATTTGAGTGAGCATTTAAAGAGATGAATCCCGTATGAATGTTTTGAGCATAGAGATGCGTCTAATGCTTGCATAATCATTTTATTAGCATTGATGCATCCTTGATTGTATGATAACGACAATGCTTCTGAAAATTCTACTCGGGCATTGGCTCTTGCAGTCTCATAGAAGCTTTTTTAATGCCAGCAGACAATGTTTGCAGTGCTCTTTCAATTAGATATCACACATGAGCAATATATTAAAATATAAAGTACAATCAGCCAGAGCCTCAATAACATTTGATATCCTTTTTTCTTATTAAGATATGATTTGATTCCCTTACCTTGGAGGGTTGCAGGAGAGCTGAGAGAAGAGAGGAGAGAAGATCTGACTGAAGTTTGCGACAACCTCCCGGCCTGCCTGGGCCACTATTTATCCTCCCAGTGTGACCTCTCATATTTCAGGCGCCTGGCTAAAATAAGAAACAGCCTGCAACCAGAGAAGGGCGATGACTGACAAAAAACGTGTCGAAGTAACGCGGCTAAGCGTCCCATGTTATCGAGGAAAGGGCAAAGAGTGATTTGATGGGTGACAGGAATGAGATAGTGAGCGGGAGAGAAGAATGGGGAGGTGAACAGATAAGAGTAGGTGCACATAGTAATAGAAAATGATATGATATATGCCCGTTAGTAGACACTTTTATCCAAAGCAACTTACAGTAGTGCATGCACACATTTCAATATCGTTCGTCCCAGTGGGAATCAAACCCATGATCGTTAAGTTGCAAGAGCCATGCTCATTAAATTGCAAGAACCATGCTCTACCAACTAGCCACACAGGACCATATAGGAGTAAAAAGAGGGGAATACGAAGCAAAATCTATGGAAGAGAGGGGGAAAGAGCCGAGATGCTCTCTAACACTTCGGTAACACTAAGCTGACAGTTAAATTGTGTTATAACTTGTTATAAGGATGTATGCGCCTCTATGTCTTATTGTAAAAGCTTCATATTTTATATCTGTCTGTGTAACAAATGCTCAACTGAGATGATTGTGAAACATTATAAAGGGCTCAGGGGTCTGCATCTGGGTCTTACCTTCATACCTGAAAGCATTCAATGAGATTGACACATAGATATGCTTCAAGTAGTGGACACGTAGGTCTATTGCGTTCATCTCCATCGGTTTTCTCTCTCAATTCAATTCAAATGGGAAATATATGTTTACATTGCCAAAGCAAGTGAAATAGATAATAAACAAAGGTGAAATAAAGGAACAGTAAAGATATTTCAAATGTCACAGTATGTCTATCTATATACAGTGTTGTAACGATGTGCAAATAGTTAAACTACAAAAGGGAAAATAAATAAATATGGGTTGTATTTACAATGATGCTTGTTCTTCTCTGGTTGCCCTTTTCTTGTGGCAACAGGTCACAAATCTTGCTGCTATGATTGTACAATGTGGTTTCACCCAATAGATATGGGAGTTTGTCAAAATTTGATTTGTTTTCTAATTCTTTGTGGGTCTGTGTAATCTGAGGGAAATATGTGTCTCTAATTTGGTCATACATTTGGCAGGAGGTTAGGAAGTGCAGCTCAGTTTCCACCTTGCTTTGTGGGCAGTGTGAACACAGCCTGTCTTCTCTTGAGAGCCATGTCTGCCTACGGCGGCCTTTCTCAATAGCAAGGCCATGCTCACTGAGTCTGTACATAGTCAAAGCTTTCCATAATTTTGGGTCAGTCACAGTGGTCAGAGAGAGAGAGACAACTATGTCGCTCTCTCTCTCTCTCTCGCTCTCTCGCTCTCTCTCAATTCAAAGGGGCTTTATTGGCATGAGAAATATATGTTAACATTGCCAAAGGAAGTGAAATAAACAATCACAAATTAACAGTTAACTTTAAACACGCAAAAGTTTCAAAACACAAAGATGTCTGAAATGTTAAATTATTAACTATGTACAAACACAAAAAGAAGTGTATTGGTCTGTAGCCTATAAATGAAGATAATATTGCTCACAGACAAATTCAACTATTAGCACCTTACACTAGGGCCCGCTCAGCAAGCTAGCGTGTGTGCAAGAGCATATGCTGTCTGTATAAAAAGTAGAAGTACAAATGGCAAGGGAAATTAAATAAACATACATATATGTCTAGGTTTTATTTACTTTGGTGTTTGTTTTCTTATCACCAAAGGTCCCACATTTTGCTGCGATAATTGCACACTGTGGTATTTCACCTAACAAACCACAGGTTGTGAGGATTGCCAACAATACCTCTTCCACACTGACTCTTAAGACAGGGCCCCCCCAGGGGTGTGTCCTCAGTCCTCTGATGTACGACTGCGTGATTTAGCACGACACAAACGCCATCATCAAGTTTTCTGACGGCACCACGGTTGTAGGCCTGATAACCAACAACGACGAGTCAGCCTATAGGGAGGAGGTAAGTGAACTGCCATTGTGGTGTCATGACAACAACCTCATGACAACAACCTTGACTTCAGGAAGCAGAGGAGGGAACATGACCGATCCACATCAACGGGACTACAGTAGAGAAAGTTTCAAGTTTGAAATTCCTCGGCGTCCACATCACAGAGGACTTGTCATGGACCAACAACACCACCACTCTTGTCAAGACTATGCTCACTGAGTCTGTACATTGTACATTTTTTCCTCAGTTTTCTATCAGTCACTGTGGTCAGATAGTCTGCCACTGTGTACTGTCTGTTTACAGCCAAATAGCATTTAAGTTTACTTTTAGATTTTGTAATGTTTTCCCAAGTTCTGTCGTGAGGCTTTGTTGGGTTGGCAGTGGTTTGTGATGTTCCGGTGTAAATATAACGAGATGTGCAGTAATTAGGTAAAACTCCAATTTGGCTCTTGCTCAAGACACTGTGTTCAATAAGGGAGTTTAAAAGCCTAGAATGTATAATACTACAAAGTACCTTCCCCAGGTTACTGTTTACACAGACGCCTCTGTAATTGTGGGGTTCAAATGTATCTCCAATCTTAAAGATAGGGGTTATGAGTCTCATGGAAATAACCTACATTCAATGTTGGAATGAATCATTTTAACATAGCCAAATGGAATTTTTCAGAACTGTGTTTAATCATATTGTTTAAGATTCCATCAGGACTACAAGTTTTTTTGGCTATGTTTCCATCCAATTGGTGACAGATTTTCATGCAAATATTCTAAAATCCACATAAAGAAAATATGTGCATTTTCTCACTAGTGGTGTGTTTCCACCAAACAAAAATCACTGCGTGATGATGTAGTGCACACAAAATGTACTTTTTCATTTAAAAATAAAAATTCAATGTGTTTTTATTGCATTTTCAACTCTACCAATAGTTTTGTCACAAAAACTGTTGCGTTAAATAGCAAATGTGCCTACTCTGGTCTTGGCATGTACGCTCTAGTCAACAGCTTTCAGATACAGTGCGGGTAGGCTGGTCTACATGATGAGATTATTATGGATAAGAGCGAGTATATTTTATTTGTCAAATGGCAGTCAACCATCGATCATGATGTCACCAGAATCAGACCCTCGATATGTATTGGAAAGGAACATCAAGATCACCTTGCACTTTCACCACCCTGTGAAGTTCATCATAAATGTATTTAATCTGTAGCCTAATAAAATGCAAGGTTTCCCAAGTCGTAGTGGGAGGACCACACACCACATCATCGAATGACTAAGTTTACTTCGATAGAATGGTTATTTGATCAATATTTGAGCATAAAGGCATTTCCACTGCCATTTCTCAAATAATTAATTTTACAGACACACAAAGATCCCACCTTGTCTAGCGTATTTATTTTTAGCGATATTTGGAAAGATAACCAGCAAATGTTCTGTTTCCATCAGGCCTGTCATGAGATTTTTATCCTACATGTACTCAGGGTTGGGTAGGTTACTTTCTAAATGTAATCCTTTACAGTTACTAGTTAACGGTCCAAAATTGTAATCAGTAACGTAACTTTTGGATTATCCAAACTCAGTAACGTAATCTGATTACATTCAGTTACTTTTAGATTACTTTCCCTTTAAGAGGCATTAGAAGAGGAGAAAAATGTATGTTATCAATTGAACGACATCTATTGCAGGATAAATCCATGTTAAAGTTTACAAAGCTGGCCATATGGATGTTACATTTTACTTTATGGATTGGTTATGTAGGCTTCTTCTAGCACATCACTTTCTACTATATATAATAATGTGATTAAATTATATATTTACATTAAAAACTGAAGTCTATCAGAATTCCAGTCTTTCCAATAAATGTTATATTCCTTGATCTTCAAGAATAGGACTTAGAAATATGGAAGTATAGATTAGCCAAATTGTTTTACCTGAGCTCGACCCCAAAACTAAGGACTTTTAGCCAGCCCTACTCTGTTGTTTATGATTTTGTTGTCATGGAGGACTGATTGGGCTCATTGAGTCGAGTTGAAAAATAAATGATGCCCTCATGGAATGGCATGCTTTTAGCACTACTGAAAAGTGCTATTTACATGTGAAAAATTTATGCCATATGCTGCATTTGCTATAGGCCTATTGTTTAACTTTTTGTTGGTGACACTTTGATATCTTATATGCAGCTATTTAAAGGGAAAATTCACAGATGAAACAATAAAAAAAACGGCCTCTGTTTTGGTAAAAAGCAGAGAGATGGGCCTGGAGAAATGTAACCAATCTCAGATTAATAGACAGGGCTACGGATGCAAGGACTGACCATCCATGATATCAAAATTATTGTTTTAACCATCTTATGAGGCAAAACAGTGTTTGTTTACAGTGTTTACAAACATGGAGAAAAACAAGCTTATATTTTGGTTCCTCATGGGCCATTTATAAGTTATATTTTTCAAGAATCAATGTTTTTTTTCACTGGCTGTTCACTGGTTTCAAAAACATTGATTGATAGGCAGCTTAAACTTCTTGAATTCAACCATTATTGGGTTCAAATACACATTTAGATTTCTGAACAGCCATCCACAACAACCACAAGTCGCATGACGCAAATAGCTAAATGAGAGAGCAGCAGTGTGATTCACCTCAATACGCTATGTAGATATCAATAATAAGTGATACCCGTATCACTGTAGACTACACCACTGCTGTCATCCTTACCTCCAAGCGTTTATTCAAGTTGGATAATCTTTGGATGCCGACAGCAGTCGCACCATTAGAAGACATGGCCTGGACTGTAGCCTACAAAAAGCCTATTCCTGCTCTTTTCCCGCGATCCATCAAACACATTTGGTGTGTCATCATAGTGGTCAACTTGTGGTCAAACACGCTGAGGTGGAACAAACTAAAACTTGTGCCTTTTTTCAATGCTGATTTGAATGTCATTGAGAAAACAGAGAAGTGTCAAAGATTGTTTTTCACAAACATCCATTCTGAATTTAAAAGTAATCCTCGAAATAATCATCTAGTTTTTCAAAAGTATCAGTAGTCCAAGCTATGTCTTCCAATGGAGCGACTGCTGTCGGCATCCAAAGATTTTCCAATTTGAATAAACGCTACCGGATTACAGTTACCGTTTTTTGTAATCCATTACTCCCCAACCCTGCATGTACTTTACTCTCATAAAAAGGTTGGATGGAAACCTAGTTAAAGATGGTGACATCTAGTGGATCTTTTATAATCAATTCAAATTTGTCATCAATATGGTCTCTTGTCTTGTGCCTACTGATGAGATTGCAAATAGTTTCATCCATATAACTCTATTTTGGATTGCCAATGCTTCTGGTTTTTGTTTGTTGATTGAGTTCCAATGGTCCCAGAAATAATTTGAATTTATGGATTCCCAAGTACAGTTGATTTCGGGTATGTTCAATATTTTTATTTATTTGGTGTTCTTATAATGTTTAGGTGTCTCAATATTCAAAGGGTAAAAATTGTTGTTTGGATATTTATGTTTTTGATTTGAAAATGTCCAACCTACTTTTGTTTTTTGGTGACTTTAATTGGGATTTTGTTGCTGTTCTTTTAAATATATAATTAACGTTTTCAACAGTTAAATGTACTCCTTCAATATTGTGAGGGTATGATTTTCCCCAAAAAGTGTTCAATAGTATTTTAATTAATTGACTTTGATTGTTTTTTGGAATTCATCTGTGCTGTTTTGGGCCCAGCTGTATGATTTAGGGATGTTGTACAGCTTACTGACTGGGTTTTGTATATTTTACAACGTAAGTCTCTGTCCTTCACGACTGGTCTACCGACGTAATCCGGCCGAGAGGGTTTTCAACAGGCTCCTCCGTCGCGACGTCCCCTGAATGCCCATCTGCTAACCGCGGCCCGCTAGCTGTCTAGAGCATATCGGACTGATAGCTGAAGAGGTCCATCAGCCAATTTTCTTGGGCTACAATTCCTATTTTGCCAATTGGCCTGGACCCTTTTACTACACGGAGCCCTGCCGATCCATCACGACTGGTCTGCCGACGTAACCGCCCGAGGGGGCTACAACCGACTTTTCCGTCGCGACATCCCCCTAAGGCCCTCCTGCTAGCCACGGCCCGCTTGCTGTCTGAATCGCCGCGTCTCCAGCCCGCCTAGCTACTCAATAGACCCCATGATCACTCGGCTATGCATGCCTCTCCCTAATGTCAATATGCCTTGTCCATTGCTGTTTTGGTTAGTGATTATTGTCTTATTCACTGTAGAGCCTCCAGCCCTGCTCAATATGCCTTAGCTAACCCTTTTGTTCCACCTCCCACACATGCGGTGAACTCACCTGGTTTAAATGGTGTCTCAAGAGACAATACCTCTCTCATCATCACTCAATGCCTAGGTTTACCTCCACTGTATTCACATCCTACCATACCTTTGTCTGTACATTATGCCTTGAATCTATTCTTCCTTGCCCAGAAACCTTCTCATTTTACTCTCTGTTCCAAACGCACTAGACGACCAGTTCTTATAGCTTTTAGCTGTACCCTTATCCTACTCCTCCTCTATTCCTCTGGTGATGTAGAGGTTAATCCAGGCCCTGCAGTGCCTAGTTCCACTCCCATTCCCCAGGTGCTCTCATTTGTTGACTTCTGTAACCGTAAAAGCCTTGGTTTCATGCATGTTAACATTAGAAGCCTCCTCCCTAAGTTGGTTTTATTCACTGCTTTAGCACACTCTGCCAACCCGGATGTCCTAGCCGTGTCTGAATCCTGGCTTAGGAAGGCCACTAAAAACCCTGAAATTTCCATCCCTAACTATAACAATTTCCGACAAGATAGAACTGCCAAAGGGGTTGGAGTTGCAATCTACTGCAGAGATAGCCTGCAGAGTTCTGTCATACTATCCAGGTCTGTGCCCAAACAATTTGAGCTTCTACTTTTAAAAATCCACCTTTCCAGAAACAAGTCTCTCACCGTTGCCACTTTCTATAGACCACCTTCTGCCCCCAGCTGTGCCCTGGACACCATATGTGAATTGATTGCCCCCCATCTATTGTCAGAGCTCGTACTGTTAGGTGACCTAAACTGGGACATGATTAACACCCCGGTCGTCCTGCAATCTAACCTAGATGCCCTCAATCTCACACAAATTATCAATAAACCTACCAGGTACAACCCCAAAGCCATAAACACGGGCACCCTCATAGATATCATCCTAACCAACCTGCCCTCCAAATACACCTATGCTGTCTTCAACCAGGATCTCAGCGTTCACTGCCTCATTGCCTGCGTCCGTAATGGGTCTGCGGTCAAACGACTACCCCTCATCACTGTCAAACGCTCCCTAAAACACTTCAGCTAGCAGGCCTTTCTAATTGACCTGGCCCGGGTATCCTGGAAGGATATTGACCTCATTCCGTCAGTAGAGGATGCCTGGTTATTCTTCAAAAGTGCTTTCCTCACCATCTTAAATAAGCATGCCCCGTTAAAAAAATGTAGAACCAGGAACAGATATAGCCCTTGGTTCACTCCAGACCTGACTGCCATTGACCAGCACAAAAACATCCTGTGGCGTATTGCATTAGCATCGAATAGCCCCCACGATATGCAACTTTCCAGGGAAGTTCGGAAAGTAAAGGCTAGCTTTTTAATAAAACAGAAATTTGCTTCCTGTAGCACAAACTCCAAAAAGTTCTGGGACACTGTAAAGTCCATGGAGAATAAGAGCACCTCCTCCCAGCTGCCCACTGCACTGAGACTAGGAAACACTGTCACCACCGATAAATCCACGATAATTGAGAATTTTAGTAAGCATTTTTCTACAGCTGACCATGATTTCCACCTGGCTACCCCTAGCCCGGTCAACAGCCCTACACCCCCCAGATTGCCGATGTTCTGAAAGAGCCGCAAAATCTGGACCCCTACAAATCAGCTGGGATAGACAATCTGGACCCTCTCTTTCTAAAATTATCCGCCGCAATTGTTGCAACCCCTATTACTAGCCTGTTCAACCTCTCTTTCGTATCGTCTGAGATCCCCAAAGATTGGAAAGCTGCCGCGGTCATCCCCCTCTTCAAATGGGGAGACACTCTAGACCCAAAATGTTACAGACCTATATCTATCCTACCCTGCCTTTCTAAGGTCTTCGAAAGCCAAGTTAACCTCTCTGGTATCAGTGGGACGGTAGCGTCCCACCTCGACAACAGCCAATGAAATTGCAGGGCGCCAAATTCAAAACAACAGAAATCTCATCATGAAAATTCCTCAAACATACAAGTATTACACACCATTTTAAAGATAAACTTCTTGTAAATCCAACCACAGTGTCCGATTTCAAAAAGGCTTTACGGCGAAAAGCACACCACGCGATTATGTTTGGTCAGCGCCTAGTCACAGAAAACCATACAGCCATTTTCCAGCCAAGGAGAGGGCTCACAAAAGTCAGAAATAGCGATTAAATTAATCACTAACCTTTGATCTTCATCAGATGGCACTCACAGGACTTCTTGTTACACAATAAATTTGTTTTTTGTTCGATAAAGTTCATCTTTATGTCCAAAAACCTCAGTTGAAATTGACGCGTTATGTACAGTAATCATTATCTCAAACAAACATCCGGTGAAATTTCAGAGAGCCACATCAAATTACAGAAATACTCATCATAAACATTGACGAAAAATACAAGTTTTATACATAGGATTAAAGATAAACTTCTCCTTAATGCAACCGCTGTGTCAGATTTCAAAAAGGCTTTACGGCGAAAGCACACCACACGATTATGTTAGGTCAGCGCCTAGCCACAGAAACCATACAGCCATTTTCCAACCAAGGAGCGGTGTCACAAAAGTCAGAAATAGCTTTAAAATTAATCACTTACCTTTGATGATCTTCATCTTGTGGCACTCCCAGGTCTCCATGTTAGACAATAAATGTTTGTTTTGTTCGATAACGTCCCTCTTTATGCCCAAAAACCTCCGTTTTGTTGGTGCGTTTAGTTCAGTAATCCAAAGGCACAATGCACACTCTCAACATCCAGACGAAAAGTCAAAAAAGTACAATAAAAGTTCGTAGAAACATGTCAAACGATGTTTAAAATCAATCCTCAGGTTGTTTTTGTCATAAATAATAAATAATATTTCTACCGGACAAAAGCTTCGTCAATAGAAATGGAGAAACAAGAAAGGTGCATTCCCGATCACACGCTCGACTCATGTCCGGAAAATTCCGCTGTCCTCTCATTGAAAGTGCTGTATCTCCCTCATTTTTCAGAGTAAAAGCCTGAAACAATGCCTAAAGACTGGCCACATGTAGAGGAAGCCACAGAGATTGCGAACTGGGTCCTAAGTCTTTGTATGGTGGATAGGCTTTAAATGGAAAAACAGCCTTTCAAAATAATAGTACTTCCTGGATGGATTTCCTCAGATTTTCGCCTGCCATATGAGTTCTGTTATACTCATAGACATTATTTTAACAGTTCTGGAAACTTTAGTGTTTTCTATCCAAATCTACTAATTATATGCATATCCTAGCTTCTGGGCCTGAGTAACAGGCAGTTTAATTTGGGCACGCTTTTCATCCAAAATTCAGAATGCTGCCCCCTACCCTAGTAAAGTTAACAAACAGATCACCGACCATTTCGAATCCCACCGTACCTTCTCTGCTATGCAATCTGGCTTCCGAGCTGGTCATGGGTGCACCTCAGCCACGCTCAAGGTCCTAAACGATATCATAACCGCCATCGATAAGAGACAATACTATGCAGCTGTATTCATCGAATTGGCCAAGGCTTTCGACTCTGTCCATCACCACATTCTTATCAGCAGACTCAACAGCCTTGGTTTCTCAAATGACTGCCTTGTCTGGTTCACCAACTACTTCTCATACAGAAGTGTGTCAAATCGGAGGGCCTGTTGTCCGGACCGCTGGCAGTCTCTATGGAGGTGCCACAGGGTTCAATTCTCGGGCCGACTCTTTTCTCTGTATACATCAATGATGTCGCTCTTGCTGCTGGTAATTCTCTGATCCACCTCTATGCAGACGACGCCATTCTGTATACTTCTGGCCCTTCTTTGGACACAATTGAGGAATAAGATTGTTTATATGCTTTTCAGACAACAATGCTGTTTGGAAGCGTTTGTTGAATCAAACGTTCTGTTGCTACTATTCCAATCACATATTTGCGATGGTACACTGCAGGGACCACTCTACAATGATAACACATATGTGACTCGTATCAGGAAACTAGGCGTATGTCGCACGTCACTACTTCACAGGAGAGCCATTTGAACATAAACTTTTTTTATTTCATCAAAATGATTTTTTGGGCAGAAAGGCCTTCTGGAACATATGAACTTTCATGTGGCTTAATAACAAACTTGTATACCATCTGTAAATACGAGTAAACATGTTAAATTACAAGCCTAGTTGGTTTAACCACAGAAAAAGCCAACAACCTTCCCGCTAGCCATGATTGGCTGAAATAATGAGTGGGCTGGACATGCTGAGAGATGAGTTCGGATTGGTCTGCCATGTAGCAAGATTCTGTCTAATTGAGCTGGTTAGTATGTGTAGGTAATAATGTATAACACAGCTTTTTAAAAATATATTACGTAGTAGAACTGCATAAGTGTTACTCTCCCCTTTCTGGAGGACCGAGTTTTGAAATCAGTGGAATTAGAGTATGATTTTTATTTAACCTTTATTTAACTAAGCAAGTCATGATAGCTAAGGAGATTGAGAAAAAACACCTGTCTCCGGATTACATCTTCAAATTAAGGTCAACCATGGCATCCATGACAGAGAGTGAGAAGCGTCCATCCGTTTATACAGGTAAGATTGTCTAGCTAGCTAAAACATTTTCATATATTACACGTTTCTAATTTTGTCCGAATTTTTTTTGGTTTAAAGTTAAAGTGTACTGTTATCTAGCTAGCTAACGTTAGCTGGCTGGCTCACTAGCTAACGTTACGTGTATGATCTGTGTAGTAATATTATTCGTATCTCTGAGCCATTTGCTTTGCTAGTTATAGCCTACTGTTAGCTAGCTAACATTGAACCTGGTTGGATAGCTACCTGCAGATTCATGCAGGGTAGTAACGTCATTCCACACCCGTTGAATATGGCCGGTGTCAGTAAACATTGGCAAAAAAGCGTAAATAGTTTAACATTTAAACATTAAACATTTAACACTGAATATCTGAAACATAAAATATATTAGCAGTTTAATTCCAAAACCAACGGCATAAAGAAATAATCGGCATGGGTACAAAACCCGCCGCGAACCAGTACACATATGCACTTACAAACAAACAATACCGGACAAGGACATGTGGGGAACAGACGGTTAAATACACAACATGTAATTGATGGGATGGAAACCAGGTGTGTGGGAAGACATGACAAAATAAATGGAAAATGAAAAGTGGATCGGCGATGGCTAGAAGACCGGTGACGTCGACCGCTGAACGTCGCCCGAACAAGGAGAGAGACCGACTTCGGAGGAAGTCGTGACAGTGTTGCTGTTATAAGCACAGTAAAACCCGAAGTATTACCTCAATAACTAGAATATAGAATATGTGTGGAATTAATTGCGTTTGTAGGTCAAAATAAATAACTTACATGGAAAAATACTTATTTATCAATGACTGTCAATGATTTATTGTGTACAAAATGAAATATGCACATAAATGAACCAATACGCCAAAGTGCAAATGTATACATTTATTTAATTGTATTTTATTTTAACATGCAAATGTTATTGCATAACCACTGAAAATGTAATGTTGATAGGACATTCCTTACTTGAGATATTTTAGTTTCTATTTATTAATCTGAAACCACCTTTGTCATAACACACTACTTATGGTTGTTGGAAATAACATTAATATTTTACATGACAACATGTTGAGCCTCGAAAATAGAATTAGAATTTATAACAAGGTGAAAAACACACATTTATCTAGGCAAGATGTTATATTTTGACGTTTTGTTTTTGGAATTGCAGTATGTACAGTTGAAGTTGGAAGTTTACATACACCTTAGCCGAATACATTTAAACTCAGTTTTTCACAATTCCTGACATTTAATCAGAGTAAAAATGTCCTATCTTCGGTCAGTTAGGATCACCACTTTATTTTAAGAATGTGAAACGTCAGAGTAATAGTAGAGAGAATGATTTATTTAACGCTTTTATTTCTTTCATCTCATTCCCAGTGGGTCAGAAGTTCACATTCACTCAATTAGTATTTGGTAGCATTGCCTTTAAATTGTTTAACTTAGGTCAAACGTTTTGGATAGCCTTCCACAAGCTTCCCACAATAAGTTCCTCCTGACAGAGCTGGTGTAACTGTGTCAGGTTTTGTTGTCCATTTGGAAGACACAATTGTGACCAAACTTTAACTTCCTGACTGATGTCTTGAGATGTTGCTTCAATATATCCACATAATTTTCCCACCTTATGATGCTATCTATTTTGTGAAGTGCACCAGTCCCTCCTGCAACAAAGCACCCCCACAACATGATGCTGCCACCCCCGTGCTTCACGGTTGGGATGGTGTCTTCAGCTTGCAAGCCTCCCCCTTTTTCCTCCAAACATAACGATGGTCATTATGGCCAAACAGTTCTATTTTTGTTTATCAGACCAGAAAATATTTCTCCAAAAGGTACGATCTTTGTCCCCATGTGCAGTTGCAAACTGTAGTCTGGCTTTTTTATGGCGGTTTTGGAGCAGTGGCTTCTTCCTTGCTGAGCGGCATTTCAGGTTATGTCGATATAGGACTCGTTTTACTGTGGATATAGATACTTTTGTACCTGTTTCATCCAGCATCTTCACAAGGTCCTTTGCTGTTGTTCTGGGATTGATTTGCACCTTTAACGCCAAAGCACGTTCATCTCTAGGAGACAGAACGCGTCTCCTTCCTGAGCGGTATGACGGCTGCGTGGTCCCATGGTGTTTATACTTGCATACTATTTGTTTGGACAGATGAACGTGGTACCTTCAGGCATTTGGAAATTGCTCCCAAGGATGAACCAGACTTGTGGAGGTCTACATTTATTTCCTGAGGTCTTGGCTGATTTCATTTGGTTTTCCCATGATGTCAAGCAAAGAGGCACTGAGTTTGACGGTAGGCCTTGAAATACATCCATAGGTACACCTCCAATTGACTAAAAGTATGTCAATTAGCCTATCAGAAGCTTCTAAAGCCATGACATAATTTTTTGGAATTTTCCAAGCTGTTTAATGGCACAGTCAACTTAGTGTATGTAAACTGCTGACCCACTGGAATTGTGATACAGTGAATTATAAGTGAAATAATCTGTCTGTAAACAATTGTTGGAAAAATTACTTGTGTCATGGACAAAGTAGATGTCCTAACTGACTTGCCAAAACTATAGTTTGTTAACAAGAAATTTGTGGAGTGGTTGAAAAACGATTTATAATGACTCCAACCTAAGTGTATGTAAAGATCCGACTTCAACTGTATTTAATTTGTTTGAGGATTTAGACTGAGCTAGCAACTTTTCACAGACTGGACAAACAAAAAATGGTTGCATAGCAACCAGATACCAAAAGTGTTCTGTGGAGAGAAAATACTGTAAGTGAAAGAGTTCCAATATTTGCATAATCGTTGTGATTGTGTCACGGCTGTTGAAGGAGGAGGACCAAGGTGCAGCGTGGTGAGCATACATTTTCTTTTATTAATAAAAATTACGCCGAACAAAACAATAAACACTATAAAAACAAACCGTGAAGCTAAAGGGTATGTGCCCTAAACAAAGTCAACTTCCCACAAAGACAGGTGGAAAAAAGGGCTCCCTAAGTATGGTTCTCAATCAGAGACAACAATAGACAGCTGCCTCTGATTGAGAACCACACCCGGCCAAACACAAAGAAATAGAAAACATAGAAATAAAGAAACTAGAATGCCCACCCTAGTCACAGATGACAGATTGGAGGATAGCTGTGAGGGTTATCGAATCAGGATCAATTCCTCTGTTCTCTTAGAGCTCATTAATGATGGCAAAAAGGCCAGTCTCTTTGGCACATGACATGGAGTACAGGGAGTGGAATGTTAGCTGAAGAGACTGGTACCCAGGCTACAATGTATTGAATTATGTGTCAAATCTATTGACACAAATCTTTTTGCATTGAATGCAATGTATTGACTTCTATGCGTCAATGTTCAGTCTGTGGAGATGGGAGAGAGAGGTGGAGCTTGGAGAGAGGAGGGGGAGATAGAGAGAAAGAGAAAAGAGGAAGAAGGCAGTTAACCACCAACAACTGCTCCCCAGGTGCCGATGATGTGGATGCCCTCCCCACACCTCTCTGATTCAGAGGGGTTGGGTTAAATGAGGAAGACACATTTCTGTTGAATGCATTCAGTTGTGCAAATTACTAGGTATCCCATTTCCCTGGAATGTCAGGAGGTTCTGTCATGGTCCCCAGACGCCCTTAGGACGTCCCGTTTGCTGGGTATTCACATAAGCGTCATGTTCCTTGAAACCACTCTTTTTGATAAAATGTACCAGATTGATGCTTTTCTGCTGATACCAGTCTGTCTGTTTTCCTCCATCTGAAATGCTGAATTAACTGCTCAAATCTCACAGTGTAACGTTCGTCTTGTGGTGATTGAACGGACTAAGGCGCAGCGGGTGATGAATACATACTGAATTTATTTAACAGACGAAAACACTGACAAAACACTAGAACAAACTACAAAACAATAAACGGAGGCAACAGACCTGAAACAAACGAACTTACATATAGACGAAGAACGCACGAACAGGAACAGACTACCTAAAATGAACGAACAAACGAAACAGTCCCATGTGGTATACACAGACACAGGAATAATCACCCACAAACAAACAGTGAGAACAACCTACCTTAATATGGCTCTCAATCAGAGGAAACGACACACACCTGCCTCTAATTGAGAACCATACCAGGCAAACCATTAACCCAACATAGAAAACACATAACATAGACTACCCACCCCAACTCACGCCCTGACCAATTAAACACATACAAAACAACAGAAAACAGGTCAGGAACGTGACAGAACCCCCCCCTCAAGGTGCGAACTCCGGGCGCACCCCTAAAACTCAAGGGGAGGGTCTGGGTGGGCATCTGTCCGCGGTGGCGGCTCCGGCGGTGGACGAGGACACCACTCCACCACTGTCTTTGTCCCCCACCTTAGCGTCCTTTGATTGGCGACCCTCGCCCCCGACCATGGTCCAGGAACCTTCACCAACGCCCCTCTAAAATAGAGGAGACAACTCAGGACAGAGAGGTAGCTCAGGACAAAAAGGTAGCGCAAAGAGGTAGCTCAGGACAGAGGGACAACTCAGGACGAATGGCAGCTCCGGACTGAATGGCAGCTCCGGACTGAATGGCAGCTCCGGACTGGGTGGCCGCTCCGGACTGGGTGGCCGCTCCGGACTGGGTGGCCGCTCCGGACTGGGTGGCCGCTCCGGACTGGGTGGCCGCTCCGGACTGAATGGCCGCTCCGGACTGAATGGCCGCTCATGACTGGAGGGCAGCTCATGACTGTAGGGCAGCTCATGACTGTAGGGCAGCTCATGACTGGAGGGCAGCTCATGACTGGAGGGCAGCTCATGACTGTAGGGCAGCTCATGACTGTAGGGCAGCTCATGACTGGAGGGCAGCTCATGACTGGCTGGCTCAGGCAGCTCCTGGCTGGCTGGCTCTGGCAGCTCCTGGCTGGCTGGCTCTGGCAGCTCCTGGCTGGACGGCTCTGGCAGCTCCTGACTGGCTGGCGTCTCTGGCAGCTCCTGACTGGCTGGCGTCTCTGGCAGCTCCTGACTGGCTGGCGTCTCTGGCAGCTCCTGACTGGCTGGCGGCTCTGGCAGCTCCTGACTGGCTGGCGGCTCTGGCAGCTCCTGACTGGCTGGCGGCTCTGGCAGCTCCTGACTGACGGACGGCTCTAGCGGCTCCTGACTGACGGACGGCTCTAATGGCTCGGGACAGACGGGCGGCTCTAATGGCGCTGGGCATACATATGGCTCAGATGGCGCTAGGCAGACAGATGGCTCAGATGGCGCTAGGCAGACAGATGGCTCAGACGGCGCTGGGCAGACGGATGGCTCAGATGGCGCTGGGCAGACGGATGGCTCAGACGGCGCTGGGCAGACGGATGGCTCAGACGGCGCTGGGCAGACGGATGGCTCAGACGGCGCTGGGCAGACGAGCAGTGCAGGCGGCGTTGAGCAGACGAGCAGTGCAGGCAGTTCAGACGGCACTGGGCAGGCAGGCAGCTCTGACCCGCTGAGGCGCACAGTAGGCCTGGTGCGTGGTGCCGGAACTGGTGGTACCGGACTGGAGACACGCACCTCAAGGCTAGTGCGGGGAGCAGGAACAGGGCACACTGGACTCTCGGTGCGCACTATAGGCCTGGTGTGTGGTACCGGCACTGGTGGTACCGGGCTGAGGGCACGCACCTCAGGGCGAGTGCGGGGAGAAGGAACAGTGCGTACAGGGCTCTGAGGACGCACAGGAGGCTTGGTGCGTGGTGCCGGAACTGGAGGCACTGGGCTGGAGACACGCACCACAGGGAGAGTGCGTGGAGGAGGAACAGGGCTCTGGAGACGCACTGGAAGCCTGGTGCGTGGTGTAGGCACTGGTGGTACTGGGCTGGGGCGGGAAGGTGGCGCCGGATATACCGGACCGTGCAGGCGTACTGGCTCCCTTGAGCACTGAGCCTGCCCAACCTTACCTGGTTGAATGCTCCCCGTAGCCCGTCCAGTGCGGGGAGGTGGAATAACCCGCACTGGGCTGTGTTGGCGAACCGGGGACACCATGCGTAAGGCTGGTGCCATGTACACCGGCCCGAGGAGACGTACTGGAGGCCAGATATGTAGAGCCGGCTTCATGGCACTTGGCTCAATGCTCAATCTAGCCCGGCTAGTGCGGGGAGGTGGAATAACCCGCACCGGGCTATGAACACGTACAGGAGACACCCTGCGCTCTACTGCGTAACACGGTGTCTGCCCGTACTCTCGCTCTCCACGGTAAGCATGGGAAGTGGGCGCAGGTTTCCTACCTGCCCTCGCCACACTACCCTTTATCCCCCCCCCCCCCCCCCAAGAAATTTTTGGGTGAGCCTCTCGGGCTTCCGTGTTAGACGCGTCCCCTCATAACGCCGGTTCCTCTCTCCGGTTGCCTCCGCTCTCCGAGCTGCCTCCAGCTGTTCCCATGGGAGGCGATCCTTTCCAGCCAGGATCTCCTCCCATGTGTAGCAACCCTTGCCGTCCAAAACATCCTCCCATGTCCATTCCTCCTTCGTGCGCTGTCTCTCTCTCCCGTTACACCGCTGCTTGATCCTTTGTTGGTGGGTGATTCTGTAACGTTCGTCTTGTGGTGATTGAACGGACCAAGGCGCAGCGGGTGATGAATACATACTGAATTTATTTAACAGACGAAAACACTGACAAAACACTAGAACAAACTACAAAACAATAAACGAAGGCAACAGACCTGAAACAAACGAACATACATATAGATGAAGAACGCACGAACAGGAACAGACTACCTAAAATGAACGAACAAACGAAACAGTCCCATGTGGTATACACAGACACAGGAACAATCACCCACAAACAAACAGTGAGAACAACCTACCTTAATATGGCTCTCAATCAGAGGAAACGACACACACCTGCCTCTAATTGAGAACCATACCAGGCAAACCATTAACCCAACATAGAAAACACATAACATAGACTACCCACCCCAACTCACGCCCTGACCAATTAAACACATACAAAACAACAGAAAACAGGTCAGGAACGTGACACACAGTCAGTCTGCTTTATTTTGCATGCTAATAATAACTTTCATGTAAACTCAGCCAAAAAAATAAATGTCCCTTTTTCAGGACTCTTTCAAAGATAATTTGTAAAAATCAAAATAACTTCACAGATCTTCATTGTAAAGGGTTTAAACACTGTTTCCCATGCTTGTTCAATGAACAATATACAATTAATGAACATGCACCTGTGGAACGGTCGTTAAGACACTAACAGCTTATAGACGGAAGGAAATTAAGGTCACAGTTATAAAAACTTAGGACACTAAAGAGGCCTTTCTACTGACTCTGAAAAACACCAAAAGAAAGATGTCCAGGGTCCCTGCTCATCTGCGTGAACGTGCCTTAGGCATGCTGCAAGGAGGCATGAGGACTGCAGATGTACTGTGAGACGCCTAAGACAGCGCTACAGGGAGACAGGATGGACAGCTGATCGTCCTCGCAGTGGCAGACCACATGTAACAACACCTGCACAGGATCGGTACATCCGAACATCACACCTGCGGGACAGGTACAGGATGACAACAACAACTGCCCAAGTTACATCAGGAACGCACAATCCCTCCATCAGTGCTCAGACTATTGTCCGCAATACGCTGAGAGAGGCTAGACTGAGGGCTTGTAGGCCTGTTGTAAGGCAGGTCCTCACCAGACATCACCGGCAACAACGCCGCCTATGGGCACAAACCCACCGCCGCTGTACCAGACAGGACTGTCAAAAAGTGCTCTTCACTGACGAGTCACAGTTTTGTCTCACCAGGGGTGATGGTCGGATTTGCGTTTATCGTTGAAGGAATGAACGTTACACCGAGGCCTGTACTCTGGAGCGGGATCGATTTGGAGGTGGAGGGTCTGTCATGGTCTGGGGCGTTGTGTCACAGCATCATCGGACTGAGCTTGTTGTCATTGCAGGCAATCTTAACGTTGTGCGTTACAGGGAAGACATCCTCCTCCCTCATGTGGTACCCTTCCGCAGGCTCATCCTGACATGAACATCCAGCATAACAATGCCACCAACCATACTGCTCGTTCTGTGCATGATTTCCTGCAAGACAGGAATGTCAGTGTTCTGCCATGGCCAGCGAAGAGCCCGGATCTCAATCCCATTGAGCACGTCTGGGACCTGTTGAATCGGAGGGTGAGGGCCAGGGCCATTCCCTCCAGAAATGTCCGGGAACTTGCAGGTGCCTTGGTGGAAGAGTGGGGTAACATCGCACAGCGAGAACTGGCAAATCTGGTGCAGTCCATGAGGAGGAGATGCACTGCAGATGCCCTTGTTCAGGGACACATTATTCCATTTATTTTAGTCACATGTCTGTGGAATTTGTTCAATTTATGTCTCAGTTGTTGAATCTTGTTACGGTCATACAAATCTTTACACGTGTTAAGTTTGCTGAAAATAAACGCAGTTGACAGTGAAAGGACGTTTCTCTTTTTGCCGAGTTTATAAACTATTATTAAGTATTTAATTATTTGTAAAGATTTATCAGCATTACAATTCATAAGCATTTATAATTAAAAGCATTTAAACATTTATAAATATTTCAAAAAAATATATAATGGCTAATTCATTAAATATATTATAAAGTGTTACCAGTTAAGTTATTATAAAGTGTAACCAGCTAAGTTAATTTCATATAAAGTGTAAACAGCTAAACAGCTGTGAGTTCATAGAGTTCCACCAGTGTGAAGGTTCTGAAAGAGCAATCCAGGAAGTTAACCTCGGGGCACACAAGCACGTGACCACATGGCTAACCTGCTCTTAGAAATCCAAACCAGAAATGGCAACACTGTGTTATGATCCTTGACCTTTTCTTCACCGTTCTATGGCATTTGAATGGCAGGACAGGGTCAAGTGGGTGGCTTGGCAAAGTTTGAGCATATGTATGCAAACATTGGTCTTACCTTGAGTCTGTTTCACTTTCTGACTCTATCTATCTTTGTTAGTTTGTGAGTTTTTTTACCGGTTTGGTTTTTCCATCTAATCTATTTAAGAAATCTCAAAGAGATCACTGTGAGAGTTAAAGTGGCAGCTGCCAAATGCCAAATGCCAAATGTTGGCTAAATGCTGGGGCATGTCATAATGTGATATCAGACAACTCATGTCACACATCTTTGGGGTTGTTAAATGATGCACGTTGTGTCTGAAATAGCATTCTCGTCAACCTCACTTTTACCATGGAAACCTGCGGTCGTTTGCTGAGGTGTCACCAGCAATGACACACAGCCGATGTGTCGGAGACTGAGGCACTGCAATACAATGTCGACTCTCCAGAGGGTGGTGCGGTCTGCACAACGCATTCCCGGGGGCACCCTGCCTGCCCTCCAGGACACCTACAGCACCCGATGTCACAGGAAAGCCAAAAAGACCATCAAGGACATCAACCACCCGATGTGCTGTTCATCCCGCTATCATCCAGGAAGGTCCTAAAAATTGTCAAAGACTCCAGCCACCCTAGTCATAGACTGTTCTCTCTGCTACCGCACGGCAAGCAGTACTGGAGCGCAAAGTCTAGGTCCAAAAATCTTCTTAACAGCTTCTACCCACAAGCCATAAGACTCCTGAACAGCTAATCAAATGGCTACGCAGACTATTTGCATTGTCCCCCCACCCTCTTTTACGCTTCTGCTACTCTCTGTTTATTATCTATGCATAGTCACTTTACCCCTACCTCCATGTACATATTACCTCAACTAACCTGTGCCCCCTCACATTGATAACATCATACCAGTTATCCAACAGACTCCCATTCAGAGTGACACACAGAAGCATCCAGAGTCAATGCCCTGCTCAAGGGCACGTTGATAGATCTCCCACTAGGCCAAAAAACGTGATCCCGAACCTCAACCATGCGAGACCCCTCCCACAGTCCTCCCAAGAATAAAAATACAATTCTATCAATTCCATTCCCCACCCCCAAGAACCCCCCAATTCACCAACAACCAAGAGAATGAACTAAAGAGAAAAAAGAAAAAGACAAAGAAACAGTAAACAACAATGCAAAAAATGTAAAATGAATAAATAAACAAAAACAAAATAAAATAAAAACAAAGGACATCAAGGATAACTAGAATCACAACAGCAATGCCAACTGTATATGTTTGTGTGCATGTCTGGCACTATTACATGTATGTGTGTGTTCTTGTATGAGTTTATTTGAATAAGAGTGTGTGCATATGCATGTGTACAAACACCTGCATGGCATCAGCCTCAAGCAAACCAACATTAGTTGTAAAAACACTGCCCCTCAGTGTCATTCAAACTTACTTTTCATTATGTTTTATTTTGACTTTTTAAAAACTTTTATCTTTGACCATCATTCTATCTCCCGCACAGCAACTCCACTCCCACTTGTCTCCATTTCCACATCCCAAACCTCAGCTTTCATCAGCCATCCCATCTATCTCTGCTGGCCACCCTCTTTGGGTTTCTATGCAACTATGCTGTGATGTTTAACATACAATTTCAATCTATCTAATTGAATAGAATCCACAGATTGCGAGTTGAAGATAAATACTTTTACTAAGAGTATTAGTATAAGAGGAATTGACTGACTGTCACACCCTGGCCTTAGTTATCTTTGTTTTCAGTATTATTTTAGTTAGGTCAGGGTGTGACATGGGGAAGTATGTGTTTTGGTTTGTCTAGGGGTTTGTAGGTTTAATGGGGTAATGTCTTGTCTAGGTGTTTGTATGTTGATGGCTGCCTGGATTGGTTCTCAATTAGAGACAGCTGTGGTTTATTGTCTCTAATTGGGAGCCATATTTAAGGCAGCCATGGGCATCATGTGTTTGTGGGTAATTGTCTATGTCTGTGTCTATGTGTAGTGTTTGTGTCAGCACTATTTCTCATTATAGCTTCACGGTCGTCAGTTTGTTATTTTGTTAGTTTGTGTATAGTGTTCGTTTTGTGTTTTTCTCTCTTCTAATAAAAGAAGATGTATTTTGCACACGCTGCGCCTTGGTCCTCTCTCTCACCCTTAGACGATCGTGACACTGACCCGGTCTCTCCAGATCTCCTAACAGTACTATTTCTAGGGTCAATTTTAGATCAATGATATGCATTTTCAGCCATTCCTGAACCTGAGACCAGAAACAGGCTACCTGAGGGAAATACCAAAATAAATGGTCTATTGTTTCAAAATCAAATCAAATTTTATTGGTCACATACACATGGTTAGCAGATGTGAATGCGAGTGTAGCGAAATGCTTGTGCTTCTAGTTCCGTCCATGCAGTAATATCTAACAAGTAATCTAACAATTTCACAACAACTAACTACAAGTGTAAAGGAATGAATAAGAACATGTACATATAAATATAAGGACGAGCGATGGCCGAACGGCATAGGCAAGATGCAGTAGATGGTATAGAGTACATTATATACATATGTGATTAATGTAGGGTATGTAAACATTATATAAAGTGGCATTGTTTAAAGTGACTAGTGATACATTTATTACCGCGCTGTCTGTGTGGGTGGACCATTTCAGTTTGTCCATGATGTGTACGCTGAGGAACTTAAAACTTTCCACCTTCTCCACTACTATCACGTCAATGTGGATAGGGGGGGTGCTCCCTCTGCTGTTTCCTGAAGTCCACGATCATCTCCATTGTTTTGTTGACGTTGAGTGTGAGGTTATTTTCCTGACACCACACTCCGAGGGCCCTCACTTCCTCCCTGTAGGCCGTCTCGTCGTTGTTGGTAATCAAGCCCACCACTGTAGTGTCGTCTGCAAACTTGATGATTGAGTTGGAGGCTTGCATGGCCACGCAGTCATGGGTGAACAGGGAGTACAGGAGAGGGCTGAGAACACACCCTTGTGGGGCGGCCCGTCAGAAAGTCCAGGACCCAGTTGCACAGGGCGGAGTCGAGACCCAGGGTCTCGAGCTTAATGACGAGTTTGGAGGGTACTATGGTATTAAATGCTGAGCTGTAGTCGATGAACAGCATTCTTACATAGGTATTCCTCTTGTACAGATGGGTTAGGGCAGTGTGCAGTGTGGTTGCGATTGCGTCGTCTGTGGACCTATTGGGGCGGTAAGCAAATTGGAGTGGATCTAGGGTGTCAGGTAGGGTGGAGGTGATATGATCCTTGACTAGTCTCTCAAAGCACTTCATGATGACGGAGGTGAGTGCTACGGGGCGGTAGTCGTTTAGCTCAGTTACCTTAGCATTCTTGGAAACAGGAACAATGGCAGCCCTCTTGAAGCAAGTGGGAACAGCAGACTGGGATAGGGATTGATTGAATATGTCCGTAAACACACGAGCCAGCTGGTCTGTGCATGCTCTGAGGACGCGGCTAGGGATGCCGTCTGCGCCGGCAGCCTTGCAAGGGTTAACACGTTAAATGTTTTACTCACGTTGGCTGCGGTGAAGGAGATTCCGCAGGTTTTGGTAGCGGGCCGTGTCAGTGGCACTGTATTGTCCTCAAAGCGAGCAAAGAAGTTGTTTGTCTGGGAGCAAGACATCGTGGTCCGCGACGGGGCTGGTTTTCTTTTTGTAGTCCGTGATTGACTGTAGACCCTGCCACATACCTCTCGTGTCTGAGCCGTTGAATTGGGACTCTACTTTGTCTCTATACTGATGCTTAGCTTGTTTGATTGCCTTGTGGAGGGAATAGCTACACTGTTTGTATTCGGTCATGTTTCCGGTCGCCTTATCCTGATTAAAAGCAGTGGTTTGCGCTTTCAGTTTTGCGCGAATGCTGCCATCAATCCACGGTTTCTGGTTGGGGAAGGTTTTAATTGTCGCCGTGGGTACAACATCACCGATGCACTTGCTAATAAACTCGCTCACCAAATCAGCATATACATCAATGTTGTTGTTTGACGCTATCCGGAACATATCCCAGTCCACGTGATCGAAGCAATCTGGAAGCGTGGAATCAGATTGGTCGGACCAGCGTTGAACAGACCTGAGCACAGGAGTTTCCTGTTTTAGTTTCTATCTATAGTCTGGGAGCAACAAAATGGAGTCGTGGTCAGATATGCCGAAAGGAGGGCGAGGGATGGCTTTGAATGCGTTGCGGAAGTTAGAGTAACAATGATTCAGAATTTCTCCAGCCGGGTCGCGCATTCGATATGCTGATAACATTTAGGGAGCCTTGTTTTCAGATTAGCCTTGTTAAAATCCCCAGCTACAATAAATCCAGCCTCAGGAATTGTGGTTTCCACAATTGTGATAATGCAGTCGGCATTTGATTGTAAGGCATTCTAGGTCAGGTGAACAAAAGGACTTGAGTTCCTGTATGTTGTTATGATCACACCACGACTCGTTAATCAAAAGGCATAAACCCCCGCCCTTCTTCTTACCAGAGAGATGTTTGTTTCTGTCGGCGCGATGCGTGAAGAAACCAGGTGGATGTACCGACTCTGATAACGTATCCCGAGTGAGCCATGTTTCCGTGAAACAGAGAATGTTACAATCTCTGATGTCTCTTTGGAAGGCAACCCATGCTCGGATTTCGTCTACCTTGTTGCCAAGAGACTGGACATTGGCTAGTAGTATATTCGGGAGCGGTGGGCGATGTGTCCGTCTATGGAGCCTGATCAGAAGACCACTCTGTCTGCCCTTTCTGCGGCGCCGTTGTTTTGGGTCGCCTGCTGGGATCCGATCCATTGTCCTGGGTGGTGGACCAAACAGAGGATACGCTTTGGGAAAGTCGTATTCCTGGTCGTAATGTTGGTAAGTTGACGTTGCTCTTATATCCAATAGTTCCTCCCAGCTGTATGTAATAAGACTTAAGATTTCCTGGGGTAACAGTGTAAGAAATAATACATAAAAAAACTAAATACTGCATAGTTTCCTATGAACATGAAGCTAGGCGGCCATCTCTGTCGGTGCCGGATGTTTGTATTCTGTATCCTCACAACAAAATCTGCAGAGCTTCAATGATTTTATGCCCCAAATATTCAACATTATTTTGGTGGCAAGAATTCTCTATAATAATTTTAGATGAAAAGCACGAAGTCTTGAATCTTGCAACTCATCTTGCAACTCATTTGATGTACCATGGAATCGGTACATCAAAAATCTCTTCCCAACTATTTTGCAATCTGTATGGCACAGTTGTAAAAATCCTGGTCCTCAAATGAAACTGGTATACTTTCCTATTTATGCTATTTTTATTCCTCCGCCAGTTTTGATCCTTTATATTGGGCACACAGACCAGTTCCCTACCTCCTTCCGCTGCCACCCGCCTCCTCCATTTTTGGGGTAATGCTGTAATCAATTGGATGTACTCTTGGATTGAGCAGACCTTCCCGTACAATTCTGATAACTCTATGAAGGATAGAACTCTACCATTCCAATTTACAATATAATGTAAGAACAAATACCCTTTTCAAACATAAATAAATACAGGTATTTTATCAACCAGGACATTTGAGTTCAGCCATAATATTTGTTGTAATATTTGTTCTATCTTTTCAGGGGAAAATGTAGCCAGCTCTGCAATGCCTGTTTGAAAAAGAGAGATACTTTGATAAAAGTATAATTTTCAATTAATTGAAAATGAGACCTGGAAATCTGCACAAAGGCAAAATGGCCATTTTTAAACAATGGATGAACTTTTCTTAGTAATCTACTTGAGAACATTTAGGGTTCAAGTAAAACTTTTGAATAAATGAAGCTTTTAGAGAGAGGTTTAGTGATTTTATATTTAATAATCTCAACCCACCCAATTCATATTCATTATATAGATAGGCACACTTTATTTTGTCTGGTTTAGCGTCCCGGATAAAGCAAAATATTTCTTGCTCATATGATTTGAAAAACGAATCATCAGGAGTAGGCAGCGCCATAAGTAGGTGAGTAAACTGAGATATGACTAAGGAGTTAATCAGGGCAATTTTTCCATAAATAGACAGGTATTTACCTCTCCATGGTTGCAGGATCTTGTCTATTTTTACAAGTTTTCTAGTGAAATTCATTGTGGAGAGCTTAATTATATATTTTCTGATATGAATACCAAGTATGTCTACTTCACCATCAGCCCATGTTATAGGCAAACTGCAGGGTAATGTAAAGTTGTATTTTTTAAAGATCCAATACGTAATATTGTACACTTATCATAATTAGGTTTTAGTCCAGAGAGTACAGAAAAGTTATCTAGATCTTCAATGAGACATTGCAGGGATCTAGCTTGCGGACTTAATGTAATACTTGAGTCATCGGCAAACATGGACACCTTTGTTTTTAAGCTTCGGATTTCTAATCCTCTAATGTTGTTATTGGATCTGATTTAAATAGCTAGTATTTTGATGGGCATAACGAATATATATGGTGACAGCGGAAACCCTTGTTTAACTCCTCTTGATGATTCAAAACTCTGAGAAGTAGCCGTTATTTACTAGTTTACACCTGGAGTTGATATACATGATTTTTTACCCATTTTATAAGAGAATTACCGAAATGGCAAAAATCCAGGCATTTATAAATAAAATCCAGGCTTACTTTATTAAATGCCTTTTCAAAATCTGCCACAAATACCATTCCTGGCTTCCTAGATGTTTCATGTTGTTCTATTATTTCAAGTAGTTGTCGTATATTATCTCCAATGTATTGTCTATGTAAAAAACCTGTCTGATCAGGATGAACAATACCTGGTAAACCCTTTTAATTCGGAGTGCTATGCATTTCCAGTTTTTTAGACAGACTGGGTCTTTATATTTGCCATCTGGGTCTTCTTTTAATAATAGAGAAATCAGACTTTCCTGCAGAGTACCTTACAGACTACAATTTCTATAGAAGTAGTTAAAACAAGCTAATAATTGGGCTTTGAAAATATTTTAAAAAGGCTTTATATACTGTACCTCTACCGGTATGCCATCAAGCCCTGGGGTTTTTCCAGACTTAAAGGATTTAATAGCCTCAAAAAGTTATTCCTCTGTAATTTGGCCTTCGCACTGATCTTTTTGTACATTTGTTAATTTTCCATTTTTTATATTATTTGGAAAGAATTCCTTACCGTAATCTTCATTCAGTGGGAAAGGGTGAGAAAGGAAAAAAGAGAACATCTGCCCAAAGTAATTAAAAATATAATTTCTGAAAATCATAGATGACTAGTTTCTGCAAATACTTTTTGTTAGCGTTCCTGTATTGGAGATTCAGGAAGAATTTTTCTCCATATTCCATCCAGTTTGCTTTATTTTTGTAATAGATTACGTTAGATCGTTCTTGAATAAGTTACTCAAGTTCTTTTTGTTTTTCCTCTAACTTATTTTGTATCTCTGTAGTATTGTTTTTATTGCTATCTACCTGTACTATTAGTTCATGGATTTCCCTTGTTAGTCTTGTCTCTTTAGCAAGAAAGTGCTTTTTTATTATTGATGAATATTGAATTGAATGACCTCTGAAGGTACATTTCAAAGGTATCCCAAACAATAAGGGGATTTGCTGAACATACAGTGGTTCCGCCTTTAAAAGTTGCATCATACTGCGGCACACCCTGCGTGATGCTGCAGCATTCTGTGGCACGTCATTTAATAATCAGCCATTTCTTCTGTTACTGTAAGTTATTGCTAGTTTGACCACCAGAGGGCATCTTTGAAAAGCATTTGTTAGTATTCCGTATTGGCATTATGTTCTATAGTTAAAATGTAAACAACAAAATGTAAACAACAAAAATATTGGAACTCTGCGCTCTTCCCATTGTTTCCTATGGGGGAAATATAGGAATGTCTGTCTATTTCGCCAAATATCTCGCAATGTGAATATTTAAGTCGGGTGTAACCGGTGTGAAATGGCTAGCTAGTTAGAGGGGTGCGCGCTAATAGCGTTCCAATCGGGGACGTCACTCGCTCTGAGACCTGGAAGTAGTTGTTCCCCTTGCTCTGCAAGGGCTGCGGCTTTTGTGGAGCGATGGGTAACGATGCTTCAAGGGTGGCTGTTGTCTGCGTGTGCAGAGAGTCCCTGGTTCGAGCCCAGGTAGGGGTGAGGAGAGGGACGGAAACAAAACTATTACACGGGCACAATTTTAAATCAGGAGAATCTCCTCTTTGTAATTATGTAAGTCTGGTCAGCGAGCTCGTTTGTCATCGATCGCTAGACCAGAAATAGTCAGAAGTTTTTATTTTTCAATACGCAGACATAAGCACAGTTGACACCATCGAGGTGCGGATGTTTACTTTCTACACTAGTTGTTTTTTTCCAGTTTCGTCCGACAAACAGATTGTAGTGGTAAAATAAAAAGAGATACCTTTTTTATGGAATTCTAAGCATCACTCAAGTCAAAACAGGTTCTGCGAACGTTCGATTACATTCATTTGCTATGGTCTCGCGCTAGTGTTCCAGTTTAGCCAACGTTCTTAAGCCGTTTTTCAGCCTTGGGTGAATTTTGACTCGTTCTATTGTCCAGCCTATAGATAGCTAGAGCGAATATATATATATATAGCCAGAGCGAAAGCACCCGAATGTCCATTGAGAAAGCACAACAACTATACCATTTAGCTAAGCTAAGAATGACGAGAATAATCAAGTCAATAAACGTTGGGTAGTTAGATAGCTAGCTACCCAACGTTAACTATAGGCTAACATACCGGTACATACTGCTGTAATGATACGCCATGTGGTTCGTAAGGACAGCGTAGCTAACAAATTGTCAGCCAACTTAACGTGTAAGGTAACTTATTTGAAAAGTCATTACTTTATTACATTGAGTAGCAAGCTACCCCTTGGTTGTTAGGGCAAATCTGGTCTGTGATAGGTTTTTTTTCACACCTAGCTCGGCTTTTAAACTATTCTTTAGTAAAGCTTGAATAGTCTATTCAGCTATTAGCCCTCCTCCCCAACTTGCAACAAATTGCTGTTCCCATCGCATTTTTTCCCTCTTCTACACGTCATCATTCTGCTCCTGAGTGGCTCGCTTGTGGGCGTGCTGGCAGGATATGACAGCACCTTCGGTTGTGCGTCAAGAATTCTGCATACAGTAGCACGTTTGTATGAAGGTGTGGTTATTCACAGGCAAATTGTTATATGCTATGGAGGTACATTTGTGCCTTTTTGTCGAGAGCAAAACCTTTTTTATTTTCAATCAAAAATAATTGTTCTGAAAGCAACTTTTTCCCGACAGAAAGGAAGTCAAAACGGACACTTACGAAGATGGCCTCTCAGGAAATCAGCACTGGGCTGTATTGACGTATCCTAAAAATTACATCTGCTGCTTTAGATTGAACGGTCATATCTCAGTTGTTGTTTTCCTATCTATAAAAAATAAGCTGTTTTCTTTATTCCAGAGAGCGAGCTGACCAAGGGGTCGAAAATGTAGATATTTTTCCAGTTCACTGTCCGAGGAACAGGCCGTGGAAGCTTTATTGCTGGCAAAAGTGTCCATAATCAGGGGTAATCCAACTGTTCTGTGTTCTTTTTCTCTCTTCCTCTCTGCCTGTCTTGTTGTACATGGAACCTGTCTCACATGCATTAATTTAAAAAACCTTAAGATGTCAGCTGATAATTTTCAGATGTACACCACATAAACACAGCCATTTTTACTGGACTATCTGTTGCTTCCAAGTCATGATTTCCCTGGGGGTTAGCCTTGCAATAACCAAGAGGTGAGACACATAGCCCTCTATATTTAAATGTTTCAGGTACACTCTGATAGGTGTCTGCGTCACATACAGTATCTTCTATTGACATTATCTTCTATTGTTTGTCCTCATGTGTCTGTTTTTCAGCATAACGTACTCTGTAGCCACTTGGTGTGGACACCAGGTGAGACCACCCACACACAATAACAGACTCTCTTCTTCACTTCATCCCCTTCTCCCTAAATCCTCTAGGTTATATCAGCTGTTTTGGTGAACCCTCCTGCATCTGATCTGGCTGACACAGAGGGCACAGCATGATCAGATGTGAGAGGTCACTTGGTCGGGTCAACAGGAAGTATTACTAAAGAGATGCTTTACATTGAAATACAGAGAGATGTAGTAGTCCCAGAGTTAATGATCCAAGGTCAGTTTTGCATTTCACCTCCTGATTTAAGATGACTGACCGTGTTAGAATAAAAAAAACAAGGCTTAATCATGCTCTCTCTCTCTATCAATCTGTCTCTCGTCGGCAGGTATGTTTTGATGTGAGAGAGGAAGCCAGTCCCGTCATCGTCACCTCATCTGTTCTTAAGATAACCTTTGGGCCAACTGGGGGCCCAAGACTGATTAGGAGACACCTCTAGAGACACTATAATTGTGATGAACTGAGAGAATATTAGGGTAGTACTGTAATTGATGAATCATATGCTGTCTGCCGCTGTTCTTACCTCTTTCTCTTTCTGTCTTCTACACCTCTCTACCCACCTCGTCTTTCTTCCTCGTTTTATAATGCACACCATATGTGCATTGAAGTACAGATTGAACTTACAATTATCATAATTATAATGCATTTATAACACCTGGATAATGAACTTCTTTCAATAAAGCGTTTCACATTCTCCACTGGTTGAAATTAAGAATCTCATTGAAACACATTGTGTAAGGACTGGGTGTCGGAGTGCGAAGTCAGGCGCAGGAAGACAGAGGATTCAATGATAACGTTCATTTAATGAACCACGGAGAAACAACGGCCACCCCACTTGACACTGGGTGCTCACAATAAACTGCCCCAGACACGGGGAACGAAAACAGTTCAGAAATGTACTCCAACATACACAAACACGTAACGTCAGACTAACAAACACCAAGCTTACAATAAACAATCCCGCACAAAGAAACGGGCGGGCCGGCTGACTGATAAAGCCCAACTAATTAAGAACAAACACAAAACAGGTGTAACCAATGAACACATAAGGAGGGGGAGAAAAAGATCAGTGGCAGCTAATAGGCCGGTGACGACGACCGCCGAGCGCCACCCGAACGGGAAGGAGAGCCTGCCTCGGTCGGAGTCGTGACACATTGTCACGTTCTGACCTTAGTTCCTTTTTTATGTCTTTATTTTAGTTTGGTCAGGGCGTGAGTTGGGGTGGGCATTCTATGTTGTTTTCTATGTTTTGTTCTGTGTATTATATTTCTATGCGTTTTGGCCTGGTATGGTTCTTAATCAGAGGCAGCTGTCTATCGTTGTCTCTGATTGAGAGCCATACTTAGGTATCCTGTTTTCCCACTATGATTTGTGGGTAGTTGTTTCCTGTTTTGTGTCTACACCTTTCAGGACTGTTTCGATTTTCGTTTGCATCATTCACTTTGTTATTTTGTATTTTTTAGTGTTCAGTTTAATAAATTAACATGGACACTTACCACGCTGCACATTGGTCCGATCCTTCATACTCCTCATCGGAAGAAGAGGAAAATCGTTACACACATCCTGTGTCCTCAGATTAATGCAGATGAAGGGAGTTAGATATGCATAGTTTTTTTCTGTATACAGTGGGGCAAAAAAGTATTTAGTCAGCCACCAATTGTGCAAGTTCTCCCACTTAAAAAGATGAGAGAGGCCTGTAATTTTCATCATAGGTACACTTCAACTATGACAGACAAAATGAGAAAAAAAAATCCAGAAAATCACATTGTAGGATTTTTTATTAATTTATTTGCAAATTATGGTGGAAAATAAGTATTTGGTCAATAACAAAAGTTTATCTCAATACTTTGTTATATACCCTTTGTTGGCAATGACAGAGGTCAAACATTTTCTGTAAGTCTTCACAAGGTTTTCACACACTGTTTCTGGTATTTTGGCCCATTCCTCCATGCGGCACCTTGGTCTCCTTCTTTTGACGGCTGTGACAACTAGGGTAGGGGGCAGCATTGGGAATTTTGGATGAAAAGCGTGCCCGAATTAAACTGCCTGCTACTCAGCCATAAAAGCTAGAATATGCATATAATTAGTGGATTTGGATAGAAAACACGCTGAAGTTTCTAAAACTGTTTGAATGATGTCTGTAAGTATAACAGAACTCATATGGCAGGCAAAAACCTGAGAAAAAATCCAACCAGGAAGTGGGAAATCTGAGGCTTTTAGTTTTTCAACTCTTTGCTTATCCAAGATACAGTGGAAATGGGGTCATGTTGCACTTCCTAAGGATCCACTAGATGTTAACAGTCTTTAAAACCTTGTTTGATGCTTCTACTGTGAGGTGGGGGCGAATGAGAGGGGATTGAGTAAGGTCTGCCATGAGCTGACCATGCGCGTTCATGTGAGAGTTAGCTTGAGTTCCATTGCATTTCTGAAGACAATGGAATTCTCCGGTTGGAACATTATTGAAGATTTATGTTAAACGTCCTAAAGATTGATTCTATACTTTGTTTGACATATTTCTACGGACTGTAATATAACCTTTTGTCCGTACTTTCCGCTGGACTTGCACGCTCGTCGTGAGTTTAGATTGTGTACTGAACGCGCGAACAACAAGGAGGAATTTGGACATAAATTATGGACATTATCGAACAAAACAAACATTTATTGTGGAACTGGGATTCCTGGGAGTGCATTCTGATGAAGATCATCAAAGGTAAGTCAATATTTATAATGCTATTTCTGACTTCTGTTGACTACACAACATGGCGGATATCTGTTTGGGTTGTGTTGGACTCTGAGCGCTGTACTCAGATTATTGCATGAGCTGTAGTCAATGAACAGCATTCTCACATAGGTGTTCCTTTTGTCCAGGTGAGAAAGGGCAGTGTGGAGTGCGATTGAGATTGCGTCATCTGTGGATCTGTTGGGGCGGAATGCAAATTGGAATGGGTCTAGTGTGTCCGGGAGGGTGCTGTGATGTGGGCCATGACCAGCCTTTCAAAGCACTTCATGGCTACTGATGTGAGTGCCACGGGGTGGTAATCATTTATGCAGGTTACCTGCTTGAAACATGTAGGTATTACAGACTCGGTCATGGAGAGGTTGAAAATGTCAGTGAAGACACTTGCCAGTTGGTCCGCACATGCTTTGAGTACACGTCCTGGTAATCCATCTGGCCCAGCAGCTTTGTGAATGTTGACCTGTTTAAAGGTTTTGTTCACATCGGCTACAGAGAGCATTATCACACTGTCATCCAGAACAGCTGGTGCTCTCATGCATGCTTCAGTGTTGCTTGTCTCGAAGCGAGCATAAAAGGCATTTAGCTCGTCTGGTAGGCTGGGCAGCTCGCGTCTGGGTTTGCCTTTGTAGTCCGTAATAGTTGTCAAGCCCTGCCACATCCGACGAGCGTCAGAGCCATTGTAGTCGGATTCCATCTTAATCCTGTATTGACGCTTTGCTTGTTTGATGGGTCGTCGGAGGGCATAGTGGGATTTCTTATAAGCGTATGGATTAGTCTCCCGCCCCATGAAAGCGGCAGCTCTAGCTTTTAGCTCGATGCGGATGTTGCCTGTAATCCATGGCTTCTGGTTGGGAAATGTACTGTCATGACGTGGCCTTTTCTGGGTATAGATCATGGCTTCCCCCTCTCTCACTCTCTCCTACAGCCAGGTTCTGTTATCGCAGGTCGTAAATTCCTGGCAGAGACTCTCTCCCCCTTTTCATGCAGAGAGTTTGACAGTAGAACAAAGGAACTCCCGCCAAATTCTACTACATCCCATAATTTGAGAACTGAACAATATCCATGTTTTGGAGAATGTGTAAAAGGTCTGTGGAGAAGCCAGCTACGACCCGGTCCGTTTTGTTTCATGTTTGTGACCTCATGAAAGACAATACAGCCACATTACCCTAACTCTGTTTATACAGGTGCCTCAGTTATGAGGTTTGCATCTTATTCTTGTATAAAATGAATGATTAAAGATGAAACTATTTGTGAAATGATGTAATGTGATGTTAAACCTTTATTGTGAGAGAATCGTATTCCCTTTAATAGAAGACTAATTGATCAGATATTAAAATATCTGAAGAGTTATATTCAGAAAATTATAACTCTTGTAATCTGAAGATTTTCTGTGGTGCTCCGACTTCCTAGTTAATTACATATACATGATTAGTTTAATCACGTAATAATAATTACAGAGAATTGATTTGATAAAATAAGTCTTCACTTTTAATGATGCCAAAGACACGACAGTACGTATAGTCACTGTGGGGACGATGTCATCGATGCACTTATTGATGAAGCCTGATGACTGAGGTGGTGTATTCCTCAATGCCCATTGGATGAATCCCGGAACTCTCTTCTAACAACAGCTGTCTTTGTGAATACTGAGATTCCAAAATGGAAGCATTGCTAGGATACTCACTGACACTGAGGGCCAAAATAATGAGGAGAGAAGAGAGTCACTACAACCACATAACGTTTGAGGTCAAACGCACAACTTCTGACCATATCTAGTTTCTACAACCACACATACCGCAACCGCACAACTTCTGACGGCAAAACACAACTTCTGACCTCAACCGCACAACTTCTGAACACAACCACACAATTGCACACCTCAACCACACAACTGCTTACCACATCTAGTGACCACAACCACACAATTACATACCACATAACTACTGAACGACAACTTCTGACTTCAACCCCACAACTTCTGACCACATCCACACAACTCCTGACCTCAACCACATAACTGTTTGCGTGTAGAATGGGAGCCATGTTGCACAATCTATTATGGAAGAGAATATGGTTGTCATAAGTATAGGATGATCTGGGAGAATCAATTCTTCCTACTGTATATCATGACTACACAAGTTTATTAAAATAATATCATGAATGAGCAGCATTAGGTTAAAATGAATGAGAAAACACGATTGGATAAATGCAATACGCTTTCTGGGAAATTATTTGTTTTCAAACAAATCGAACAGTGTAACAATTTTGGCAGTCAACATCAATGATGTAATGGAAATTACAAAAATAATAAGAACTAACTTTAAACTCCATCCTATCCAATGGTGTAGTGTAAGAGTAACATAAAGTAGGATATTTTATCCAGGCTGGTATGCAGAATACTAATGAATCATTAAGTGATCTTGCGAGACGGCTGCACTACACCCCTGATCCTATCCCATCTCCATCATCTGGAAGAGGAAAAAGAAGAGAAGAAAGGTAAGAGATTATTCAAAGTATATTCACAATATTCAGAGACCTAAATTAAATAAATAGTTGCAAAGATTGGTCCATTAACAACCAAGTCAAAGTAATATTTGCTGTTGAAATCATACTCTTCTCTTGGGGCACCCGGCAGGCCCTCAACCCTGACTTCTTCCCTTTTGTGCAGGGTAACAGGGAACGTCAGCTCCTCAAACTGTCACGCCCTGATCTGTTTCACCTGTCTCTGTGACTGTCTCCACCCACCTCCAGGTGTCACCCGTTTTCCACATTAGTCCCTGGGTATTTATTCCGGTGTTCCCTGTTTGTCTGTTGCCAGTTCGTCTTGTCAAGTCAACCAGAGGGGTTTTTCTGATCTCTTTTTGCTAGTCCTCCCGGTTTTGACCCTTGCCTGCCTTGACTCTCAACATGCCTGCCCGACCATACTGCCTGCCCTGACCTCGAGCCTGCCTGCCACTCTGTACCTCCTGGACTCTGACCTTGTTTATGATCTTTTGCCTGCCCACGACTATTCTCTTGCCTGCCCCTTGGATTATAATAAATATGTGAGACTCAAACCATCTGCCTCCTGGATCTGCATTTGGGTCTCGCCCTGTGCCATGGCAGACTGGCCATGTACGAACTGGCCATTGGCAGACAGAGCAGACTTGGACCAGCTCCGCCACGCTGTCTCCCTGCAGTGAGCCACCACTGGGAGGCATGAGGAGCTACTACTGGACCTTTTGGAAGGGCTTCCTTCCCTGACGGAACGCCACGACCAAGGGTTCAAGGTTATTTTGGAGCAAATCTGGGAGTTAGCTCATAGGCAGCCCACCACCTCTGAGACCCTCCCCCCAACCACCCAGTAACCTTTTTACTATTAGTGGTGGGTTTGTACAGCCTACCCCGGCTCCCCGAGAACCCTGCCTAACACCTCGGAGAGATATTCTGTGGATCCAGGAACCTTGCTGGGGTTTTCTTTCTGTGCTCCCTCAGTTTTGAGCTGCAGCCATCCTCGTTCCCTTTGGATCGGTCGACGATGGCGTATATTATTATGCTAATGTCGGGAAGGGCGCTCTCCTGGGCTACGGCAGTTTTGGAGCAACAATCCGCTATTTGTCGTGATCTGGAAGACTTCATGGCAGAGGTGAGGAATGTTTTCGATTCTCCGGTATCCGGGAGAGAGGAGGCCCGAAAACTACTTGAATTACGTCAAGACTCCCGTAGTGTGGCAGACTACTCTGTAGACTTTCCCACGTTGGCCACCGAGAGTGCCTGGAATCCGCAATCCCTATTTGATACCTTCCTTCACGGATTATCAGAGGTGATAAAAGATGAGCTAGCTGCTCAGGAGTTACCGGTGGACCTCGATTCCCTCATCGCCCTAACCATTAGGATTGATAGATGTCTATGGGAATGCAGGAGTGAGAGGAAGTCTGGCCTAGGTCACACTCGTCCATCCGCCCTAGAAATGGGTTGGACCACTGACCGGGCCCTCTCCTCCACCTGGAGGTTAATGGCTCTGAACCGAGAAAATGTGATTGTTATAGTTACACCATTATTGGAACATTGCAATGGGTGCTCTAACAAAACAAACATGTCAAGGGCATTCTTTCATTGACAGGAGGTGGGAAAAGGGATGCTAGATGTTAACACAGCACCTTTAACATGGCATAATGTGACTTTATACAAGCCTCTTTGACTTAAGACTTACCGGAACACCTCAGTTTCTTTCTTCACAAGGATGGTGCCCTGGTCCATCCTGATGTATTGGCTAATTGTGTAGCTTTTTCCCTCCAACGTAGGGCTGGCGTCTTCAAATATAGTTGCCTTCAACCCCTCCCCATTGGTAACTGGGCTGCACATTGTTGTGTCCTTGTACAGTCCCACAGTGACATTCCCATCTGCCAGAAAACCATAAGTGACGGCTCGACACACTTGGGCTTAAGGGCTTCTCGTAGGGTCTAGATGAGTGTGCCATCCGGATGTGAAAATACTGCCCCCTACCCAAGAGAGGTTAAGTACTGCAATGCATCTCCTCCTCATGGACTGACCATATTTGCCAGTTCTTGCTGTGAGATGTTACCTCACTCTTCCACTAAGGCACCTGCAAGTTCCCGGACATTTCTGGGGGGAATGGCCCTAGCCCTCACCCTCCGATCCAACAGGTCCCAGACGTGCTCAATGAGATTGAGATCCAGGCTCTTCGCTGGCCATGGCAGAACACTGCCATTCCTGACTTGCAGGAAATCACGAACGAGCAGTATGGCTGGTGGCATTGTCATGCTGGAGGGTCATGTCAGGATGAGCCTGCAGGAAGGGTACCACATGAGGGAGGAGGATGTCTTCCCTGTAATGCACAGTGATGAGACTGAGCTTGTTGTCATTGCAGGCAGTCTAACGATGCTATGACACACCGCCCCAGACCATGACGGACCCTCCACCTCCAAATCGATCCCGCTCCAGAGTACAGGCCTCGGTGTAACGCTAATTTCTTCGATAAACACGAATCCGACCACGACCCCTCGTGAGACACTGTGACTCATCACAGAAGAGCATTTTTTGCAAGTTCTGTCTGGTCCAGCGACGGTGGGTTTGTGCCCATAGGCGACGTTGTTGCCGGTGATGTCTGGTGAGGACCTGCCTTACAACAGGCCTACGAGACCTCGGTCTAGCCTCTCTCAGCCTATTGTGGACAGGCTGAGCACTGATGGTGGGATTGTGCGATCCTGGTGTAACTCGGGCAGTTGTTGTTGCCATCCTGTACCTGTCCCGCAGGTGTGATGTTCTGATGTACCGATCTTGTGCAGGTGTTGTTACACATGGTCTGCCACTGCGAGGACGATCAGCTGTCCATCCTGTCTCCCTGTAGCGCTGTCTTAGGTGTCTCACAGTACGGACATTGCAATGTATTGCCCTGGCCACATCTGCAGTCCTCATGCCTCCTTGTAGCATGCCTAAGGCACGTTCATGCAGATGAGCAGGGACCCTGGGCATCTTTCTTTTGGTGTTTTTCAGAGTCAGTAGAAAGGCCTCTAGTGTCCTAAGTTTTCATAACTGTGACCTTAATTGTCTAATTGCCTAGTGTCTTAACGACCGTTCCACAGGTGCATGTTCATTATTTATGGTTCATTGAACAAGCCCTATACAATGAAGATCTGTGAAGTTATTTGGATTTTTTACGAATTATCTTTTAAAGACAGGGTCCTGAAAAAGGGACGTTTCTTTTTTTTGCTGAGTTTATTTGAAAACTATCATGTTTATCTCATAGGAAGGAAAAAGGTTCTCTCTGCTTTTAGAAATCTTGCTCTATTAAATATTGGCCTGCACTAATATATATATATATATAGTTGACGTCGGAAGTTTACATACACTTAGATTGGAGTCACTAAAACTCGTTTTTCAACCACTCCACAAATTTCTTGTTAAACTATAGTTTTGGCAAGTCGGTTAGGACCTCTACTTGGTGCATGACACAAGTCATTTTTCCAACAATTGTTTACAGACAGATTATTTCACTTATAATTCACTGTATCACAATTCCAGTAGGTCAGAAGTTTACATTTCTGGAAAATTCCAGAAAATTGTCATGGCTTTAGAAGCTTCTGATAGGCTAATTGACATAATTTGAGTCAATTGGAGGTGTACTTGTGGATGTATTTCAAGGCCTACATTCAAACTCAGTGCCTCTTTGCTTGACATCATGGGAAAATCAAAACAAATCAGCCAAGACCTCAGAAAAACAATTGTAGACCTCCAAGTCTGGTTCATCCTTGGGAGCAATTTCCAAACGCCTGTAGGTACTACGTTCATCTGCACAAACAATAGTATGCAAGTATAAACACCATGGGACCACGCAGCCGACTTACCGCTCAGGAAGGAGACGCGTTCTGTCTCCTAGAGATGAACATACTTTGGTGCGAAAAGTGCAAATCAATCCCAGAACAACAGCAAAGGACCTTGTGGAGATGCTGGAGGAAATAGGTACAAAAATATCTATATCCACAGTTAAACGAGTCCTATATCGACATAACCTGAAAGGCCGCTCAGCAAGGAAGAAGCCACTGCTCCAAAACCGCCATAAAAAAGCCAGACTACGGTTTGCAACTGCACATGTGAACAAATATGGTACTTTTTGGAGAAATGTCCTCTGGTCTGATGAAACAAAAATAGAACTGTTTGGCCATAATGACCATCGTTATGTTTGGAGGAAAAAGGGGGAGGCTTGCAAGCCGAAGAACACCATCCCAACCGTGAAGCACGGGGGTGGCAGCATCATGTTGTGGGGGGCTTTGCTGCAGGAGGGACTGGTGCACTTCACAAAATAGATGGCATCATGAGGAGGGAAAATGATGTGGATATATTGAAGCAACATCTCAAGACATCAGTCAGGAAGTTAAAGCTTGGTCACAAATGGGTCTTCCAAATGGACAATGACCCCAAGCATACTTCCAAAGTTGTGGCAAAATGGCTTAAGGACAACAAAGTCAATGTATTGGAGTGGCCATCACAAAGCCCTGACCTCAGGGGCAGATCTGAAAAAGCGTGTGTGAGCAAGGAGGCCTACAAACCTGACTCAGTTACACCAGCTCTGTCAGGAAGAATGGACCAAAATTCACCCAACTTATTGTGGGAAGCTTGTGGAAGGCTACACAAAACATTTAACCCAAGTTAAACAATTTAAAGGGAAATCTACCAAATACTAATTGAGGGTATGTTAACTTCTGACCCACTTGGAATGTGATGAAAGAAATAAAAGCGGAAATAAAATCATTCTCTACTATTATTCTGACATTTCACATTCTTAAAATAAAGTGGTGATGCCAACTGACCTAAGAGGGAATTTTTACAAGAATTAAATGTCGAATAGTTTTTCAGTCTTTAAATGTATTTGGCTCAGGTGTATGTAAACTTCCGACTTCAACTGTATATATAAACCAAAGTCATGCTATTTGTCCATAAAACCTATTTTGTGTGTTTCCACAGAGTAAGTGTTGTAGATCCCACTGAACTTTGCCTAGCAGTGACACAGCAGCAACTACCATCCTGGCCAAGGAGATTGCAGTCCTTAGATCAAACCCTTTGGCTCCCTGTCTCCCAACATATTGATTACAAGATCCTCCTCCTGACCTACAATGCTCTTCACCACCATCCCCCTCCTTAGCTCTCTGACCTTTGTCTTGGCTACCAACTTCCACACTCACTCCGTTCTGCTACAGCAGGCCACCTTGTCGCTCCTAGGTCCACAGAGCTTTGGTGACTGGGCCTTCTCCAGCGTTGCTCTATATTTTTTTAAAATCTTTTTTTGTGAAGGTAATGGATTTGATCCAGTGGGTTGGATCTAAGGACTGCAAACACCCCTGCTCACTCACTCATACACTGACACGTCACCCTTTTCCCATTTAAGCTTGACCACCTTCACCTTGTTCAAGTTTTGGTTTCTTTGTGTGTGTCAACTTTGGGTCGTTGAAAAATGCCTTTTTAAGTACCCATATATAATATTTATTACAATCTCTGCTTTAGACTGGCGTTTGTCTTCGAGGATGCTGACAACCTGGGTCTCTGAAGAATCACCACATTAAGCATTATCCTCTTAACATTATGATGATATCCTGGCCTTAAGATGACTTTTCCTTTTCAGGCTCCTTTGACAATTTCATGTTCAATGTGGTAATTCTTTGGACTGGTGGCTTCAATGTCCTCCTTCCTCCGACAGGGGGGACATCTTTTCTCTGTCATGATGATGGTGCCGACCTGTAAGCGAGAGGGAGATATTAAAGAAACAACTGAGTGTCGTCTCATCAATATTAGAAATCAACAAGTGTCCAGTAACAATTGTCTTTCAAGTTTCTCTTGTTACCTACCTTTAATGAGCAATAAATGATCTCATTCTTTATCTCATGGTATAATAGTACATTGTTGAACAGAAGTGTCACATTGCAGCATATACTCTTGGGAAACACTTGCATTTTCAAATCAGAACATTTGAATAGATATTGCAATTGAAATTACTGTGATGAGCTCTATTATCAAAATGTCACCATAGTTGATACATGCTCACCAACAGTAACAATGTCCTTCCCTCCACCAGCAGTGGAGGTAGATCGCCCTGGTTGAGCTGTGCAGGGTGTTGCTTGCCTTCTAAAGTACTTTGGTAATGCCCCTGAGGTTCTAGGGATATTACAGCGTGATTTATGTTAGCTAGCCACATTGTCATGCACATCAGGACTACTACATTGTTTTATTCATGTCTTTGTGTATATGGCGACATCTAGTGGACTGAAGTGCCTAGCAGGCAAGTTCAACAACAAATAGTACCTAATGGAGAATTCAGTAATGCATTATGCAAGCAGTACCTTTTCTGTCTTTTATCATCAACTTAAACTACGCAGCAGGAAAAAAGGACTCAATTATCTTTACTTTTATTTAAGTATCAAAAGTAAAAGTATAAATCATTTCACATTCCTTACATTAAGCAAACCAGACAGCACGGTTTTCTTGTTTAAAATTTTACAGATAGCCAGGGGCACACTTCAATACTCGGACATAATTTACAAAGCATTTGTTTAGTGAGTCTGCCAGATCAGAGGCAGTAGGGATGACCAGGAAGGTAATCTTGATAAGTGCGTGAATTGGACCATTTTCCTGTCCTGCTAAGCATTTGAAATGCAACAAGTACTTTTGGGTCTCAAAATGTATGGAGTAAAATTGACATTATTTTATTTAGGAATGTAGTGGAGTAAAAGATGTCATAAATATAAACAGTAAAGTGTAGATACCCCCAAAAAAACAACTTAAGTAGTACATTAAAGTAATTTACTTAAGATCTTTACACCACTGCGTAAATGCCAGTCAGTGTTCGTCTTGCTGCTGTCATGACGTTGGCCTGGGGGTAGGTTTATGACAGTCATAAATACCTCTCCCCCCCTTTTTCCTCTCTCTACCCTACTGATGTGACATTTGAAAATCCCTTGGTTAACATAGAGATTCTGGGAACATCAGAAGGTGGGGGGAAATGAACCATGTTTTGGTAATCCGACCAGTTTAACATATGGGTTGGTACTTAATGAATATGGTGTCAGTTCGGTTGTCATCTGAGACATTCTCATCAATGACAGGATGACATAAACTCTACAGTGGAAATTCTACACAGAGTTATCAGATTCACATGGAATTGTTGGGCAATTTAAATGTTTGAATATAAAATTATTGGTGAAAAGATGAAATGTAATTTTAGCTTCCAAATGAGAGATTTGGGTTTTCATAAGGTTAGGGCTCTGCTCAATCAGTGGCCCGCCCCTGTGAAGAGACATGGGTGATAAAACTATGAAGACACACCCTTCTCCCTCCACTATATAAAGCCTTGACGAAAATGTAACCTCCTGTTCCAAGTACGCGAGGTCTGCAGCCTCTGCGTTAAAAGGGCAAATAACTTGCTGTTCCGGGTACATTAGGATGACGATCCGATGTCAGAATGGTTCAGATAATAACTACAGAACTAAGCCAACCTCAGCGTGAGCTTTGGTTGCGAATGGTATGAACTTTGAACTCTTATTCACTACAGAAGTGATACCTCCTAGCCGTTGAGTTAGCAACAGCAGCTGCAAACGTGGGCTAGGGAAGAACAGACAGAGTATCCCGTCTACCACAAAACGACGTTACTACAACGTAATCCAATTTACCAGCAGAGACTTTCTTCAAAGGACTCTGTTGGGCAACACGGCCTTCCATCTACCACCAACCTACCGAAGCGCAGCTCAGAGTAAATATTTATTGCATTTTCCTTTTCCAAATGGGCGGTAATTTAGAATGCATAAGATTCTGTATTTACGATAGAGTAGCTGCCTACGGCCCGATAGAGACATCGCTTCTCCCTTTGTTCTTCAGTCTTCCCGCTCTTTCACTCAAACCCAACCCATTTTCCTTTGTGTAACCAGCTGTCATATCTGCTCCGTCCGCTAGGGACGTTTTCATTTATGACATAATTTGTAATCAAGGTATGATTCATTCTGTGTATATGTAATTCTGTGTGATTAGTTAGGTATTTAGTAAATAAATAATTAAACCCAATTTTGTATTGCTGATTCAACTTGTTAGCCAGGGTTCGTGAAGATAACCAAGAATTTACAACTTTCAGATGAGACTGAAATAAGGTGACGATTAATATTGACTGCTATTGATGTAAAATATTACTAGGTCTTTAAGAGTTTATTCGGAAGATAACAGCTCTATAAATATTATTTTGTGGTGCCCCGACTTTCTAGTTAATTACATTAACATGATTAGCTCAATCAGGTAATATTAATTACAGAGAAAGGATTTTATAGAATAGCATGCTATATCACTTAATCCGGCAGAGCCAAAGACACGACACTGCCATCAAACTGAATGAAGAGGATCATAATAATGAAAATATGGGTAATACTATTACAATAATATCATGTAAACTATGATATAAATAAATACAAATCTAGAGGCACATTTTTTATGGTGTTACATATGGAAAAAGTATAGCATATAGGCCAATGCATATACTGTATGTTTGCAAAGGCAGCCCACAGAAAATGTTTTGAGACTGCAATTAAGCAGAAGGCAGTAAAATCCTAAGGGGCAGGCAACAATGACTGAAAATGTTTGTCTGTACTAAGGTAACTTTTTTTAAACAAAAGTTATAAATTATCTTTACCATTTAACATGCAATCACTTCCCTTTAGTGGTGTTATGGTAGAACTTGCCTCAAAAGTCATATTATATCATGTTAATCACCAATGGCGGAAAACTGACTAAAAGGATATTTTGTGAGTAAAATACACAAAATCGTGTCAACTATTATTGAAAAAGATCCCTCATGGTTGAAATTCTCCAAATTATACCGCCATTCTGTCCTTTAGTAGTTGTATGGTAGAAATTGCCTCAAAAGTCATGTTATATCATGTTAACAAGTGGTTGAAAACTTTTGGAAATTATGTTTTGCTGTTAAAACTTGTCAAATTGATGTCCTCAAATATTGAAAAAGATCTCCAAGGTTGAAATTCTCCAAAAGACATTTCCTTTCAGTCTTGTTGTAAGTCTCTCCAAGATGGCGTAGCAGTCAGACGTCTTTGTCCTTTGTCTTGCCGTGTCCCATGTGTATATATCTTTTTAGATATTTTTCTTCGTATATATTTTTATATTTTTCTAAACCTCAACTTCAAAATACTCTCCTGCAACCCGCCTCACCCAATGTGGTGTGGATCTGTTTTTTCTAAAGTATTTTTATTTACCTTGGAACCGGAATCCCCCAACAGAAGCTAGCCAGCTCACTAGCTACTAGCTAGTAGTAAGCTAACCACTGCTAGCGGTCATCAACTAACCTTTAGCTCGGAAAGCTCTCGCCAGTTTGTGCAACACGACTCAAACCAGAGCATACCGGACCTATTTTCTCTCCATATCCCTGGATTCCTACCGCAAGCTCTGAACCTTTTCACCTGGAACATCGCAGCTAGCTAGCTGCAATCCGAGTGACAACTCCTGGCTAACTTATGTCCCGAAGCAAGCACCAATTAGCCTGGAGCTAGCCCATGCTAGGCCCATTCTCCCGGGTAGCTGAAGAGGCCCATCAGCCACTCCTGGGCTACAATACCCGGACCCCTTCTACTGCCGGTACGGGGCACGGAACTCCGCTGATCCTTCACGACTGGACTACCAACGTAATCTGCTCAAGGGGGTACTCAACTGGCCTCTACGTCGTGACGTCCCCTGAATGTCCATCTGCTAGCCGCGGCCCGCTAGCTGTCTAGAGAATATTGGACTGTTAGCTGAATAGATCCACTGGCAAATTTCTTGGGCCACTGTACCTATTTTGCCAATTGGACTTGGACCCCTCCGCTACTCGGAACCCTAATAATCCATCACGACTGGTCTATCGATGTCACCGCACGAGGAGGCTAAAACAGACTTTCCTCCACCGCGACATCCCTCCAAGGCCCTTCTGCTAGCTTGCTAGCCCCGGCCTGCTAGCTGTCTGAATTGCCGTGACTCCAGCCAGCCCAACCACTCACTGGACCCCAATGATCACTTGGCTACGCATGCCTCTGCCTAATATCAATATGCCTTGTCCATTACTGTCCTTGTTAGTGATTACTGTCTTATTTCACTGTAGAGCCTCTAGCCCTGCTCAATATGCCTTAACCAACCATTTAGTTCCACCTCCCACATATGCGGTGACATCACCTGGTTGAAAGAACTCTAGAGACAATATCTCTCTCATCATTACTCAATGCCTAGGTTTACCTCCAATGTACTCACATCCTACCTACCATGTCTGTACATTATGCCTTGAATCTATTCTATCGCACCCAGAAACCTGCTCTTTTACTCTCTGTTCCGGACGTACTAGTTCTGATAGCCTTTGGCCGTACCCTTATCCTACTCCTCCTCTGTTCCTCTGGTTATGTAGAGGTTAATCCAGGCCCTGCAGTGCCTAGCTCCACTCCTACTCCCCAGGTGCTCTCATTTTTTGACTTCTGTAACTGTAAAAGCCTTGGTTTCATGCATGTTAACATTAGAAGCCTCCTCCCCAAGTTTGTTTTATTCACTGCTTTAGCACACTCTGTCAACCCGGATGTCCTAGCCGTGTCTGAATCCTAGCTTAGGAAGACCACCAAAAACCCTGACATTTCCATCCCTAACTATAAAAAGGTAAGTGTATGTGTGGCCGGTGGACATGGACATGGAGGGGTTGAAAAGGGATCCAATATAACATTTTTTAAAAGGGGGGATAATACATCAAAGGCAAATGTATTAGCCAGGGATCAGACCCCAATTCATATCAGATGGGATCAAATTCCATGTCAAACAAAGTCAATTCATGAATTGAATGAAACGTGTCTTACAGCCATTTTACACTGTTGTGCTACCCAATCCGAAGGACCACTTCTGACCACTGAGGCACAGATCCCCTATTTTTAGAATGGAGCATTTGGCCTGCCATGTATGGGGAGAGTTGAGGGAGGGGCAGAGGTAGGGAGGTTCAGGAAGCATGGCCCATGAAACACACATTACAATGTATTTAATATAATAAAGCCTTGAATAAGGCCTACTTTTTCAACTTGAAATATCAGTAGAAAATATATAGTTCTGTTCGATATGTTATTGGAAACAGATCCAGATGAGAATGTTTTCTAAAAGCATGCACATAATGGAATGGCATATTCCTTTTAGTATGAAAAATATTACAGCTTATAAGTAAACATGTTAACTGTGACAATAGAGTTACGAGACACATAAAATCATCATGGCCTTGACCACATCTGAATCAGTCACTCGTGTGACTATTGTCCTGGTCCGCAATAGTCATTGTAAAACCCATGGGGACGTTCAGTGTATACATTTTGGGATAACAGCAACACGAGGCAGGAGAGAGACCATGGACACATGATAGGCTACCCGGTAATTATCTATCAATAAATTATCCATCAATAAAATCAATTACCTCTTGGTATCGGTCATTCTAACCCTTGAAGTGTAAACACACGTTGCTGAATGACTCTTCTTGCGGAGTTTGCTTGAGTCGCAGACTCCTTTGAGTCGCTATGGAGTTTTTTTTTTTTTTAATGATTATTATAATTTTTTTACCTTTATTTTTCTAGGCAAGTCAGTTAAGAACAAATTCGTATTTACAATGACGGCCTGCCAGGGAGCAGTGGGTTAACTGCCTTGTTCAGGGGCAGAATGACAGGTTTTTACATTGTCAGCTCAGGGATTCGATTCAACAACCTTTCAGTTACTGGCCCAACGCTCTAACCACTAGGCTACATGCCACCCTACTGTCGATGCTTCAAAATGTAAATTCTTAAACCCTTACGTGTACCTATGTTAGCTCTCTGTTGTTGCGTGCCTTTCGTGTGCCTTTCGTTTGATTACATTTTTATAATAAACATGTAATCAAATACAAACACAGACTGTTTCCTTGTTGAGATTCAATTGACACGTGTATTAGCGCTGATTAGGAAACAGGTGGTTGCATTTGATTAAGGATTTATTAAACAATATGGATTTCGGCAAACAAAGAAAGTCACGTAACAACAGTGGACAGACATAGGTACATGGTAAAGGTTAATCAAAATGTGCATTTTTAAAGTATCGACTGCATAGTGACTCGAAGGAGCCAGAACTGGAATCTGCGCTCAAATCCGTGGATGAAATCATCGTGGAGTTGAGGTACCTGGAAAGATTTTTTATGTGCTTTACATAATCTCCAGTTTAGATATTATTTTTTCTGTAGGCCTAAATACCCTTAGTGAACCTTTTTAAAATAGCCATTTTAAAATTGTACTTTATCAGACAGATAGGATTTTTGACCGTATACAAGAGTGCATTTACGATTTTAATCCACTAGAGAGAGATGTAGATCTATTCAAGATTGAGTCAATGTGATGGAATGGATACCACATATGCACTCCTCATTTTCGACACAGAATGATTCATAATTCAACTTCAGATAACAATGGGCAATTTTCACACTTTTGGAACGTTCACTTATTTGTGTAAGATGTTTATAGTATAAAAAAAAACATGCATAAATGTTTTAAGTTTCACTATTCAGACGCAAATAACATAACATGTAGGCTTTAATAGCAAACAAAGTGAATGATTAAGTATTAAAACTAAATACACAGGCACCACAAAGGTACAGAGCTTCATTAGTTTATCATACACAAAAGATACAATGGAGATGAACACTATGAGATGGGAACAGGGGCATCGTTCCCCCATTATTTTATTTTTATGTGGGGTCTCTGCGTCAGGCTCCATCTTTGCCATGATGATGTCACTATTTACTCCTTTATTAGCTGTCAACCTGACCTCTCTCTATTTTTCTCTGGGGAGAGCAGGGGACCATGGGAACAACAGGCACTTCTTCCGGTTGGATCTGTAGCTGGTCGATATGTCAACCATTACTCCGTTCTACCTCACTGTGCTTTGGATGTGGAACAAGACTATCTGTTTACAGAGACGTTTCACGGCCAGGAGCATGGATAATGGAGGAGCCACTGTTTCACAACCCACTTATCGGGACCAGAGTGGTGACCTCTGCCAGCTTGCTGGCCAGGCTTGTGAGAGCAGGGCTCACTGAGGGGTGACCTCTAAGAAATGGCTGGGTGGAAATCTGCCGGCGACATGGCTTCCGCCATAAAGTCCACCAGGCTGCTGCAGCAGGTGGTTTAATGGGTACTTGCTGCACTGCCAGGATCGTTCAGAGAGCTGCTGAGGAGTAGGCAGAGACTGATGGCGCCAAAGAGGATGGCTGACATTTTACATGCTCCTAACCAACTGTGCTATTTTGTTATTTTTTTTGCATTGTTTGTAACTTATTAAAACATTTATTTTGCACATAAAGTTGTTGCTACCATCTCTTATGACCGGAAAAAACTTCTGGACATCAGAACAGCGACTACTCACCTTGAACTGGAAGAAGTTTTTTACTTTAACGAGTTCGACGAGAAGGATATACTGCTTTCCTGGGAACAAGCCCAAATCCCCGTCATTTGCGTGAAGAAAAGACGGAACAAAAAAACAGGTCGGGCTGCCTTCTGAGAATCCGTAGGGGAACGAGTAAACTCCCACTGCCATTCGTTCTACTGGCAGCATGCAATCATTGAAAAATACAATTGATGACCTACGATTACGATTATCCTACCAACGGGACATTAAAAACTGTAATATCTTATGTTTCACCGAGTCGTGGCGACGACACGGATAATATAGAGCAGGCGGGATTTTCCATGCACTGGCAGAACAGAGAAGAAGTTACGACTGGTAAGACGAGGGGTGGGAGTGTGAGTCTATTTGTCAATAACAGCTGGTGCGCGATGTCCAATATTCAAGAAGTCTCGAGGTATAGATCGCCAGAGGTAGAGTATCTTATGATAAGCTGTAGACCACACCATCTACCAAGAGAGTTCTCATCTATATTATTCGTAGCCGTCTATTTACCACAACAGATCAATGCTGGCACTAAGACTGCACTCAACCAACTCTTTAAGGCAATAAGCAAACAAGAAAATGCTCATCCAGAAGTGGCGCTCTTAGTGGCAGGGAACTTTAATGCAGATAAACTTAAATCAGTTTTGCCAAATTTTTACCAGCATGTTACATGTGCCATCAGATGAAGAAAAAAAAACTCTAAACCACCTTTACTCCACATATACAAAATCTCTCCCCCACTCTTCATTTGGCAAATCTGACCATAATTCCATTCTCCTGATTCCTGATTATAAGCAAAAACTAAAGCAGGAAGTAGCAGTGACTTGCTCAATACGGAAGTGGTCAGATGATGTGGATGCTACGCTACAGGACTGTTTTGCTAGCACAGACTGGAATATGTTCCAGGATTTATCCAATGGCATTGAGGAGTATACCACCTCAGTCATCGGGTTCATCAACAAGTGCATCGACGACATCGTCCCCATAGTGACCATACGTACAGAACATATCCCAACCAGAAGCCATGGATTACAGGCAACATCCGCATCGAGCAAAAGGATAGAGCTGCCGCTTTCAAGGAGCGGGACACTAATCCGGACGCTTATAAGAAATCCCGCTATGCCCTCCGACAAACCATCAAACAAGCAAAGCGTCAATACAGGATTAAGATGGAATCCTACTACAATGGCTCTGACGCTCGTCGGATGTGGCAGGGCTTGAAAACTATTACGGACTACAAAGGGAAACGCAGACGCGAGCTGCCCTGTGACGTGAGCCAACCAGACGAGCTAAATGCCTTTTATGCTCGCTTTGAGGCAAGCAACACTGAAGCATGCACGAGAGCACCAGCTGTTCTGGATGACTGTGATAACGCTCTCTGTACCCGATGTGAGCAAGACCTTAAAAAAGGTCAACATTCACAAAGCTTCGGGGCCAGACGGATTACCAGGACGTGTACTCAAAGCATGCGCGGACCAACTGGCAAGTGTCTTCACTGACATTTTCAACCTCTCCCTGACCGACTCTGTATTACCTACATGTTACAAGCAGACACCATAGTCCCTGTGCTCAAGGAAGTGGAGGTAACCTGCCTAAATGATTACCTCCCGTAGCACTCACGTCAGTAGTTATGAAGTGGTTTGAAAGGCTGGTCATGGCTCACATTAACAGCATCCTCCCGGATACCCTAGACCCACTCCAATTCACATACCGCCCCAACAGATCCACAGATGGCGCAATCTCAAATCGCATTCCACACTGCCCTTTCCCAACTGGACAAAAGGGTTACATATGTGACTGCTGTTCATTGACTACAGCTCAGCGTTCAACACCATAGGGCTCACGAAGATCATCACTAAGCTAAGGACCCTGGGACTAAACACCTCCTTCTGCAACTAGATCCTGGACTTCCTGATGGATGGCCCCCAGGTGGTAAGGATATGCAACAGCACGTGTGCCACACTGATCCTCAACACAGGGGCTCCTCATGTGTGTGTACTTAGTCCCTTCCTGTACTCCCTATTCACCCACGACTGCGTGGCCAAACACGACTCCACCACCATCATTAAGTTTGTTGACGACACAACAGTGGTAGGCCTGATCACCAACAACGATGAGACAGCCTATAGGGAGGAGGTCAGAGAACTGGCAGTGCGGTGCCAGGACAACAACCTCTTCCTCAATGTGATCAAGACAAAGGAGCTGATCATGGACTACAGGAAAAGGCGAGCCGAACAGGCCCCCATTAACATCGTCAGGGCTGTAGTGGAGCGGGTCGAGAGTTTCAAGTTCCTTGGTGTCCACATCACCAACGAACTATCATGGTCTAAACACACCAAGACAGTCGTGAAGAGGGCACTACAAAACATTTTCCCCATCAGGAGACTGAAAAGATTTGGCATGGGTCCCCAGATCCTCAAAAAGTTCTACAGCTGCACCATTGAGAGCATCCTGACCGGTTGCATCACCGCCTGATATGCCAACTGCTCGTCATCTGGCCATAAGGCGCTACAGAGGGTGGTGCGTGCGGCCCAGTACATCACTGGGGCCAAGCTTCCTGCCATCCAGGACATACAGTTGAAGTCGGAAGTTTACATACACACATACACATCTCCTTTGTGCATGACACAACTCATTTTTCCAACAATTGTTTACAGGCAGATTATTTCACTTAATCACAATTCCAGTGCATCAGAAGTTTACATACACTAAGCTGACTGCCTTTAAACAGCTCGTAAAATTCCAGAAAATGATGTCATGGCTTTAGAAGCTTCTGATCGGCTAATTGACATCATTTGAGTGAATTGGAGGTGTACCTGTGGATGTATTTCAAAGCCTACCTTCAAACTCGGTTTGCAACTGCGCACGGGGACAAAGATTGTACTTTTTTGAGAAATGTCCTCTGGTCTAATGCTGGAGGAAACAGGTACAAAAGTATCTATATCCACAGTAAAATGAGTCCTATCGACATAACCTGAAAGGCCGCTCAGCAAGGAAGAAGCCACTGCTCCAAAACCGCCATCAAAAAACCAGACTACGGTTTGCAACTGCACATGGGGACAAAGATCGTACTTTTAGGAAAAATGCCCTCTGGTCTGATGAAAGAAAAATAGAACTGTTTGGTCATAATGACCCTCGATATGTATGGAGTTAAAAGTAGGAGGCTTGCAAGCCGAAGAACACCATCCCAACCGTGTGAAGCATGGGGGTGGCAGCATCATGTTGTGGGGGTGCTTTTCTGCAGGAGGGACTGGTGCACTTCACAAAATAGATGGCATCATGAGGATGGAAAATTATGTGGATATATTGAAGCAACATCTCAAGACATCAGTGATGAAGTTAAAGCTTGGTCGCAAATGGGTCTTCCAAATGGACAATGACCCCAAGCATACTTCCAAAGTTGTGGCAAAATGGCTTAAAGACAACAAAGTCAAGGTATTGGAGTGGCCATCACAAAGCCCTGACCTCAATCCTATAGAAAATGTGTGGGCAGAACTGAAAAAGTGTGTGCTAGGAAGGAGGTCTATAAACCTGACTCAGTTACACCAGCTCTGTCAGGAGGAATGGGCCAAAATTCACCCAACTTGTTGTAGAAGGCTACCTGAAACGTTTGACCCAAGTTAATCAATTGAAAGGCACTGCACCAAATACGAATTGAGTGTATGTCAACTTCTGACCCACTGGGAATGTGATGAAATAAATAAAAGCGGAAATAAATCATTCTCTCTACTATTATTCTGACATTTCACATTCTTAAAATAAAGTGGTGATCTTAACTGACATAAGACAGGGAATTTTTACTAGGATTTGAATGTCAAGAATTGTGATAAACTGAGTTTAAATGTATTTGGCTAAGGTGTATGTAAACTTCCGACTTCAACTATATATAATAGGCGGTGTCAGAGGAAAGCCCATAACCTTTGTCAGAGATTCCAATCACCCAAGCCATAGACTGTTTTCTCTGCTCCCGCATGGCAAGCGGTACCGGAGCGCCAAGTCTAGGACCAAAAGGCTCCTTAACAGCTTCAACCCCCAAGCCAAACAAATGCTGAACAATTAATCAAATGGCCACCGGAATATTTACATTGACCCCTCCCCTCCATTTGTTTTGTACATTGCTGCTACTCACTGTTTATTATCTATATATAGTCACTTCACCTCTACCTACATGTACAAATTACCTCAACTGACATGTACCCCCGCACACTGACACAGTATCGTTAACCCCTGTATATAGCCTCGTTATTGTGATTTTATTGTGTTACTTTTCATAATTTTTTACTTTTGTTTTTTGGTAAATATTTTCTTCACTCTTTTTGAACCGTATTGTTGGTTAAGGGCTGGTAAGTAACCATTTCACGTTAAGGTCTACACTTGTTGTATTCGGCACATGTGACAAATACATTTTGATTTGATTTTGACTCGATTGTCTAACCCTGAATGACACTGACCTACCTACCTCCTTTCACCATAAGGCGTGGAAGACCAGGAAACATGAGTGGTGTACAGCTCCATACCTCAGTGCTCTTAGCTAGCTCGGCAAATAGCCTTCCCGTCGACTGAGCCGTCCGCATGGTCCTAAAACCAACCTACCAATCACGCTAAACTTCATTTGCCTTCTAATCGGGATTCGATTGTTTTTAGTAGCCAGTCAAATTAATTCAGAAATTATTGCACTCACACAAATACGCTTCCTCCCCACACAGATCTCTCTTCTCCCTCTCACACCAATTTTTCAGTTTACTCTCCATAATGGTTGTCACTAGTTCAAACAGCCACAAAGTCATAATTATAGCTAAACCCTGCCCATTTCTACAATTTCTTCTTAAAATCAGATTGTAATCCTAACCTTAAATGCCTAATCCTAACCTTAAATTAAGACCAAAAAGCATTTTTGTTGTTGCCAGTTTTTACTTTGTGGCTGTGACATCTGACTTTGTGTCTGTGATATCTAGTGGAAACCCTCCAAAATCCAACTTGCTCTCTCAACTGCTGACTATCATCACAGATGATCCATTATATTGACCAGACACTTGTGGCTGCTCTAACAATGAAAATAATGGGAAGGCAGTTGGCTATATCGTTAAAAAAAACATTTAAACCAAAATTTGCTTTTTGGTTTTAAGGTTAGGCATAAGGTTGGCAGTGTGGTTAAGGTTAGGGGTAGAATCACATTTGAAGAAGATCAATTGTAGAAATAGGCTTAAAGGTTTATGAATTTGTGGCTGTGGTAACTACGTAGTGACGATCAGGCACGCCGATATAAAATGTTTTTTTCTCAAAGTTGCCTGGGATGTTACGTGTCCTACTTATATCAGTACACTCATAACAACCTAATCATTACGAAACTTCTATTCAATCAAATTAGCCACACTTAGAAGATAAGGCATGCATTTTTTTGTTAATAACCAAATTTGACACTCATTGACCTCCATGCAAAAACTGCCACCGGCTGGAGAAGACGGATTTTGGTCTGTTATCCCTCTCGCTTCGCCTCGTCCTGTCTGCCATGATTTTATAACAGGGGAAAATTCTAGCTAATGAACCCAGTAGCAGCAGTCTACTGAAACACAGTTGGTCAGGCTCTCTTACTGGATTTTTGACCACAGAAGATGAAAGGGGTCGTTGAAAGGTGAACAATCGCTGACAATACAGAGGTAAGTTCGATTGCGTTTAAGTAGAGAAACCAACCAACTAGCTAGCTTATCAACTATGATTTCAAAGTTGAAATTGAAGTAGGTAGATATTTATTAAAGCAGGCTATTGATTAGGCAAGCTAGGTTAACGTCAGCTAGCTAGGAAGCGAACTAGGTAACGTTTAACTGGATAAAACCTGTGGTTTAACCAAAGATGGTTTTGTTTGCTATACCGTCTTTGGTTTAACTAAGAGCATTATAGCTAAGTCAACGAGGGGTTTAGTAGAGGAATACTACTGGGAAAGAGTGGCAGAGGAAGGGGGAGGTATTGTGAAAATATACAGGGAAGGCAGTCACTGTGGTAGAGGGCCGTGATTGAGGAGGGGGAGCCAAGAGAGGTCAGGCTCTGACCCAAATAATAGCCAATGTGTAAACTGGTAACTGCATACTTTGAGATAGTCATATTGAAATACAGATTTGATCACTTTTACTGTGTCAGTTTTTGTGCAGTATTTTGTGTATGCCAGTGACCCAAAATCTCAAATAATCTATTTTAAATTCAGGCTGTAGCACAACAAAATGTGGATAAAGTCAAGGGGTGGGTCTACTTTCTGAAGGCACTGTAAACTGAAGGGCGGTAACTGGGTCTCCCCTATCCTATTCTTTCCTATTCGGATGCACTGATGACAGAGTTCACCTAACAGGATGGCAATACCCTGGTAATGGAAACCCTGGAGAACAGAGCTCCATTAGGGAACAGCAGGAGATACCTCAGAAATGACGCGACCAGCCTGTGGCCCTTGACGCCAAATCCCAACTGCAACAATGAGTCAATCCCCCCTTGGCCACTTGCATTAGCGTGTGTAACATATTGCAGGGTGTGTACTGTCAATATCAATATAAGGGTGTATTGTCAGTCTCTAGACCCACCTGAAAAGGTTTACATGACTGTATAACAATCTATACACTAAATATATACATAGAATTACAGGGATGCCAAAAATATAGAGCATCAATTTATAAAGATTTTGTATTTTATTTTTGTGGAGTGCATTCTATATAGTATTTATTACAGAGTACATAACATGCATAAAACTTATGTTGTAAGTTATTCTGTAAAATACAAATCACCTTTATCTATAATAATCACATTGTAATAACAAAGTTATATTTCTACACAGTATTAGAAAATACATTTACATTATGCCGTGCAATATACTGTATATTTTGATATTTATTGCTCTCTTAGAAAAGTTTGATATAGAATGAGGCTTACAGAAGCTTGGTGAACATGAGAGGGTACACCCTGAGAGTCTTGAAACTCTATATTTGACAGGACTGGCTCCAAAGGCACTACAGAAATGAATTAAAGGCTAAATTAACTTGACATGCTCTGGAGTATACGTCTACCCACATACTGGCTATACCGTGTAGGCCTGTGTAACTTTGAACTGTATAGAGGTACAGAAGTTCATTACTGGAACTTCACATACACTGCTTCACACTTCTTTGAAACTGTATCTTAGTCAGAATAAGGCATATTCATATGCAAAAAAATGCATTGCATAATTAATTCAAAAGGATCAAGGCACAAGGCGAAACAGTGTTTATTCATCCAAAGGGGTAGGCAAGAGAACGGTCGTGGACAGGCAAAAAGGTCAAAACCAGATCAGAGTCCAGGAGGTACAGAGTGGCAGACAGGCTCGTGGTCAAGACAGCCAGAATGGTAAGGCAGGCGGGTACAAAGTCCAGAAACCGGCAAGGGTCAAAACCGGGAGGACTAGAAAAAAGAGAATGCAAAAAGCAGGTAGAATGGGGAAAATGCTGGTTGACTTGGAAACATACAAGACGAACTGGCAGAGAGACAGGAAACACAGGGATAAATACACAGGGGAAAATAAGCGACATCTGGAGGGGGTGAAGACAATAACAGGAACAGGTGAAACAGATCAGGGTGTGACAAAACTAGATTTTTCCACCCTGAAAAAACCCTGGTCCTATCTTTAATTGAGCCAAATTGAAATAACTCAGTATATTAGTATTTTTCATATCTACAGGGCACAAGGAGAGCAAAGCATATTACATTTCCCACAAGAAGAAGTTTTATTTCTCAAGTGACCACGAAGTTGATACCATAGTCTAAAATCACTACAGACAGGCTGTCCATTCTAAATCACTAAACACATTACTGTCCTGAACCACTATGCAGACAAATTATAACAATGCTGGGAAACTTGTAAACCAACCAAAATGTACAATACCTGGTCAGGTCTGTTTCAGAGGAAAGTGGTCTAGACTTTTCTTCTTCACTTGGTCTCTTTCTAGTCTCTTCCTCACTCGAGACTGCTCCTCAGGTTAGGTGGTGGTTGTGCAACGCTACCACCAAACAGTGGGGCCGGTAGTGAAAACCTATTCCCCTCCGAGCTGGGCTGGGGGGCAAGGCAAAGCGCTGAAGCCTGAGCTTTGAGGTTCAGTGACAAACAGGGGTGGAGGTTGGGAGGGGTAGACGGTAAGAGGGTGGTTAGGGGGTTAAGTGGTTTGGGAAGGGGTTCCCGGGTGACATATGATCTCGTGTTCATGGTTATCAAGGCACATTCCTCTGCCCCAGTCTCACATGCTGAGGTGCTTTCTAGTGGACAAAGGAAGAAGAGTAGGGCAACTGATTCTGACGAGCAAAGTGCACATGTCTTCGAACTGTGGCCAGTAAAAACAGAGAATAATATTGACATATGGTTGTATGCTATAAATGTACTGCAGCCAAATGTACAATGCATGCAGACATTTTGACTACATGTACTCTCTGACTGAACAGTAGAGTAGTTAGAAGAGAAAGCTGATACATAAGTAGAGGGACATATTAAGGAACTAACAGTTGTATTTTTTTTTTTTTAATAGTTTTTATTTATTTGGTCCATCGGAACCTGAGATGAAAAATTAAACATACATCGTTTTTTTTAAAGATATAGATTTCTCCTCAAAATCAATAAAATACTCTATACAGTATATAACATTCCTGCCCAAATAAGAAGAGTTCCATTTTTTGTTACAGCAATATGTTGGATTAAAACGGTCGGTTCACTGTATCAGTTGGTGTGGATTATAGCGTTGAAGTCTGTGCAGTTTACAACGAAAGAACCAGATAGATAGACAGAGACTGTGAATCGTCAAAGGGTCGGTATTTCCACATAGTCCACACCACTGGCCATAGCCTATAGAGAACACCAGGGTCACCCCTTCTGCAAGGAAGAGTCACTACGACCACAACTCAACACGAGGTGAATAGAATGATCCAATGGAACAACACAGAGACCGAGAGAGAAAAAGCGAGAGAGCGAGAGAACACGAACAATAAAAACATTTATCAACAACAAAAAACATGTAAGCACACAACATGTAAAGTGAAGTCACAGAGCTTCATGACGCTGACATTTGAGGTGCCTTTGATTTCAGGCATTTTTCAGTGCAGGTTTCAGTTTCTGACAAAAGCCAGTCCCACTCGGCTAAAATATATAAACATTCATTTTTCTGTCACCTATCAATCAATCAATGGATGTTCACAATGGCTGTACTCGTCATATCCACAGATTACGCACTCATGCATGTACAGTATGTATCCCATCTTACTTGCACACGTTTTACATTTGCGATACAGCAGGTTCTCTTGTGCTTTGATCAAATCCTTTCTTACTATAATAAATGAACACACAGAATGGAAATCTACACGGCTGAAATCACAGAGAGCGAACCAACATGATCCTGAAAGTGTTCTGGTACATGTTAGAATTTGACTAAAACAGTGGACTACTTGAACTATAGTATGGTCATAATGCCTACAGTACTGACAATGTCATGAGTATGCTATTTAGGCAACTAGTTGGCTATGCAACAAGTTAGAAGTAGTTTTATTGCACGAGACAGCATGTATCATGATGACGTTGTCAGGCTATTTATTTGCCATGACTGGTGTCAAAACAGCCATATTATTAAATCATGGTGAAGACTTGGTCAGCTCAAGATCTTATTCCATAATTCCATTATTTCCTGGGACACTACATTCGAACACATGCAAAGTTTATAGAAATCATTACCCCCCCCCCCCCCGTGTTTTAGAATTTCGCCTCTTTCAACCTCTGGCAGGAGAAGGAACAAGTGAATTGTTTCAGCTTAAAATGTGGGATTTGTGTTGTGAAGTCTGATAGCCTGGTTAAACCAGAGTGAACACTGTACAGTGTCAAACAGGCTAGAAGTCTGATGACTACAGCGTAAAACATGAATAATAGTTGTGACATCACATAGTCTCACATCCCTCACTGCTCCCTGTGCATCCTGGGAATTATGGCACACAACGCACCAAGATTGCCGGAGAGGGAAGAAAACACTACATTCCGCCATTGCATCACCATTTTGCAGGGGCCTCTTCAGTGTATGTGTGTGTGTGTGAGAGAGAGAGAGAGAGAGAGAGAGAGAAAGTGTGTGTCTGTGCTTGTGTCTTTGTGTGTGTGTGTGTGTGTGCACGTGTGTGCATGTCCAATAAAACATCTAATTTGTTATTAAAAAGCAACATCTGTTCTCTAATGTGTTGGCGCGTCCCTTAGGGACAGCAGTGCAGATGCTCTGTTATCGGAGGTTGACGCACCAACCTAACTAAATGCTCAAACAACTCCCCCAACGCTAAAACAAACTCACTTCCTCTTCAAGATCCTGTTCATTAGAACGGGCAATGAAAAACGGAAATGATCATTCCTTATTGGACAAGTCCAGGTAGTCCCTCCCCGTTTCAGTACATTTTCTTCCATCTGATGCCTACTAATTATATATGTATGTTAGTACGTCTTCTCCTTAAACTGGAGACTACTAACAATTCAGGAAGACCTACAATGGAGACTTTAAATATGACAATGATCCATTGACCTCCACAGTTGTATTTTCCCAACGGGACTTTAAACTAGCTTTGTGTATCTGAAGAGTTGGATGTTAATGCCGGAGCGAGACTTGATGTACATGTACCAAATGTGAGCAGACAGGCGGACTGAATCTGCAAAGTCAATCAACCTCGGGGAGACAGAGCAGGAGATTGGGAAAATGATCTTGCCTCCTCCGACATTGATTGCTTAACCGAGGGAGAAAGTAAGACGAGGAAGAAAGAGAGAAAATAGGAGGCTAAGAGGTTACATTTCCTCTTTTCCACGACACCCAGATAGACTCAATTTGCTGATCTGTACCATAAGCTCTCTCTCTACCTCTCTTCCCCTGTACTCAAAACTAACAGCTAACACGGATGAAAAGCAGCTACCTTCCCAAACCCGTCGCCTCATCCGGAGTGACGGATGGCATGGATAACGAACGGCAGTGTGTCTGAGTTAAAATAGCGAGGTCCCAACAACTTGAAGATTCTAGCTATGCTATATGTACTGTACAGCTAACTGTATGTGGAAAACTGTATATGAAACACATTGATTCTGTAAAATGTCAAATCAAAGTCCAGCTTTTATATGAAGTGGATGGGATTTGCCTTGCGTTTGAGAAATAATAACGGAGCATTTCAACAGCAGAGAAACTGGGGAGGGCTCGGACAGATGACCGTCAGACAGACAGACAGGAAACAGAGAGATGGGACACAAGATGGCTTGTTAAACGATTCAAGCACACATACAAAATACAGTGAAAATAAAAATAAAAAAGAGACTGGCAACGACAACATGGCTTCTAAAAAATGTAAATGATTGTGGTAAAATTGGTAGTCGGGTATGGCTCACGTAGTACCAGAGTGTAGAATAGAGGATCAGAATTGTACCCCCGTCCCCATCCTGTTGATAGTTGTCAGCTCCACAGGTGCAGGGTGCAGGAGGCAGGACAGGAGCCTGGGGGAGAGAGCACCTAACCCTCTACCTCCCTCCCTCCATCCCAAACCAAACCGCACACAGCAGAGCCTATTGGGAGTAGGACACAGTTTCCCCTAGGTATAGACGCTGATCTAAGGTACATTTTTGCAGTTCTTCCGCCAATGGTAAAGGTTAGGCTATAAGGAGGGGAAGCTGATCCGAGATCAGCTCAAGGCAACTTCTACCTTGAGTATGGTGAGTTGGGTCCATAGACCAAGAACAGTGGGTTCAGGTGGTCAGGTCATGTAGTGGTTAGCCCCAAGGTGGCTCAGTAGCTACATCACTCCACCCTCACCTCTGAATGACATTTAACCTTTGAGATGTGGGGTCAACAGTCAGTCTTCCTGGGCATTCGTTGACATCTGTTGGGGGTTAGGGAAGGAACAGGCGCAGTTCTGGTCTGGTTAGGGTGTCTGTCTGTGTAAAATACAGTTGAAGTCGGAGGTTTACATACACTTAGGTTGGAGTCATTAAAACTAGTTTTTCAACCACTCCACAAATTTCTTGTTAACAAACTATAGTTTTGGCAAGTCGGTTAGGACATCAACTTTGTGCATGACACAAGTCATTTTTCCATCAATTGTTTACAGACAGATTATTTCACTTATAATTCACTGTATCACAATTCCAGTGGGTCAGAAGTTTACATACACTAAGTTGACTGTGCCTTTAAACAGCTTAGAAAATTCCAGAAAATGGTCATGGCTTTAGAAGCTTCTGATAGGCTAATTGACATAATTTGAGTCAATTGGAGGTGTACCTATGGATGTATTACAAGACCTACCTTCAAACTCAGTGCCTCTTTGCTTTACATCATGGGAAAATCAAAAGAAATCGGCCAAGACCTCATAAAAAAATTGCAGACCTCCACAAGTCTGGTTGATCCTTGTGAGCAATTTCCAAACGCCTGAAGGTACCACGTTCATCTGTACAAACAATAGTACCAAGTATAAACACCATGGGACCACGCAGCCGTCATACCGCTCAGGAGGGACAAGCGTTCTGTCTCCTAGAGATGAACGTACTTTGATGTGAAAAGTGCAAATCAATCCCAGTACAACAGCAAAGGACCGTGTGAAGATGCTGGATGAAACAGGTACAAAAGTATCTATATCCACAGTAAAACGAGTCCTATTGACATAACCTGAAAGGCCGCTCAGCAAGGAAGAAGCCACTGCTCCAAAACCGCCATAAAAAAGCCAGACTACGGTTTGCAACTTTTATGAAAAATGTTCTCGGTTCTGATGAAACAAAAATAGAACTGTTTGACCATAATGACCATCGTCAAGCCGAAGAACACCATCCCAAACGTGTGAAGCACAGGGGTGGCAGCATCATGTTGTGGGGGTGCTTTGCTGCAGGAGGGTCTGGTGCTCTTCAGAAAATAGATGGCATCACGAGGGAGGAAAATTATGTGGATATATTGAAGCAACATCTCAAGACATCAGTCAGGAAGTTAAAGTTTGGTCGCAAATGGGTCTTCCAAATGGACAATGACCACAAGCATAATTCCAAAGTTGTGGCAAAATGGCTTAAGGACAACAAAGTCAAGGTATTGGAGTGGCCATCACAAAGCCCTGACCTCAATCCCATAGAAAATGTGTGGGCAGAACTGAAAAAGCGTGTGCGAGGACAGAGGCTTACAAACCTGATTCAGTTACACCAGCTCTGTCAGGAGGAATGGGCCAAAATTCACCCAACTTATTGTGGGAAGCTTGTGGAAGGCTACACAAAACATTTGACCCAAGTTAAACAATTTAAAGGCAATGCTACCAAATACTAATTGAATGTATGTAAACTTCTGACCCACTGGGAAGGTGAAATAAAAGCTGAAATAAATAATTCTCTCAACTATTATTCTGACATTCACATTCTTAAAATAAAGTGGTGATCCTAACTGACCTAAGACAGGGAATTTTTACTAGGATTAAATGTCAGGAATTGTGAAAAACTGAGTTTAAATGTATTTGGCTAAGGTGTATGTAAACTTCCGACTTCAACTGTAACTGGTCCATAGTCAGACATACAGTACAGCGTTGTAGTTGACAAGGCTAGATATATCGTTCTTCATTGTTGGTTGGAGGTTGAAGGATCTCAGGCTCAGGACCCCTCTAGTCACCCAGAAATGCCGATTTAACCTGGGAGGTGTCCCTCATCCCCCATCACATCCAAAATGGCACATCAATCCACCCCCTTCTCCTAATTCCCAACTGGATCCAGGTGCGTTTGGCAGGGTTGAGTCCTCATCCTTCAGGGATCGAGGAATTAGAGGAAAAGGTAGAGGAGGAAAACCACCCGTATTCTGTCCAGTCATCCTCCCCAGCCATGTCTCCACAATTACTCCCTCTCTCCAAATGTTATGTGTGTATTCCAGCTTGATACAGCCCCCTCTTTCCGCACGTGTTCACGTATGTGTGTCATTAGCTTGTGTATGTGTGTGAGAGGGGGGGGGGGGCCGTGGTCATAGGGGCCGTGGCCGGTGCAGGCCGTCAATGTCGGGGGTGAGCTGGGGGCTGTGCGTGGCCTTGGTGGGGGTCCAGTCCCCTAGGGATGCCTGTGCGGCCTTGCGGTGGGCCAGCCGGTGGGTGATGGAGAAGCCTGCATTACCCTCCAACTGGGATAGCACCACCAGCACCTGCCTGCAGGGGGAGACACAGTCAGAAAACACGGTCAGGAAACATGGTCATGCATGACCGTCTTCAACAGGAAGATGTGGTATATGAATAGTGGAGAATATGACCGGGAGAGAACATTGGCCAGAAAACATTGCAATCATTCCGTGAACAGTGAGGTGGTATATAACGAAGTATGGATTCTAAAAATGTATTTCTAAGGAATGTAGAAAACTATAGCCTACTCATTTTTAGGAGGTACAGTTCTTTGGAAAGATAACTGCCTCGTGCTTCTCCGCCCATGCATAGCCAGCCTACTCTATTTCATTGAGACCACACATATACTAGGTGTACTTGATGTCACGCGCCCAACTAAGAGAAGAGAGGTAGGCTACTTAACTTGAAGCAGTGAATTCGGAGTGTGTGAATGTGACAAAAATGTGTTTTTAATACAATCGGTAGGCTAACGCATACAAAGCAGAAAGATGACTATTTTCAAACAATCTGCAGGACAACTAAAATATTTTAATCTCAAAAATTGTCTGATCTGACCTCCCGCTCCCAACGCCGACCACACCGCAACGACCTCTGTCGGGAAAGAAGGTCTACACCTGGGGCCTCATTTATAACCATACATTTACCACTAAATATCCGCGTGCACCATTTCTGAAAACACTGCACACGCACAGAAATATCCGATTTATAAACTTGGCGAACCCCATACAGTACATACCCATGTATCCATATAAATTAGACCTGCACGCGTGAACGAGCATTAGATCTCCGCCAGAAAACGCCCATCATTCACCTTTTATGGTGTATAGTTTGAAAGTATTGGAATTAGACCAAGACAGTATCTAAAGGAAATAGCAATGGCAAACTTGATCAAATGTCTTTGGAGGTCATGGCAGAATGTTTTCTTTTGCAGTGTCCATTTCTGAAAGACAAAAAACAATTGCAAATTGTTGTGGACCTGTAAACAGATTCTTTGAATGCAATAATGTTTTGCATCCATTTTTTCCCGAACCTAAATATGCCTCACTGCCCGCGAATTCTGAAACATTGTCTACTCTAAAAGAAAAAGATAAATACAGTAGGCCTACTTACAGTGGTAGCCTACACACTTCAATGAAACATATCAACTGTCTGTTCACCAGCTAAATTCTACTGTATGTTATAAACTGTGCTCCCTGTCGGATGCATAGAGCAAAAACGTGAAAATATAATAGCCGAACTAATAGTACCAATTAATTGAGAGATGCGCATGGTAATTTGGTGTATGGCTACTATGGGAATATCAACTCATGGCCAGAAAAGGAGAGGAATTTATTCTGCAATGGTTATGATATACAGTGGGGAGAACAAGTATTTGACACACTGCCGATTTTGCAGGTTTTCCTACTTACAAAGCATGTAGAGGTCTGTAATTTTTTATCATAGGTACACTTCAACTGTGAGAGACGGACTCTAAAACAAAAATCAAGAAAATCACATGGTGTTCAGAGCATCGTTTGGCAGTGGCAACAAGTTGACCCTGGGCCGGCTGCTGGCCCACAGCAAGCGGGCCGTTAAGAAGTTTGTGGGCTGTGAAGTGATGCTGGAGCCGGGCGAGTACGCCATGGTGTGCTGCGCCTTTAACCACTGGCAGATGAATATCAGCGGAGTGGGGCTGCCCACACACAACTTCTTAACGGCCCGCTTGCTGTGGGCCAGCAGCCGGCCCAGGGTCAACTTGTTGCCACTGCCAAACGATGCTCTGAACACCATGATACACAGGTCCAACAGGTGGCTGTCTAACCCCAAGAACACCATCCCAACCGTGAAGCATGGAGGTGGAAACATCATTCTTTGGGGATGATTTTCTGCAAAGGGGACAGGACGACTGCACCGTATTGAGGGGAGGATGGATGGGGCCTTGTATCACGAGATCTTGGCCAACAACCTCCTTCCCTCAGTAAGAGCATTGAAGATGGGTCGTGGCTGGGTCTTCCAGCATGACAACGACCCGAAACACACAGCCAGGTCAACTAAGGAGTGGCTCCGTAAGAAGCATCTCAAGGTCCTGGAGTGGCCTAGCCAGTCTCCAGACCTGAACCCAATAGAAAATCTTTGGAGGGAGCTGAAAGTCCGTATTGCCCAGCGACAGCCCCGAAACCTGAAGGATCTGGAGAAGGTCTGTATGGAGGAGTGGGCCAAAATCCCTGCTGCAGTGTGTGCAAACCTGGTCAAAAACTACAGGAAACGTATGATCTCTGTAATTGCAAACAAAGGTTTCTGTACCAAATATTAAGTTCTGCTTTTCTGATGTATCAAATACTTATGTCATGCAATAAAATGCAAATTAATTACTTAAAAATCATACAATGTGATTTTCTGGATTTTTGATTTTAGATTCCGTCTCTCACAGTTGAAGTGTACCTATGATAAAAATTACAGACCTCTACATGCTTTGTAAGTAGGAAAACCTGCAAAATCGGCAGTGTATCCAATAGTTTTTCTCCCCACTGTATGTATTATGTTCATAAATGAAATATTGCTTATGCTAGAAATTAACTTGACAGTACTCATATGTAGCCTACAAACATCAATGGAAAAGGTGAACCGTCTGTTCTACCATTAAACTGCGCTTAAGATCGGATCGCATAGAGCAAAAAAGACTACTTGAAATAGATTATCTATTTACTACTGTGAAGTGGGTCGAATGGGAGATGGGACGAATGCTAACCTATCCTAACTTGTGTGCCTATAGGCTATTTTGTGAGTAGCCTATGAAACCATCACAGTCCGAAAAGGTGAGGAATTTATTCTGCAATGATCATGGACATGAAATAAATAGTAGGAAATATGCCTATTTCAAATGATTTTAGAATTCAAAGATAAATCGATTTGCTTTTCTCAATAATGACGAATGATTGAATCTTGTAATTTAGCTAGGCCTACCTGTTCTTTTGTTATCAATAAGAGTGTCATCTTATATTCCCCATTTACACAAGGACACTTTTTTTGCCTTCTTGCAATGAAATACTTCAACCACGAGAAACTGTGCGTACCCATAGTCTAAAGTTTGCGGGAGGATAAACACATTCTCACGTCAAGTTAGTTTTATATAAATGCCGACTTTTGTGTGAAAACTGGTGCACGCATGTTTTGGGTCCACTTCTGATTTCATTGATCCTTTTCATATTTCCGATAGGCCTAGTTTGGGTGAGTTAAAATTATATACTTCAGTGGTGGTACTGGCTTTATGTCTAAAGATGGCTGTAACATCGCACAACCTTCAATACTTATGGGATGAAGATGTAACATTCTGGCGAATTAATGATGTTATTTCTGAGGAAGAAAAAGGCTACAGACAGATCATGTTTCCCATCCGATCCTGCAACCTCCGCTGCACAGGCCCACAGGTAGGCCATATGATCCTGTTTGCTCTGGACTGACAACGTGACATGATATTCCTAGTTGAAATTGACTGCTAACATCAATGACTTTCTACTCAAAATGCAGGTGTAAAACGCTGTTTATTTTTTCTCTATCTTGCTTTTTGAAAATGGTTTACCATTTATGGCTGCTACATTTGGGCAGCGATTGCATGCGCGTGATCGCCCTGTGCACGTGTGCGGGGGTCGCAAGCTTTGAACCACTCCTTTTTGGGGGGTTTCGGGTCAGAAAGCTTGAAAACCACTGAGCTAATGACCCGATTGCAGATTTGATGTACAGCTATAGGATCAGATGCAGCGCAAACATCACATTGTAGGGAGAGAGGATTACCATAAATGAATATGCAGCTCCAAAAATTGTTTGGTGATCAAGAATTTGAACTGTTTACTTTGCTAGTTCACCAGCAATGGGGCATCAAGCAACAATTACTAGCACAGGCCTACTGATCATTTGGTATGTCAAAATTGCTTGAAATTGATCATTTACTTATGATACTTGCATTTTGAATTTGTTGTTAAAATTTATTATTATATAATCAAAATGTGTTGTCGACAAAATAATGAAAAGGGCCGTCTTGTAGCCTCAATACATAGACACAGATTTGTAGTTGAATAAGTCATTGCCTGTAGCCTATAGTTTTTTAACTTGACTTGAAAAAAACTTGTGACTCGACTCGATCTTAGAATGCACGACTTGGACTTGACTCGAGACTCGACCGGTTGTACTTGGGACTCGACTTGAGACTTGGACCTTGTGACTTGAGACTTGCTTATGACTCGAATCATAGTGACTTGGTCCCACCTCTGCCTACTAGCACCTGTGTAAGCTTACATTCTAAAAATGCCTATATGAACAATGTACTGTGTGGTGTACAGTAGTACCTGTGTAGAGGCGGTACACTGTCGATGGTCTTGAGGCTGCCGCGGGTGGACACTACATTGAAGCTGTCTGTACAGTCACATGACACGTGGAGGTAGTACTTGGGGTGGCGGTTCTCCACCACCACGATCAGTCCCGCCCAGCCGTGGGTCAGGTAGTAGCATGTCATCCCCTCGCGACCCTGCAGAGACATACAGAGACAGAGAGACAGGCACGCACACAGGAACACAGAGGCAGACACACACAAAAAAAATGCAGACAGACAGAAACAAAGATACGGACAGTAACACAAACAGACAGACACAAATACATTGTAAATAGTACATACATAAGATGCCATTTGAGTTACACATAAGCCTGTGACACAGTCTCTCTCTATTAAATCCACCTACTATGTTTAGGTAATGCCCGTTTCTGATTTCTATAACTGGACGTGTTTCGTCTCCAGTAGTGAAATGCCCTCTTTGCCGTCGCTGTGCGAGTGTGAGTGTGTGTCTGTTACAGAGTATGTGTATGTGGTGTATGCTACTCCCTCCTCACCTCGTGTCTCTCTCCCTTGTTCTCGGTCAGTAGGATGATGGCGTCGGCCAGCGTGGTAGCGGTAGCCTCCACCTGCTCCACCATCACCTGACGGGAGCTGTAGATGGCCAGAATGTAGCCTGGGAAGTCTTGGCTGGGACGCCGTGCACTTGTGGGGCTCGACACTAAAAGAAGACGCGAGAAGATTCCATTTTGTTTCCCATTGTGATTGGCTAGGTTCAATCCACAAGCTAGCAGGTTAACTACAGGTGTAAGCATTAGCACTTATGGAATGGACAACATAGCTAGTTTTTGACAATACATGGTCCTTGGGAGTCTATAATAGATGAATCAGTTCATAGGCATATTCTCCCTATTCGGAACGTCTATGTTGATTTTGAATATGTGTGTGTGAATGTTTGTGTATGTGAAAATGGAAATGTATGCGAGAACACAAATTTGTGTGTGTGTGCGTTAGCTTGTGTGAACCTAGTGTGGGCAGTACTCCTCCACCATCCATTCATGCTAATCTGTAGAGGGATATACTGTATGTATGTGTGTTTGTGTATGTGTGTGTGTGTGTGTACCTGGTGTGGGCAGCCCCACTCCGTTGATATTCATCTGCCAGTGGTTAAAGGCGCAGCACACCATGGCGTACTCGCCCGGCTCCAGCATCACTTCACAGCCCACAAACTTCTTAACGGCCCGCTTGCTGTGGGCCAGCAGCCGGCCCAGGGTCAACTTGTTGCCACTGCCAAACGATGCCCTGAACACCATGATACACAGGTCCAACAGGTGGCTGTCTGCTGTGTCCGACCGCCTAGAGGACGGAGGGAAATAGAAATTCAGAAGTTTAAAATATGTAATTTTCATTCCAACAGGTGCCTGTCGAGAAAGAGAAAAAGAGAGAGAGAGAGTAGAGAAAGAGAGAGAGCGAGAGTACCTGCTGCCCTCCTGGAAGAGGGCGAACTCCAGCGCGGTCCTCTCCAGAACGGTCAGGGCCGTGACCGTAACAGGACCAAAGGCTCTGCTGGGGAAACAGCCCTGTAACCGCACCTCCTGCCAATCCGAATGGATCTTACAGATGTCCACCGAGTCAAAGTACCTGTGGGGAGAAACAAAAAAAATACACTGTTAGACAGGATTAGAATCTCTGAGTAACAGAGTCAGTTCAATCCTGACCAGGACGTGATCTTACAACCTTATGCACACACTCGTCGCTCAAAGCCAATTGCGCTGTTGTTAATGGCGCCAGAGGGGATGGCTGCCGTTTTACTGGCTCCTAACCAATTGTGCTATTTTGTGTTTTTTCCCCGCATTGTTTGTAACTTAGTTTGTACAGAATGTTGCTGCTACCGTGTCTTATGACCGAAAAGAGCTTCTGGATATCAGAACAGAGACAAAGATTTTTTCTTTAATGAGTATGATGCAAAGGATATACTGTTTCTCCCGGACCAGGCCCAAATCCACGTCACTTGCATGAAGAAAAGAAGGAGGTACTGTGGGCGCAGATCCGGGTCCCTTGTGAGAATTCATCGGCGCGTGGGTGACCCGCGTCTACCATCCGTTCTATTGGCAAACGTGCATTCACTGGAGAATAAACTGGATGAGCTTTGTTTGAGACTATCCTACCAACGGGACATTAAAAACTGTAATATCTTACGTTTCACTGAGTCGTGGCTGAACGACGACACGGATAATATACAGTTGGCTGTGTTTTTCGTGCATCGGCAGGACAAAACAGCTACGTCTGGTAAGACGAGGGGTGGTGGTGTGTGTCTATCCCTCTCTCTGGTTTCAAAGCTGAAAGTAAGTGCAAGGGCACATGTGGAGAGATTTTGATCTCTTTCACCTCCTTCCCTCTTATCCCTCACTTCTTCTGGGAAAACGAAAAAGAAAAGCAGACAGATGACTGACTAAGAGGAAAATAGGGAGAGATACCTCCTCCTCTTCTAAATCATTGTTCTCTTCTGGACATCTGAAAAAATCTGATGTATGACCTGTTGGGCACTGAAACGTGCACTCATGGCTTCAGCAAAGAGAGAACTGGGGGGACTGTCATCTGCAGCACCTATATAGCCTTTGACTGCATTCTCCATTAGTAAACAATAAATATTTATTTGGTCTGAAATTGTTTTTATTTTGTCTGTGAACTTGAGTCGTGTGTTGGGGTCGTGGAGGGGTCGTGGAGGGGAGATGCTGCACATGCACAAGAAAGTTTTAGTTTTGTCTGAGTTCAATCAGTAGCACAGAGTCTCAATTTCTCATTGTGTGTGTGTGTGTGTGTCTTTGTGGTTTTTGTGGTGTGTAAATGATTTTATAACTGCCGGGTCAAAAATGACCCTAAGCCAATCTTTATACCCTGGTGGTGTACAGCTTTCATGGAAATATGAACAAAGGCGATGTTTCACTTTTTCTAATGTTGGGGTCACTCTAGGAAAAGATGTCAAATTTCAAGTTGAAAAAATATAATTTAGGGGGTTTTGTCTGCTGTTTAACATAGTGGGTCATTTTTTACCCTTAAGACAACACAAAGGTTAATCCTATCAGTCCCGAAAGCCCAGCAAAAAACGGGTTTTCATTTATCTGCATGTCCAGCCTTTACAGTTGAAGTCGGAAGTTTACATACACTTAGGTTGGAGTCATTAAAACTCATTTTTCAACCACTCCACACATTTCTTGACAGCAAACTATAGTTTTGGCAAGTCGGTTAGGACATCTACATTGTGCATGACACAAGTCATTTTTCCAACAATTGTTTACAGATAGATTATTTCACTTACAACTCACTGTATCACAATTCCAGTGGGTCAGAAGTTAACATACACTAAGTTGACTGTGCCATTAAACAGCTTGGAAATTTCCAGAAAATTATGTCATGGCTTTAGAAGCTTCTGATAGGCGAATTGACATCATTTGAGTCAAATGGAGGTGTACCTGTGGATGTATTTCAAGGCCTACTTTCAAACTCAGTGCCTCTTTGCTTGACATCATGGGAAAATCAAAAGAAATCAGCCAAGACCTCAGAAAAAACATTGTAGACCTCCACAAGTCTGGTTCATCCTTGGGAGCAATTTCCAAATGCCTGAAGGTACCATGTTCATCTGTACAAACAATAGTATGCAAGTATAAACACCATGGGACCACACAGCCATCATACCGCTCAGTATGGAGACGCGTTCTGTCTCTTAGAGATGAACGTACTTTGGTGCGAAAAGTGCAAATCAATCCCAGAACAACAGCAAAGGACCTTGTGAAGATTCTGGAGGAAACAGGTACACAAATATCTATATCTACAGTAAAACGAGTCCTATATCGACATAACCTGAAAGGCTGTTTAGTAAGGAAGAAGCCACTGCTCCAAAACCGCCATAAAAAAGCCAGACTACAGTTTGCAACTGCACACGGGGACAAAGACCGTACATCTTGGAGGAATGTCCTCTGGTCTGATGAAACAAAAATAGAACTGTTTGGCCATAATGACCATTGTTATGATTGGAGGAGGGGAGGCTTGCAAGCCGAAGAACACCATCCCAACCGTGAAGCACAGGGGTGGCAGCATCATGTTATGGGGGTGCTTTGCTGCAGGAGATACTGGTGCACTTCACAAAATAGATGGCATTGTGAGAAAGGAAAATTATGTGGATATATTGAAGCAACAGCACAAGACATCAGTCAGGAAGTTAAAGCTTGGTCGCAAATGGGTCTTCTAAATGGACAATGATACTTCCAAAGTTGTGGCAAAATGGCCTAAGGACAACAATGTCAAGGTATTGGAGTGGCCATCACAAAGCCATGACTTCAATCCTATAGAACATTTGTGGGCAGAACTGGAAAAGCGTGTGTGAGCAAGGAGGCCTACAAACCTGACTCAGTTACACTAGCTCTGTCAGGAGGAATAGGCCAAAATGCACGCAACTTATTGTGGGAAGCTTATGGAAGGCTACCCGAAACGTTTGACGCAAGTTAAACAATTTAAAGGCAATGCTACCAAGTACTAATTGAGTGTATGTCAACTTCTGACCCACTGGGAATGTGATGAAGGAAATAAAAGCTGAAATAAATCATTCTCTCTACTATTATTCTGACATTTCAAATTCTTAAAATAGAGTGGTGATCCTAACTGACCTAAGACAGGGAATTTTTACTTAGATTAAATGTCAGGAATTGTGAAAAACTGAGTTTAAATGTATTTGGCTAAGGTGTATGTAAACTTCCGACTTCAACTGTATATTTACCTCTCTTATCCTACCTCATTTGCACATGCTGTATGTCACGCCCTGACCGTAGAGAGCTTTTTAATGTCTCTATTTTGGTTTGGTCAGGGTGTGATTTGGGTGGGCATTCTATGTTCCGTTTTATATGATTTTTATTTCTGTGTGTTTGGCCGGGTGTGGTTCTCAATCAGAGGCAGCTGTCTATCGTTGTCTCTGATTGAGAACCATACTTAGGTTGCCTTTTCCCAAATATATATGTGGGTAGTTGTTTTCTGTTTTGTGTCTTCACCAGACAGAACTGTTTTCGTGTTGTTCTATTTTTGGTTATTTTGTCTGTGTTCAGTTTTAATAAAAAAAGCATGAATACTTACCACGCTGCGCTTTGGTCCACACCTTCTTCAACAGACGACCGTTACACTGTATATAGATTTTCCTACTGTATTATTGATTGTATGTTTGTTTATTCCATGTGTAACTCTGTGTTGTTGTATGTGTCGAACTGCTTTGCTTGATCTTGGCCAGGTCGCAGTTGCAAATGAGAACTTGTTCTCAACTAGCCTACCTGGTTAAATAAAGGTGAAATAAAAATAAATAAATAAATCAATTTAGCCTGACAATTACATTTTTTTTATCATTTTCTTTTCATGACCAGGGCCAAGTAAAACACAAAACAATTTGACATGAACAGTTGCATTGATGAGTTTTATTGACAAAGCAAATCCCTGATCAAAATGAATTTATATGAATGCTGTAAGTACAGAAACTGTTTGCTCAGTGGGAAATGAATATCCAACTAGTCAGTGACAACTGTGCAGAGTTTGGTGTTTGTGACAGCAACTAGGTGTGTTTACTACAGTATTATAGAGTCTATGGAACTAGGAACATAAGCATTTCGCTACACCCACAATAACATCTGCTAAATATGTGCATGTGACCAATAACATTTGATTTGATGTCCTTGGATTTCCTATTATCTGTCACGCCCTGACCTTAGAGAGCCTTTTTATGTCTCTAGTTGGTTTGGTCAGGGTGTGATTTGGGGTGGGCATTCTATGTTTCGTTTTCTACGTTTCTTTATTTCTATGTTTTGGCTGGGTATGGTTCTCAATCAGGGACAGCTGTCTATCGTTGTCTCTGATTGAGAACCATACTTAGGTAGCCCTTTTCCCTCCTTTCAGTGTGGGAGGTTATCTTTGTTAGTGGCACTTAGCCCTGTAAGCTTCACGGTTGTTTTTCGTTTGTTATTTTGTTGGCGACATTTTAAATAAAAAGAGAAATGTACGCTCACCACGCTGCACTTTGGTCCACTTCTTTTGACGGCCGTGACATTATCTTCTATGTTGAAGAACCCCTTACCTTCCAATTACTTTTGTGTAGCTTGTGAGCGTCATGTTACATGTGCGTGTTCGTGAGAGTCTCAGCTTTTCATATATGGCTTGGAATAGTTCTAGCTCAAATTATTCGGACTCCATAGACCCAGGCCGGGGCCCTTTGGGATCTGCCCTCGTCTCACAAACACTGATCTACCTCAGTTCTCGTTAATCACACAGACGAATGGTTGGTACCAACGGACGCAGAAGAAAAAGACAAATCCAGTGGTACAGTGTGTTTCAAAAGGGGTTAGAAGTCCAAATTGCGCCGGGGTCGATGTGGGACTCATTGAGTTAAACGCTGCGAGGACTTCACCTTGCTTGTCCGCCATTTATTCGTCTGTCAAGTACTCTTTACCTTGCTGTATGCTGAGCAGAGTTACTGGGTTCTCTCTCTCTCTCTCTTCTTTCAGATACAGTATATAGACAGACTCTAGATTCCATTGCTCATTTACTTAACGGAGAAGATGAATTTAACAAAGACAGGCAGACAGACAGCACAGAGCATTGGGCCTTGTACCCTACGTTGCAACGTTCCCTTAATTGACAGAAAGGAAAACAAGCTGAGAGTCAGGAAGGGAGGTGCATCCTTGTTGCAGCATTCACTTGTTGGACTACCAGGTACTAAGTTTAACTCATGCTACTCAACAAGCTAGCTAACCACACCAAAAAAACTAAATCAACCAACCAAATAAAACAAAAACACTTGGCATTAACAAGGCAAGCAGGACAGGAGTGGGTCAGTGCCTCTCAGTTTAAGTCTTACCTACTAATGATTATCTGCTGAGCCAGCTAATTAACTACCAATTCGTCCATTACCTGAAATACCGTCTAATTGACTCTTGTTAATGGCACTTGTTGGTTTTAGTGAGAGCACACCCAGTGGGTCTCCAACATCGTAGTCACCCATCCCTGACCTCGTCCTAGGTCCTTGGGTGATTGGCACATTAAGACGGGACCTACTTGATGAAGTCTCCGTACTCCATCCAGAAGACGCCCTCGCTGCTGCCGTGGGCCATGAGCTCGTGGCGGAGGAGCTGCGGCCAATCAGGCCACTCGTCTGACCAGCTGCCGTTCCACGAGAAGCGACCCCACGGGTTCCTCAACCGCAGAAGTCTGAGAGGGAGAGCGAGAGCATGTCGTCAGCTGAAGCAATTAAAAGGAACGCAATTGGGAAGGACGGAAGGACCCTTATCAGGGTTTGAAAAAAAAAAAACGTAAAGGATAACAATAACGGGATTACCCGAAAAAGAAAGATACATGGCCCTTTTCAACAATAACGTATTAGCCCCACCCCCTTATCACGTGTGACCAATTAGCCACACCCCGTCCCACCAATAACCCAATCAGCTCTCACCTGTAGCCCTGTACGTCCCGCACGTCCAGGATAGAGTAGGCATGGCGAGGGCGGAGGCCCAACGACTCATACACCACATCATCCACCTTCATGTTCCCTCCTCCGCATGATGCCCCCATCAGAAACCTACCCACCACACACACAACATAGATAGAGACGCATTCGAATAAGTCAGAGTCCATTTCCATCACCTTAAACTTGGGGCAGTTGCCAAAGTGGACCCAGATATAAGCCTACTCTTGGACTAAAAAAGTATTCTCCATTGAACATGCTTGTTAGTCAAGGAGTAAGCTTAATCAGGGCCCATTCAATAAGCCTCTTCATGTCTTTTCAAATGAATGATTTGTTATTGACCGAGACCAGGGATGGGCAACTCTTTTATAGGCACGCGGACCAATAAAACACCGACCGGCATGGCGCCCATAATTAGAATTTATTAGGGATCCCCATTAGCTGTTGCCAAGGCAGCAGTTACTCTTCCTGGGGTCCAAACACATTAAGGCACTTACATTTCCTATAGAACATCATATAACATTATTACACCACTCCATATCTACAATACAAAATGCATAATACCACCATACAACAACATTACAATGTACGTGTGTGTAAAGTGCATGTGCTAGCAGTTGTGTGCGTATGCGTGTCTGTACCTTTGTGTGTGTCTCTTTAGGTGTATTTTTCCCCTGATTCTACTGCTTGCATCAGTTACCTGATGTGGAATAGAGTTCCATGTAGTCATGGCTCTATGTAGTACTGTGCGCCTCCCATAGTCTGATAAAGAGACCTCTGTTGGCATCTTCTGTGGGGCATGGGTGTCCGAGCCGTGTGCTAGTAGTTTAAACAGATAGCTTGGTGCATTCAGCTTGTCAACCCTTCTTAAAAAAACAAGTAGTGATGAAGTCAATCTCTCTTCCACTTTGAGCCATGAGAGATTGACATGCATATCATTAATGTTAGCTCCCCGTGTACTGTTAAGGGCCAAGCGTGCTGCCCTGTTCTGAGCCAATGACCACACGACTGAACAGTAGTCCAGGTGCAAAAAAACTAGGGCCTGTAGGACCTGCTTTGTTGATAGTGTTGTTAAGAAGGCAGAGCAGTGCTTTATTATGGACAGACTTCTCCCCATCATAGCTACTGTTGTATCAATATGTTTTGACACCAAGCAGTTTAGTCACCTCAACTTGCTCAATTTCCACATTATTCATTACAATATTTAGTTGAGGTTTAGGGTTTAGTGAATGATTTGTCCCAAATACAATGCTTTTAGTTTTTGAAATATTTAGGACTAACATATTCTTTCCCACCCATTGCAGTCATTTCAGTCGCTGTAGAAGCTGACGTGTAGTGTTGAGTCATCCGCACACATAGACACACACATAGACACACTTTTTGGCTTTACTCAAAGCCAGTGGTATGTCGTTAGTAAAGATTGAAAAAAGTAAAGGCCCTAGACAGCTGCCCTGGGGAATTCCTGATTCTACCTGGATTATGTTGGAGAGGCTTCCATTAAAGAACACCCTCTGTGTTTTGTTAGACAGGTAACTCTTTATCCACAAAATAGCAGAGGGTGTAAAGCCATAATACATACGTTTTTCCAGCAGCAGACTACGATCTAAGTTCCAGCAGACTAAGTCTAACAAAACTGCCCTGACAATCTTTTTATTATCAATTTCTCTCAGCCAATCATCAGTCATTTGTGCTGTGCTTTTGAACGTCCTTCCCTACTGGTAACTGATTGGTATACTATTTGAACCAATAAAGGGGGCTTTACTATTCTTGGGTAGCGGAATTACTTTTGCTTCCCTCCAGGCCTGAGGGCACACACTTTATATTAGGCTTAAATTGAAGATATGGAAAATAGGAGTGGCAATTTCGTCAACTATTATCCGTTGTAATTTTCGATCCAGGTTGTCAGACCCCTGTGTCTTGTCATTGTTGACAATAACGATCATTTGTTCACCTCTTCCACACTCACTTTACGGAATTCAAAAGTACAATGCTTATCTTTCATAATTTGGTCAGATACACTTGGACGTGTAGTGTCATTGATAATCAGTTACATAAAAAAACTGCAAACATTTGCCTTCATCCTATGGCAAAATGTGTAGAATTGCAGGAAATGTGCTTTAAAACTGCGTAATTTTTCTCTCCATGGGGGGGAGTATGGATATGGGTACACAGACACACAAGCCACTACAGCCCCCCATGATGAGTTCCGAGTAATTACTTCTTTCCTTGTCCCATTTGTGCACATCATGATACATCTCAGAGAATGATTGACTTTCTCCAAAGACAAATCTCCTCTATTCCACTCACCCGGCCTCCTTGGAACTGAGCATCTTGGCCCAGATGAGGTCCGTGTCGATGGGCTCCTCGCGGGGGTTGGTGGAGCTGACCTGCAGCATGAGGGAGTCGCACGGTGCCCCTGTCAGCGTGGCCAGGCCCTCGATGGCGCGCCCTGCCTGCAGGGCAAAGTAGGAGCCGTGGAGCTTGGCAAGGGCCTTCTCTATCAGGGCCACCCAGAGTTGCTTACGCTGGGCCTGGGAAGGGAGAGAGAAAGGAGCGAGGGAAGGAGAAAGGAAGAAGGAAAGAGAAAGAGAAGAAAATAGGGATAGTAAGAGGGAGAGGGGGATATAGGTGGATAAGAAGGGAGGATGGAGAAAGGAAGGTGATAGAGGGAGGGTGGAGAAAGGGAGGGAGAAAGGTGTGAAGGGGATAGAGGGAAGTGCATGATGGAGAAAGGGAGGGACAGAACAGTAGGAAAGGGGATAGACGGAAGGAGAGAGAAGATAGAGGGAGAGAGAGAGAAACAGAGAGAGCAAGAGAGAGGGAGAGAGAGAAGGATAGATAGAAGGAAGGATTGGGATAGAAGGAGAGAGTAGGATGAGATAGAGAGAGAGTAGGATGGAGAAAGGGTGGGAAGGGGATAGAGAGAGAGAGAGAGAGAGAGAGAGAGAGAGAGAGAGAGAGAGAGAGAGAGAGAGAGAGAGAGAGAGAGAGAGAGAGAGAGAAAGGGAAGAGGTCAAATGTTTGTGTAATGAATGAACATACAGGGAAGAAAACATTCAGAGTTCATTTTAGCTGTGAAGGTCTATTCCATTTCTGTAGCCTTAGGTCCTGAAAAACTGTTCAAATGTCATTAAATAGAGAGAAATGATCTTCTCCAATAACAATAATAAGACCTTCAGTGGTTCATTAAGTGTCCCTACATTTACATTTTAGTCATTTAGCAGACGCTCCTATCCAGACTGCATTCATTTTAAGATTGATAGGTGGTTGTCCCACCTAGCTCAGTCATACACTATCATTCAACAGTTTGGGGTCACTTAGAAATACCCTTGTTTTTGAAAAAGCTATTTTTTGGTCCATTAAAATGACATCAAATTGATCAGAAATACAGTGTAGACATTGTTAATGTTGTAAATGACTATTGTAGCTGGAAACGGCTGATTTTTAATGTAATATCTACATAGGCGTACAGAGGCCCATTATCAGCAACCATCACTTCTGTGCTCCAATGGCACGTTGTGTTAGCTAATCCAAGTTTATCATTTTAAAAGGCTAATTGATCATTAGAAAACCATTTTGCAATTATGTTAGCACAGCTGAAAACTGTTGTTCTGATTAAAGAAGCAATACAACTGATTAAAGAAGCAATAAAACGCCTATGTAGATATTCCATAAAAAAATCTGCCATTTCCAGCTACAATAGTCATTTACAACATTAACAATGTCTACACTGCATTTCTGATCAATTTGATGTTATTTGAATGGATGAAAAATGTGCTTTTCTTTCAAAAACAAGGACTTTTCTTAGTGACCCCAAACTTTTGAACGGTAGCGTAGCTACTTTATTGAAGAAATAATGACGTACTATCAGGAAAAAAGTAAAGTGTGAGTGTTAGTTTACGAGGGGGGTGACGTGGGATTATTTAAGATGCTCTTTGAAGAGGTAGGGTTTCCCCTCTCTTCATTATTTCCTCTAGGACATTTCTGAGAAGCTCTGTCTCCACCACAGGTGATATTTGAAAACCTTGGAATGAACTGAACGAGTGTGTGCGTGTGTGTGTTTACTCACCAGTTGGAATATCAGGTTGCTATATTCACTGCATAACAGTGTGTGTGTGTGTGTATGACTAATGACAGTGTTTGAAAATGTGTGTGTGTGTGTGTGTGTGTGTGTTTTCACTCAACCATAAAAGTATTAGGTTGCTATAGTCACTGCATGACAATTCACTGCATGATCATTTGTTTGTGTGTGTGTGTATGCGAGTTTGAGAGAGACAGAGAGAGTGAGTGACTAGACAAGATATAGTTATGTGTGTGTATACAGTGTGTCTGCGTGCATACTATATCCATACGCATGAGTGTGTGTGGTGTGGTGTACCCCCCCCCCTCACCTGGGAGAAGAGCAGGTATCCATACTCGTCGCAGGGCAGCATGTCGTCCACTAGGACGGTTATCCAGGTACCATCCTTACACAGCCTGACCTGGTAAGCCCCCTCCTGGCAGATGCCCCTGGTGATCATCACCCTCTCCACCAGCTCTGGACGCTCTGCCAGCACCGCCAACGCACTAAGGAACCTACAGGGCGGGCAATAAGATAGACAGTCAATTAAACTAGGTGATAGGAGAAAAAAATCTATCCAGTATCGCAATATCATTTCCCCCCGATATTATAAATCGATTCTATGACTCCGTTTAATGTTAAAAAGCACTAGTCGGCTGTACCTGTGCCAAAACTCCAATATTTCTCCTTCTATAGCTTGATCTCCATCTTCTTCTCAAATGGTGAGCCAACATGTTTTCAGCACTTTTCTTTTCATGACTGATCAAAACTCGTTTTCTCATGGCTCTCTATGGTCCCTCTGCAGCAAATATATAGTGAGCAATATGTTTGCAATACACATATAAATCAGAATGTATGGAATCGCAATACATAGCGTGTCGTGATAAAATCGTATGGCGAGGTCCCTGGCAAATTCCCAGCCCTACAATCATTCAATCAGTCAGTCATTCAATTATTAAATTAATCAGTTAGAAAGTTCATAAATATCAAGTAATTCTGCAAATTGTATTCATAGCTATTTGTAGTGGAGGTAAGCTGGTCTCACCTTCTGTACATCACCTTCCGTGACAGAACCACTGACCTTTTATGGTCTAGTCATGTGGTACTGATGGTGGACTTAACAGCAACTGTAAAGGGCAAGTGGAGGCGACAGCAGCCAGAAAAACCTCTACATGTCGGAAGACAACAGTCTGAGGAAGCAGACTAGAGCAGGCCTGGGCAAAGGTCGATTCAACGCGGCCCGCGGAATCAAGCTCAGATCACATAAAGAATTTGCGATAGTAAAGTTTTGAAAAACGTATTTGTTATTCAAATTAAAAGCCCAATGAATACTCGCCTTTGTGTAATGATTCAACTCCCACCGCTTGTGGGACATTTATTTTGAAGGCACGTATAAATAACAACGGCACGAGGACAGAGTGACTGACAGGCTGACACACACGTCACAGTTACAAATAGTAGCTAGCTAGAAAAAGCGCTAAAATTAGTTGTTCAAAGATTTCACAGAAAAGGAAAGTAGACAATGAATGTAGGGTGTTCCAGCAAGAGTGGACATTGAAATATTTATTTATTGAGGCATCAGGGAAAGCTGTGTGCTTAGTGTGCAAAGAGAGGATGACTGTCTTGAAAGACTACAACTTGTCCCGATACTTCTAGACGAAGCGTGCAGAGAAATATAGGAATATGTCTTCTGAGCAGAGGGCAAGTGCATCGAAAGAGTTGCTTTCTCAGCTGCAAAAGCAGCAAGGACTTTTCACAAAACTGCATTCAGCAAACAATGGAATTGCAAGAGCTGTCCCATGTACTGTCCCACAAGATTGCTAAACATAGCAAGCCATTCTGAGGGTGAATTCATTAAATAATGTTTAATTGACTCTGCAGCAATACTTTGCCCCGACAAGAAAGAGCTGTTTGAAAAGGTTTCCCTGTCAAGACGAACAGTGACACGGCGTGTTGAGGACATCGCAGAGAATATGGAACACCAGTTGAAAGACAAGGTAAAGGATTTCCCCTATTTCTCCTTGGCCCTGGATGAGAGCAGAGAGGCACGTGACACAGCGCAGTTGTTGATATTCTTACGAGGCATAACCCCAGACGTTGAAATGACAGAGGAGCTTGCTTCAGTGCAATCAATGAAGAGCACAATCACAGGGACATATTTATTGGAGGAGGTTAATAAGTGTGTGGCAAAGCTGGGACTGAATTTTGAAAAGTTATCCAGTGTGACCACTGATCGGTGCCCAAACTCGACAGGAAAAAACATTGGCCTTTTGAAAAGGATACAAGATCAAGTAGCTGAACGATTATTTTCCTGCATTGCATTATTCATCAGGAGGTGCTCTGTAAATGTGTTCTGAAAATGAGCCATGTTGTGGATACAGTCACTAAAGTGGTAAACTTCATAAGAGCAAAATCTTTAAACCACAGGCAGTTTGTCTCACTGTTGGAGGAGACAGAGTCGGGTCATGCAGATCTCCCCTACCACACAAACGTGAGATGGCTGAGTTTGGGGAAGGTGCTTAAAAGGGTGTGGGACCTGAAGTCGGAGATTGCTGAGTTTTTGCAAATGAAAGGAAAATATGTGGATTTCCCTCAACTGCAAGATAAAGAATGGTTGGCTGATTTTGCCTTCACCGTGGACATCATGGCCCTCATGAATGAACTGAATTCCAAACTACAAGGGAAGGGCCTTTTTGCATATCAGACGTACAGCCTTGTCAAAGCCTTCAAGGGACAATTACTCCTCCTTTTCCGCCAAGTAGAAGTCAACAATCTCACCCACCTTCCGACACTACTAGTCTGTTCTCTATCAGATGACCAGCAGTAGAAGTATACATCGCTGCTGCGTGCTTTGAACGGTGAGTGTTCTCGTCGTTTTGAGGAATTCAAAGTGTCGGAAAATGACATGCTGTTGGTTTCCTCTCCTTTCACCTTCAATGTGGATAACGCTCCCACTGACCTGCAACTTGAGCTTATCAATCTTCAGTCTGATGCAGTGATTGGAGAACTATTCAAAACAATGTCACTGACGAGGTTCTATGCATCTCTCGATGAACAACATTTTCATGCTCAAAAAGATGTTTGTACTGTTTGGGTCGACCTATGTATGTGAACAGACATTTTCAGGGATGAAATATAACAAGTCAAGGCACAGATCATCTCTTACTGACTCTCACCTCTCAGCAATCCTGAGCATAGCAACGTCAGAAACTATACCTGACTTCACTGCTCTAGTCAATGCCCATCAGTGACTTCACTCTTCACACTGATTGAGTAGTTTAAATGTCATGTTTAGCTCTCTCTCTTTCTTGTGCTTTTGTGCATACCCGTTAACAAGAGCTCTGTCCGTGGTGCTGAATGCACAGTGTACTTTTCCCTCCGTGTAGTTCACTTCATGTTTAATAATGAAAATACCTACCAAAAGGAGAACATGGACGTGGTTTATTTCTGTGCATGTTAAAAAAGTAAAATAAGTAGCATATCTGGACGTGATTTACAGTAGATATATCTGTCAACACAGTCATACACGATGTACAATTCTGTAATATGATTCTGGCCCGGGATGGCAAAAATATATTCTAATGTGGCCATCCATGGAAAATAATTGCCTGCTCTAGACGGAGGTTCGGGGAAGCTGAAAATCTCTTTGCAAATCTCTCCTTCCTAGTGCAAAGCTCCATTTATTTGAGGCCTTACTCAACACCTTACTGAACAAGCACCTCGCCACATGACCTGAGATGTTTGTGAGAGAATTTGTGTGTGTGTGTGTGTGTATAGGGATGACGACAAGGCCCAAGGACAACCAAAACAAGTACATGGAGAGAACTGTCTGTGTCCAGACCTACATTCCTCTGAATAATCCCCCAGTCAGGTGATGTATCAGTACATCTGGCCGCCTCACCCCTCCTCTCTCTCTTTCTCTCTCTTTCTCTCCCCAGTTCTTTCTTGGTTTATTCTCTCTGTCTCTATCTATCTCTCTCTCCTTTAAACCTTGGCCTACAATGGTCGTGCCCGAGGAAATCTAATTAACATAATACAAACAAATCCCCATAAAAATCGGTCTTTTTAAACTAGACGCAGTATGCAGGTACAGAGGACACAGAGCGGGTAGCCTCGTGAGGATCCGCAGAAGGCGAGTGGGAAAGCTGCCGTTACCGTTAATATTACTCGCTAACGTGCAATCATTGGACAATAAATTAGACGAGGTACGATCACGAATATCCTACCAACGGGACATCAAAAACTGTAATATCCTATGTTTCACGGAATCGTGGCTGAATGATGACATGGATATTCAGCTAGCGGGATATATGCTGCACCGGCAAGATAGAACAGCACACTCTGGTAAGACGAGGGGGGGCGGTCTGAATGTTTGTAAACAACAGCTGGTGCACGAAATCTGAGGAAGTCTCTAGACTTTGCTCGCCTGAAGTAGAGTATATTGTGATAAATTGCAGGCCACACTACTTGCCTAGAGAGTTTTCAGCTATACTTTTCGTGGCTGTTTATTTACCACCACAGACAGATGCTGGCACTAAGACCACACTCAGTCAGCTGTATAAGGAAATAAGCAAACAGGAAACCACTCACCCAGAGGCGGTGCTCCTAGTGGCCGGAGACTTTAATGCAGGGAAACTTAAATCAGTTCTACCAAATTTCTATCAACATGTTAAATGTGCAACCAAAGGGAAAAAAATTCTACATCACCTGTACTCCACACACAGAGACGCGTATAAAGCTCTCCCTCGCCCTCCATTTGGTAAATCCAACCACAACTCTATCCTCATCATTCCTGCTTACAGCAAAAATGAATGCAGGAAGCACCAGTGACTCGGTCTATAAAAAAGTGGTCAGATGAAGCAGATGTTAAACTACAGGACTGTTTTGCTATCACAGACTGGAACATGCTCCGGGATTCTTCCAATGGCATTGAGGAGTACACCACATCAGTCACTGGCTTTATCAATAAGTGCATCGAGGATGTCGTCCCCACAGTGACTGTAAATACATACCCCAACCAGAAGCCATGGATTACAGGCAACATTCACACTGAGCTAAAGGGTAGAGCTGCCGCTTTCAAGGTGCGGGACTCTAACCCGGAAGCTTATAAGAAATCCTGCTATGCGCTGCGACGAACCATCAAACAGGCAAAGCGTCAATACAGGGCTAAGATTGAATCATACAACACCGTCTTATGTGGCAGGGCTAGCAAATTATTACAGACTACAAAGGGAAGCACAGCCGCGAGCTGCCCAGTGACACGAGCCTACCAGACGAGCTAAATCACTTCTATGCTCGCTTCGAAGCAAATCAACACTGAGGCATGCATGAGAACACCAGCTGTTCCGGACGACTGTGTGATCACGCTCTCCGTAGCCGACGTGAGTATGACCTTTAAACAGGTCAACATTCACAAGGCCGCAGGGCCAGACGGATTACCAGGACGTGTGCTCCGGACATGTGCTGACCAACTGGCAGGTGTCTTCACTGACATTTTCAACATGTCCCTGATTGAATCTGTAATACCAACATGTTTCAAGCAGACCACCATAGTCCCTGTGCCCAAGAACACAAAGGCAACCTGCCTAAATGACTACAGACCCGTAGCACTCACGTCCGTAGCCATGAAGTGCTTTGAAAGGCTGGTAATGGCTCACATCAACACCATTATCCCAGAAACCCTAGACCCACTCCAATTTGCATACCGCCCAAAAAGATCCACAGATGATGCAATCTCTATTGCACTCCACACTGCCCTTTCCCACCTGGACAAAAGGAACACCTATGTGAGAATGCTATTCATTGACTACAGCTCAGCGTTCAACACCATAGTACCCTCAAAGCTCGTCACTAAGCTAAGGATCCTGGGACTAAACACCTCCCTCTGCAACTGGATCCTGGACTTCCTGACGGGCCGCCCCCAGGTGGTGAGGGTAGGTAGCAACACATCTGCCACGCTGATCCTCAACACTGGAGCCCCCCAGGGGTGAGTGCTCAGTCCCCCCCTGTTCACCCACGACTGTATGGCCAGGCACGACTCCAACACCATCATTAAGTTTGCAGACGACACAACAGTGGTAGGCCTGATCACAGACAATGACGAGACAGCCTATAGGGAGGAGGTCAGAGACCTGACCATGTGGTGCCAGAATAACAACCTATCCCTCAACGTAACCAAGACTAAAGAGATGATTATGGACTACTGGAAAAGGAGGACCGAGCATGCCCCCATTCTCATTGACGGGGCTGTAGTGGAGCAGGTTGAGAGCTTCAAGTTCCTTGGTGTCCACATCACCAACAAACTAGAAGGTGATTGACCGTCATCTTGACCTTCTTCCATTTTCTAATAATTGCGCCAACAGTTGTTGCCTTCTCACCAAGCTGCTTGCCTATTGTCCTGTAGCCCATCCCAGCCTTGTGCAGGTCTACAATTTTATCCCTGATGTCCTTACACAGCTCTCTGGTCTTGGCCATTGTGGAGCGGTTGGAGTCTGTTTGATTGAGTGTGTGGACAGGTGTCTTTTATACAGGTAACGAGTTCAAACAGGTGCAGTTAATACAGGTAATTAGTGGAGAACAGGAGGGCTTCTTAAAGAAAAACTAACAGGTCTGTGAGAGCCGGAATTCTTACTGGTTGGTAGGTGATCAAATACTTATGTCATGCAATAAAATGCAAATTAATTACTTAAAAATCATACAATGTGATTTTCTGGATTTTTGTTTTAGATTCCGTCTCTCACAGTTGAAGTGTACCTATGATAAGAAGTACAGACCTCTACATGCCTTGTAAGTAGGAAAACCTGCAAAATCGGCAGTGTATCAAATAATTGTTCTCCCCACTGTATGCATAGTCACTGTAACTATACATTCATGTATATACTACCTCAATTGGCCCGACCAACCAGTGCTCCTGCATATTGGCTAACCGGGCTACCCTATCTGCATTGTGTCCCGCCACCCACCACCCCCTCTTTTACGTTACTGCTACTCTCTGTTTATCATATATGCATAGTCACTTTAACTATACATTCATGTACATACTACCTCAATCAGCCCGACTGACCGGTGTCTGTATGTAGCCTCGCTACTTTTATAACATCGCTACTGTATATAGCTTCGCTGCTGTTATTTTTCACTGTCTTTTTACTGTTGCTTTTATTTCTTTACTTACCTATTGTTCATCTAATACCTGTTTTGCACTGTTGGTTAGAGCCTGTCAGTAAGCAGTTCACTGTAAGGTCCTGTTGTATTCGGCGCACGTGACAAATAAACTTTGATTTGATATAGATGTGTTTTTTTGCATATGCGGTGAAAGGTGGCAGAGCTAGAGGGGTGTTAGTCAGACAATGACACATCCCGAAATTCGGTCTTCTCACAAAAATGTCTGTAGCGTCCGAACGGTGTAGCCTACAAACTATTGTGACCACTCTCGCTGAGACTCTCATGAACACCATGGTTTTGCTCTCCGTTTTTCACTAGGACACACACACAAGACTCACCTGAAGGTCCCCGGTACCAATTTAAAAAAATTATGGAAGTATTTATGGAGATAGTTAGTGCCTAAAATAAGGGGACAAATACATGTAAAACAAACAAAAAAAATGTTTCCTGATCTTTCTTATACTGTATCTCAGATATAGGGCAGACCTTAGGGTCTTAAAATTTTAAATCAAATGATCCTTGGAATGCCCATCTTAAAACAATTCCCCCCCGGCTTAGACTCTAGAGGGTTAAACTCCCCCTCTCCCTCTCCCTCTTTACATCTCTCTCCCCCCCTCCCACCTTCTCTATCTGCTTTAGGCCCAGAGAGTACATCTATAGTCACTGCTCAATGATAAACTACACGGGCCACCAATGTGCTTGTTCATTCTTGCTGTTATTCCCCCTGACCTTTAAGACAAGCGATGAGAGATCACCTCTCATATGCAGAGTGGAGTTGGTTTATTCATTCAGAAACACATTAGGAATAGCCCAGGGAGGACTGAGACAAACACGGTGTCCAAGAAGCACAGCAGGCACACTGAACACGCATGCCACGTGGATACACTTCTACACACAAGCCACAGACACACAAGCATGAACACACGCTGCTTAAGGTAGATTGTACACTGTTTGGTACCCACACAGACACGTGCACGCGGACGCACGCACACATAGCTGAGCTACAGATACTAAGACACTGTACATGTTCAGTGACGACAACTCACCAACAGTTTCCCAGCAGGCCTTGCAGGATGTCCGAAGGCCGCGGGGTGCGGAAGACGGACCATTTGACACCCCGGTCCTTGAAGTTGTTGCAGTTGATCTCGTGGGGGCGGAGCCACTTTTTGATTCGCTGCTGGACGCTGTCACCCTCGGGGAAGCCCACGGAACACGGGCCTGGGGGGAAGCTGTCGTCCACGAAGTTCACCACGTTCTAAAAGAACGAGAGATATAAAACTCTGAGACAGAGGATTCATAACAGTCCAGCTGAGAAACACTCAAAGATCAGTAGTGTCTGATGAAGTAAGTTACTGCCCTGGCATGAAACATTTGCTTGGAGAGGAGAAGGCTGAACAAGGGTAACATCATACTGGCATCAAGACTAGTCGAGACAAGACTAAGTCACCACACTGAGAGAAACCGTGTATGTTGGCTGCACTCTGGAAATCCCACAATATATTGGAAATACAGTATGTGTGAACTAACAACACGTCAAATAGCCTAAACATGACACTATCAGGGATCTAAGGTTAGGCCTATAAGCCATTACAGCCCCTAGCCTACAGTTTTCTGTCTGATGTCTGTGTTAAACGAATGATGATTAATTTGGAGCCCTGCAGGCCACTGCAGGAGTCACAGGATGCTGAGACAAGCACAAAGACAACCACCAGCACTGAGTGTTCATGTGGCTAAAGGAGCCTCCCCCTGCTGCACACACATAAAGACGCACACGCTGCATGGAATGTGCTGTGCTATCATATATCAAAACGCATCTCCCGAGATCAACAAGACGGCACACTGAACTACACCGTGACGCTTCGAAACACGGACCCGCGCTCCCCGTGAAGAACTTTCAAGCGCTCACTCGGGCTAAACATTGCTTCGCTGAAACACACCAAAAATGTCTACTTCAACATAAACGTAAGGGATCCCTGTTCAACATAACAGTTTGCATTTTTGGCTAACTGACCTACAGTACACACCCTGTGTGTCACACTATGTCACTGCCAAAACCCTGCTCGACAAACCCGAGAGGACACATACAAAGACTAGTCTATCCTATTTCCTCTGCTCACTGGTGGCAGCAGTTGGATCCCGTATCCTGAACCAGTGGAAAGTACTGTAAGCACCCCCGGCGTTGCACAGTCGGTGGAGGGAAATTCATTCGTCGCCCAACACAAAAGCCACTTCTGTCGCCCTCGACACTGTGCCAGACATCGGCAGCAGCACTTTGGCCCCTGTCCCCATTTCCCATCATGCTCCAGCAGATTTAGCCCCCCCGGGGGCTGTCAGTGACTCAGTGGCTCAGTGGCTCTGTAGTTCAGAGGTATACACCGCCTTGTTTGTTGTTGGGCTTAGCCAGCAACCGATAAAGTTTTCTTTGCTTCACAGCAGTTGGGAGAGCTTTCAGCTTTGGCCCTACAGACCTGCAAATAGAGAGGCCTTTTGTACTTTAGTTCCAAACACCACTCGCCGACAGCTCCGGACCTCACAGAGACGGTAGGGTATAAGAAATTGGATAAACATGTATGAGGAGCGTGTTCACTTTCTGCACACGTCGAAATCAAAGGCAAAACGAGGACGAAGAACACGAGTCATCATGACCCGTGTAAGAAATAGGACAGACTGCCACAGCAAGCAAGCCAGACAGACAAGACACAAGCAGTCACATGCAGCGTTAGTGTCCCTTCACCTATTCTCGCCAGGTCCAGCTGTCTGAGGCCTGTTGTGAGGGCCACAGCGTAACACAGTGCTGGACTGCCTGACTGTCTCCAATAGAACTGTGTTGGGTAATTCTCAAGGCTGGGCCAATGCCTGAGAGCACTCACAGTTCATGGCTAGACTATTCCGGCTAACAAAGCAAACAGCACTCCAGCTGTCTGAGTCTCTATAGAAACCTGAATCAGTACTGGGACGTTTGAATGCAGAGGGGGAGTGACTGGCACTCACTGCAACCCAGTTCGACGCTACAGCCAACCTATTGATCGTGGTAACAGTAGCGACGGATGGCTATTGAGCCGACGTGACAGTGGCACACCGCCATCACATAAAAAGAGCACCGATAACCGGCGTCATTTACAGTGGCTTATTGTAAAACACGAGCCGCTATGACCAGTTAAATCGTGTGACGGTTGAAATTTGTCCAAGTGGAAAGTGGTGGTGCGCCTTGTCGCTGTTGCTTTCAGTTCAAATCCACATGTATGCCTACTGTGTGAATTGTGCTGTTATAAAGCCTGGGCTATTTCATGGAAAACAGAAGGGACAAGAGGAACATATGATGTTGTTAACAGGAAACAATTCATATGTTCAGTTTACTCTGCACGCTCCAAAAGTTGTTGGTGGTAGCCGAGAAACAATGTTTTCACCACACAGGGCTTTACAGGTTAGAGAGACTGCCAACCTGCATCAGTGTCGTTCCTCTGTATTAAATTGTACAGTGGATGGGCACACTTGGGGCTATTTCTTTATTGCTTAAAACCTCAAGTGGAAGACCATGGAGGGATATTGTCTATGTGGATTGTTGCCTTAGTTTAAGGACAATCTATCTCAACACCATCTTTGCTGCACTCTCATATAGCTTCCGATCTTGATCTCCTTGTCTGTGACTGGAATGGCTAGACAGGAGATATGCCTCCACAGCATTGTACTCATCGAAGCTCTCTTCTCTTTGACCAAGAAGGACACAAGACCACGTCAGGAAATCCAAGACGAACCGCTACATCCTGTATCTATAGAGTGGCTTTGGAGTGGCCTGTGGCGCTCTGTGCATGCCAACTTCTGAGTGGTAGCCCTATCGTCTATATACCGGAGGAAGTATTTTATCATCTTGTGTTAGGCTGAGGCAGTCATGACGCACCCCAGGGGAGATAGATGCACTGCATGGGGGGGGGACAGAGTGTGCTTAGCCGACTTCACCCTCCATAAACTGAGATGTGCCGCTCGATGCTCCCCGCTGATTACATTCGCTTTAGGGAAGTGGATAATTGCTGTTACTCTACTCCCCCGTTTCTAAAAATAGAATGGCCCGTGTTCACCTTGCGTGTGCACATGGGTAGTGCCACAGCCACAGAGGAAAGGGGGGGGGGGGGGGAGTTATGGTGCACGGGAGAATAGAAGTGAGAGGAGGAAGAGGAGGGTTATGATATTGGAAGTGAGGGATGAGAAAGAACATATGAAGGATTACAGTTTAAGTCGGAAGTTTACATACACCTTAGCCAAATACATTTAAACTCAGTTTTTCACAATTCCTGACATTTAATCCTAGTAAAAATTCCCTGTCTTAGGTCAGTTAAAATAAAGTGGTGATCCTAAGAATGTGAATGTCAGAATAATAGTAGAGAGAATGATTAATTTCAGCTTTTATTTCTTTCATCACATTCCCAGTTGGTCAGAAGTTTACATATACTCAATTAGTACTTGGTAGCATTGCCTTTAAATTGTTTAACTTGGGTCAAACATGTCGGGTAGACTTCCACAAGCTTTTCACAATAAGTTGGGTGAATTTTGGCCCATTCCTCCTGACAGAGCCGGTGTAACTGAGTCAGGTTTGTAGGCCTCCTTCCTCGCACACGCTTTTTTCAGTTCTGCCCACAAACGTTCTATAGGTTTGAGGTCAGGGCTTTGTGATGGCCACTCCAATACCTTGACTTTGTTGTCCTTGTGCCATTTGCTGTGCCATTTTGCCACAGCTTTGGAAGTATGCTTGGGGTCATTGTCCAGTTGGAAGACCCATTTGCGACCAAGCTTTAACCTCCTGACTGATGTCTTGAGATGTTGCTTCAATATGTCCACATAATTTTCCCTCCTCATGATGCCATGTATTTTCTGAAGTGCACCAGTCCCTCCTGCAGCAAAGCACGCTCACAACATGATGCTGCCACCCCTGTGCTTCACGGTTGGGATGGTGTCCTTCAGCTTGTAAGCCTCCCCCTTTTCCCTCCAAACATAACGATGGTCAATATGGCCAAACAGTTTTATTTTTGTTTCATCAGAGGACATTTCTCCAAAAAGTACAATCTTTGTCCCCATGTGCAGTTGCAAACTGTAGTCTGGCTTTTTTATGGCGGTTTTGGAGCAGTGGCTTCTTCCTTGCAGAGTGGCCTTTCAGGTTATGTCGATATAAGACTTGTTTTACTGTGGATATAGATACTTTTGTACCTGTTTCCTCCAGCATCTTCACAAGGTCCTTTGCTGTTGTTCTGGGATTGATTTGCACTTTTCGCACCAAAGTACGTTCATCTCTAGGAGACAGAACGCTTCTCCTTCCTGAGCGGTATGACAGCTGCGTGGTCCCATGGTGTTTATACTTACGTACTATTGTTTGTACAGATGAACGTGGTACCTTCAGGCATTTGGAAATTGCTCCCAAGGATGAACCAGACTTGTGGAGGTCTACAATTTTTATTTTGAGGTCTTGGCTGATTTCTTTAGATTGTCGCATGATGTCAAGCAAAGAGGCACTGATTTTGAAGGTAGGCCTTGATATACATCCACAGGTACACCTCCAATTGACTCAAATTATGCCAATTAGCCTATCAGAAGCTTCTAAAGCCATGACATCATTTTCTGGAATTTTCCAAGCTGTTTAAAGGCACAGTCAACTTAGTGTATGTAAACTTCTGACCCACTGGAATTGTGATACAGTGAATTATAAATGAAATAATCTGTCTGTAAACAATTGTTGGAAAAATGACTTGTGTCATGCACAAAGTAGATGTCCTAACCGACTTGCCAAAACTATAGTTTGTTAACGATACATTTGTGGAGTGGTTGAAAAATGAGTTTTAATGACTCCAACCTAAGTGTATGGTAACGTCCGACTTCAACTGTACATTTAGCCTAATTGTTCCAGAGGAAGAGAGGATCTCTCTAACATCCTTCCTCTATAGCCTGCTTCCCACACACGCTTCCAAAGGTGAACCTGCAACTCACAGAGTAGCATTTGACATGAATAATGCAAGGTCGAGCCAACGTTTTGCCATGATGAACACGATACCCTCCACATGGAATGAAATGTGTGAGCGACTATGTTGCAGTTTCAATCCCCCCCCATGACGATTTAGGCCTAGGTAAACTTGTAAACACTTCATGCCGCATTCATGATGGAATTCTGTGGCTTTTTTCAATGCCGATTTAACGATGTCGACAGCCCCCTCCTGTACTCTCTTTTCACCCATTACTGCGTGGCCATGCACGCCTCCAACTCAATCGTCAAGTTTGCAGACGACACAAAGGTAGTGGGCTTGATTACCAACAACGACGAGACAGCCTACAGGGAGGAGATGAGGGCACTCGGAGTGTGGTGTCAGGAAAACAACCTCTCACTCAACGTCAACAAAGGAGATGATTATGGACTTCAGGAAAAAACAGAGGGAGCACCCCCCCATCCACAGACGGAACATTAGTGGAGAAGGAGGAAAGTTTTAAGCTCCTCGGCGTACACTTCACAGACAAACTGAAATGGTCCACCCACACAGACAGTGTGGTGAAGAAGGCGCAACAGCACCTCTTCAACCTCAGGAGGCTGAAGAAATTTGGCTTGTCACCTAAAACCCTCACAAACTTTTACAGATGCACAATCGAGAGCATCCTGTCGGGCTGTATCACCGCCTGGTAAGGCAACTGCACCGCTCTCAAGAGCAAGGCTCTCCAGAGGGTGGTGCGGTCTGCACAACGCATCACCGGGGGCAAACTACCTGCCCTCCAGGACACCTACAGCACCCGATATCACAGGAAGGCCAAAAAGATCATCAAGGACAACAACCACCCGAGCCACTGCCTGTTCACCCCGCTACCATCCAGAAGTTGGGGTCAGTACAGGTGCATCAAAGCTGGGACCGAGAGACTGAAAAACAGCTTCTATCTCAAGGCCATTAGACTGTTAAACAGCCATCACTAACACAGAGAGGCTGCTGCCTACATACGGACTCAAATCATTGCCCACTTATAGAAATGGATCACTAGCCACTTTAAATAATGCCACTTCAATAATGTTTACATATCTTACATTACTCATCTCATATGTATATACTGTATTTCATACCATCTATTGCATCTCGCCTATGCCGCTCGGCCATCGCTCAGCCATATATTTACATGTACATATTCTTATTCCTTCCCTTTACATTTGTGTGTATAAGGTAGTTGCTGTGGAATTGTTAGATTACTTGTTATAAATTACTGCACTGTCGGAATTAGAAGCACAAGCATTTCGCTACACTCGCATTAACATCTGCTAACCATGTGTATGTGACCAATACCATTTGATTTGATTTGGTAAAAAGTTAAAAAGTGAGCTAGTAACAGATGCTGCCATCTTCCCTCTCCCCCTCTTTTGTGGGGGTCGTTCCATGTCATTTCATCAGCCATGACACCTACCATCTCAGATTGTTCTGAAGTCCTTTCTGTAGTTGGAAATATATAAGATTAGCATTCCTGAAACATTATTTTGTTGAAATATAATTTGAGCTGAGTAATTAAGCTAAATGATCGCACACAAATTGGGCATTTTAATTCATAGGATTCATTTAATATAGTACCTGACAATTGACTTGGAGCAAACTTTTTTTTATTTTTAACACTAGCTAGGTTTCCATCGAAATGGCGACATATTATCATGTGAATATTCTAAAATCTGCATTTTAAGTATCGATCATCATGTCACCAGGATCAGACACTCAATATGTATTGGAAAGGAGCATCAAGATCACTGTGCACTTTCACCACCCTGTGAAGTTCATAAGTTATTTCATTTGTAGCCTAATAAACACTGCAATAAACTGTATGGTTTTCCCGAGTCATAGTGGGAGGATCACACACCATATCGTCGCGGGACTCCAAGTTTACTTTGATATGATGGTTATTATATCAATATTTGTGCATAAATGTGTTTCCACAATCATTTCTTGCGCAATACATTTTACCAACACAAAAAGATCCCACCATGTCAAACCAAAAAATTATCTGTCAGCATTTATAAAATTGTATCAAAAGTCCTGTTTCCATCACAGGTGTCTTGATTTTTGTATTTTTTTTTTTACACAGTGTTTCTGGATGGAAACGTGGTTAGTGAGTAAGACATCCACAGAAATGGTCAAAAGCCACATATGGACCCCAAAACCAGTTCTCTGACAAAGAGTATGAAGCTGCGGCTCTGAGTTTAGTTTTTTCATGCTATGTAATGTATTCTCAGTGAATTTGGTGTTGTTTTTTTCCCTCCTGTTCAAAGAAATTAGTCATCGAAGTTGATAGGTTTATGTGCCATCCTAAACTCAGCAAAACAAGAAACGTCCTCTCACTGTCAACTGCGTTTATTTTCAGCAAACTTAACATGTGTAAATATTTGTATGAACATAACAAGATTCAACAACTGAGACATGAACTGAACATGTTCCACAGACATGTGACTAACCGAAATGGAATAATGTGTCCCGGAACAAAGGGGGGGGTCAAAATCAAAAGTTACAGTCAGTATCTGGTGACGCCACCAGCTGCATTAAGTACTGCAGTGCATCTCCTCCTCATGGACTGCACCAGATTTGCCAGATTTGAGATTGACTGCAATGACAACAAGCTCAGTCCGATGATGCTGTGACACACCACCCCAGACCATGACGAACCCTCCACCTCCAAATCGATCCCACTCCAGAGTACAGGCCTCGGTGTAACGTTCATTCCTTTGACAATAAACGCGAATCCGACCATCACCCCTGGTGAGACAAAACTGCGACTCGTCAGTGAATAACACTTTTTGCCAGTCCTGTCTGGTCCAGTCTGGTCCATATTGAAAATTATATACATAAAAGGGCATGGGTGACAAAAACAGTACACTAGGATTCACAGGACACGTTTCCAATAGGACAGTTAAGCAAAATCAATAATTACAAAGAGGCCATTTTACTTTTATATTCTCTTCAGTCTCGGGACATTAAACTGGGTTTGTGCCCATAGGCGACGTTGTTGCCGGTGATGTCTGGTGAGGATCTGCCTTACAACAGGCCTACAAGCCCTCAGTCCAGCCTCTCTCAGCCTATTGCGGACAGTCTGAGCACTGATGGAGGGATTGTGCGTTCCTGGTGTAACTCAGGCAGTTGTTGTTGCCATCCTGTACCTGTCCTGCAGGTGTGATGTCCGGATGTACCGATCCTGTGCAGGTGTTACACGTATTCTGCCACTTAGAGGACGATGAGCTGTCCGTCCTGTCTCCCTGTAGCGCTGTCTAAGGCGTCTCACAGTACGGACATTGCAATTTATTGCCCCGGCCACATCTGCAGTACTCATGCCTCCTTGCAGCATGCCTAAGGCATGTTCACGCAGATGAGCCGGGACCCTGGGCATCTTTCTTTTGGTGTTTTTCAGAGTCAGTAGAAAGGCCTCTTTAGTGTCCTAAGTTTTCATAACTGTGACCTTAATTGCCTACCGTCTGTAAGCGGTTAGTGTCGTAACGACTGTTCCACAGGTGCATGTTCATTAATTGTTTATGGTTCACTGAACAAGCATGGGCAACAGTGTTTAAACCCTTTACAATGAAGATCTGTGAAGTTATTTGGATTTTTATGAATTATCTTTGAAAGACAGGGTTCTGAAAAAGGGACGTTTCTTTTCTAGCTGAGTTTACATCCTGATATTACCAGGTTCTGACTACTAGATGGGGCTGTTCCTGCTATTATTTTTTTATGATCTCACCCTCCCCTCAAGTTTCAAGGGATAGTTCACCCAAATTACAAAATGCCAAATTGGTTTCCTTAGCCTGTAAGCAGTTTATGGACCAGGTATGACAGCAACCCATCCAAAGATGGAACCTATATTCGTATTTTCACGCTTCACATCCAAATCATCGATAAGTAACAATACTTAAAAAAAAAAAAACTTTAGGACAGTGGTATTCAAAGTCGTCTCCCCGACCCCCCCCCCCCCCAAAAAAAAATTTGTATATATTGTATGGGACAATATACAAAAGTTTGAGAAAGATCATTTGAAAAATACAATTTTATTGAGTAAATGTATTTATTGGTTGCAATGAATTGAAGGTTATTTATTGATTTGAAAATTAAGTTTGTCATTAGATTTTGCGTGGGGTTGCGAGAAATTATAGGAGAAAAAAATAAATAAAAATCGGGTCCCCAGAAATTCAGGAGGAAAAAAATGGGGTGCCCACTGAAAAAGTTCCAATACCACTTCTTTAGGACAGGTTTGGACATGAAGTGTCAAAATGCTAATATAGGTTCCATTGACTTGCATTGGATTTGTGCAACAAATCCTAAAATGTGTGTATTTGAAAAAGTGGACAACAAAACCAAAGCATGGATTGCTGTCATACCTTGTTCATAGACTGCTTAAACCAATATGATATTTTGTATTTGATTATTTAAAATAAATCACCTAATTGCAGGAACAGCACCATCTAGTGGTCAGACAGAGAATAGATACTATATACTCGTTGTTGGGGTGGGTTTGGCGTGGGGTGTGGGGGTCGGTGGGTCGCTTTTTACCATTTCTTTGGATTCCTCGTGTCTAACTTATTGTTAAAAAAAAATTGTGCCAAATCATGTGTTAGGTACTATATTTATTGAAAATTATGAATCCTATACATTAAAAAAATGGCTGCAATCAATTACACTGAACATAAATATAAATGCAACATGGAACAATTTCAATGACTTTACTGAGTTACAGTTCATATAAGGATATCAGTCAATTGAAAAAAATCATTAGGCCCTAATCTATGAATTTCAGATGACTGGGAATACAGATATGCATCTGTTGGTCACAGATCAATCAATCAAATGTATTTATAAAGCCCTTCTTACATCAGTTGATGTCACAAAGTGCTGTACAGAAACCCAGCCTAAAACCCCAAACAGCAAGCAATGCAGGTGCAGAAGCATGGTGGCGAGGAAAAACTCCCTAGAAAGATACTTTAAAAAAATAGGGCATAGAAGTTGCTGGATATTGGCGGGAACTGGTACACGCTGCTGTACATGTCGATCCAGCTAATCTGGTGAGTATGCAGGCCATGGAAGAACTGGTACATTTTCAGCTTCCAGGAATTGTGTACAGATCCTTGTGACATGGGGCCGTGCATTATCATGCTGAAACATGAGGTGATGGCGGCGGATGAATGGCACGACAATGGGCCTCAGGATCTTGTCACGGGATCTCTGTGCATTCAAATTGCCATCGATAAAATGCAATTGTGTTCGTTGTCCGTAGCTTATGCCTGCTCATACCATAACCCCACTGCCACAATGGGGCACTCTGTTTACAATGTTGACATCAGCAAACCACTCGCCCACACGACGCCATACGTCTGTCATCTTCCCGGTAGAGTTGTAACCGGGATTCATCCGTGAAGAGCAAACTCCTCCAGTGTGCCAGTGGCCATCGAAGGTGAGCTTTTGCCCACTGAAGTTGGTTACAAAGCCAAACTGCAGTCAGGTCAAGACCCTGGTGAGGACAACGACCACACAGATGAGCTTCCTTGAGACGGTTTCTGACAGTTTGTAAAGAAATTCTTTGGTTGTGCAAACCAACAGTTTCATTAGTTGTCCGGGTGACTGGTCTCAGACGATTCCACAGGTGGAGGTCCTGGGCTGACGTGGTTACATGTGGTCTGCGGGTGTGAGTCTAGTTGGAGGCACTGCCACATTCTCTAAAACAACGTTGGAGGTGGCTTATGGTAGAGAAATTAAAATTAAAATCTCTGGCAATAGCTCTGGTGGACATTCCTGCAGTCAGAATGCCAATTGCACACTCCCTCAAAACTTGAGACATCTGTGGCATTGTGTTGTGTTATAAAACTGCACATCTTAGAGATGCCTTTTAATGTCCCCCAGCACAAGGTGCATCTGTGTAATGACCATGCTGTTTAATCAGCTTCTTGATATGCCACACCTGTCAGATGGATGATCTTGGCAAAGGAGAAATGCTCACTAACAGGGATGTAAACAAATTTGTACATTTGTTTACATCATTTGAGAGAAATAAGCTTTTTGTGAGTATGGATTACTTGGATATTTTATTTCAGCTCATGAAACATGAGACCAACACTTTACATGTTGCATTTATATTTTTGTTCAGTATACTAAAAGGCCCAACGAGTCGTTTTGGGTCAGTGCTCGTGCATAAGCACTTTGATTGGTCGGATTTAGTCACACAAGATACTGACTGGTTCTTTGACTGGTTCACCCCTGCCTTTATAAAAAATGTTTTACCGCCTTTCTCTCCCAATTTCGACGTCTCATCGCTGCAACTGCCCAATGGGCTCGGGAGAGGCGAACGTCGAGTAATGCATGGTCCGAAACATGACCCACCAAACCACGCTGCTTAACACCCGCCCACTTAACTCGGAAGCCAGCTGCACCAATGTGTTGGATGAAACACCGTTCAACTGACGACCGCTGTCAGCCTGCGGGCACCCGGCCCACCACAAGGAGTCGCTAGAGCACGATGAGCCAAGTAAAGCCCCCCGGCCAAACCCTCCCCTAACCCGGACGACACTGGGCCAAGTGTGCGCCGCCCTAAGGGACTCCCGCTGTGTCACGGCCGGTTGTGACACAGCCTGGGATCAAACCCGGGTTTGTAATGACACCTTAGTGCCTTAGACCGCTGCGCCACCTGGGAGGCCTCCCCCTACGTTTTTTAAAAGGTATCTGTGACCAACATCTGTTTACCCCGTCATGTGAAATCCATTGTTTTGGGCCTAATGAATTGATTTCAACTGACTGATTTCCTCATATGAACTGTAATTCAGTAAAATCATTGAAATTGTTGCGTGTTGCATTTATATTTTTGCTCAGTATTGTTAGGTTCTAAATAACAGAGTAAGACAATTGACGGACACTATAAAAGTTAATTCCCCCAAAGGATCAAACATCTGAACAGACAAAGAACATATTCACACACTCACTGATATTTAACCCTTTCTCATGTGCTGAGCCCCTCCTTACACATCTGAACGGCCAATACCCCTTTGTTGCTATCCAGAACATTAGTGATATATGTTCTTCCTCACTTCATCTAACCTGACCTCTGCCCGAATTCCTCACTCCTCCCCAACTCACGGGCTGTCATGGTGACTTGTACCAGACTGTGTCTCTTCTCCTCCCATAGGATCCCCGATGGCTAACAATAACACATCCTGACATAATGTAAACGTTACACATTACCCTTTCTCCCTCAGTGAAATGAATAAGTAGATTTCATGATTTCAACGTTTAAGAAATCAGAACCCCTCAGTATATTTAACAATGGGTGGTGGGGAAAAGGGACGCCAATCTACATTAGGATATTTTAATCTGGAGATTAGGTTGTAATTAGGTTTTCTCCATTTAAGAAAATACCTTGATTCATTTTTCCAGAATGACATTTATGTTGACCCCTTGATAAACGGTCAATCCTCCTGTAATAGTTCATTAAACATGTTATATCAAAGTTTAGTTAGACAAATTGAAATTGAAATGCAATTGAACTGACCAATGTTGACTTGCATGCGACCATCTCACCATTCTAAAAACCTCACCTCCAAATTAAAAACTAATTATGATTTATGTTTCCTTGTGTGAATTGAAGACTGAAACCGACTGGTAGTGTCTATGTGAGAGAAAGTAGAGTCAGAGAGACATAAAGTCTTATGCGGATCAGAAAGTGTACCAGGGGCAGCATGGTGTAATAGGTTGAAGTTGCCCCTAGATGCTGACCTAGGGGAAACTTCACTCTAGCACAGGTCTAGGAAGTTAGGACAGTGTAGGTAAGTGCTACGCTAACTTAGGTCAACATCAGTAACAGGACACAGATGAAGTCTGACTAAATTAGGCTAAATGGGCTTACATTTGGGTAGCTCACTTAAACACCAGCCTGGACGTGATCGACAGATCCTTTATGGGCTTTATAACCCCCTCATCGCAATGTTATGTTGTTGCAGCGGTAGCTTATATGCACTTATTGCAACAATAAATATGATCCACACAAGACTCTGGGCTTGCGAGTAACTTCCTCATCGACAAACAGAACACCTTCCCTTTGGAGCATTTTTAGGACAAACAACAAATAATTGGAATCCATTATGAGACGAGCAAGCTCATCTGACTTGGAGCTTTCCTCTGGTTTCAGAATGACTTCCCTCTGACGGGAGGGATTATTTGGGATAAACAGAGAACCCAGTTCCCCCTTAGAAATGTACTAACGAGCAGACGAGCGCAAACAGAAACAACAACAACAGCATCAGCAGCCTATAAGGGTCTCTTGGTAGCATCTTTAAAAATGAGGCTGATCGCAGTAGCGGGTTGATCGCTGGAAGCATGGTAAAGAAGCCGGGGTATTAGTATTTCTCTGCCATTGTAATCCTTAGGCGAGCCGCCTAAGCGTTTTTTCGGGTCGCCTAAGTTAAAAAATATAAATGATGATTCACGTCTCATTGCGTGAACTAAAGATTGAAAACGACTGGTAGTTTTTATTTTCTGTGTGGAAAAACGCTTTCAGTGTAAACTTAAATGAGTAAAACCAGATATAAAGTATGTAGAAAAGATAATGGACCTATATATTTTGTAATGATATAACCTTTGAGAACTAACAATCACTATAATAAAAGCAAAACACTTAGGGATAATTGAAAATGCCAAAAACAATTCATTTAGCAGTATTCATTTTGTTACTATGTTTGAGCAAAAGAACACAGCATTATCCATGGAAAAATGCAAATAATAATTGCAGGAAACTATCTTTAAAACTGCTAAATTCTCTGTACATGTACATCGACCTGCCTCACGCTCACAGAAAAAGGAGATAGGCTCCTGCACTGTGAGCTGTTCCGGCTCGCACAAGCCAAGGCTCGTTACTTAATTACTGTCACGCCTACCACCTAAGCCCCTTTTCCATCCAGAAAAAACCCTGTGCTGTATGGCATTTCAGTGTTGCAGTGTGACGCATGTAAAACAACCCTAACGGATTCACTCTTCATGGCACAATGAAACATGCTGTTTGGGAAGCTTCTTGACTATTCATCTCCATTGAAAGAGATGCTGATGTGTCAGTGGTGAGCTCTTAAGAAACAAAATGGCTACCAGGCACCACCCAGCAGGTAAATAATGGTGTTCTGTACTTGGAAACTGATTTAAGTTGCTAGCGTATTATGTCAGTTGTCTTGACCCATGCTCTTTAGTAAGAAAACGATTAGCTTTTGAAAATCATAAACACAATCAATTTCCCAACGTCATGTTTCCAGATGGCTTACCTCTCGACAGAAGGTAGTGATGTTCTCCCAGAGTTCCTTGGCTTCGCCCTCGTCGTTGCGCCGTCTCGCCTCCACGTGCATGCTCTCCCTCCTCCTAAGCGGCTTGGCCACCTTGCGCAGTGTCAGGTACTGCTGAGGCGTGTGGCATGCCGCGCAGTTCTTCGATTTGGTGTCGTTGAGCAGCGTACACGCCGGACAGCCCCACTGCTTCTCCTGCAGCAGTGTGCACGAGGAAGAGAAGGACGAGGATGAGGGAGAAGAGGAGGAGGTGTTGGTGGCCGAGGGCGAGGGGTAGACCCGGGCCTGTTTTCTGGCTTTGTGTCCAGAAGACAATGTGGAGGAGGCTGAGGAGCAGTAGCAGGGGCCGGTGAGCCTGCAGTGCGGGCAGCAGTGAGAACTAGGCTCCTGGAAGCCGTGCAGTTTGGAGGAGCAGCAGGCCGAGCACTTGGTCATCCCGGTGGGGTTGCGTAGGGTACACTTGGAGCAGGCCCAGGTGCTGGAGTCCGGACTGGAGGGGTTTGCTGGCGTGAAGCGCACCGACTCGCAGCCCACCAGGTCGATGAGGTCGGCGCCGGCCCGCGACGAGTGGCATGCCTCGCACTTGGACGAGTCGCTCAGGTTGGGCAGGGAGCATCCATGGCACTTCCAGGTGGGTGGCGATGTGACGGGGGTGTGGGAGGTGTGATAAGGAAGGGGGTGGGTGCCGTCATCTTCCTCCAGGATGCTGTGGCGCTTGTTGGGGAAGGAGGGCTCCTGGGGCTGGGCGTGCTTGGGCTTGGCAGGGCAGAGGGCAGGGCAGTGCTGGGGCAGCACGCAGGCCGTGGAGGGAGAAGTTGGGCTTGGGGCATTGGGGTTAGGATTGGGCGGACGCCCCGGTGGGGGCACCTCTCTCCTGCTGCGGGGCACCGGGTTGTTCTGGAGAGAGGAGAAGGGCGTGAAAGGGGAGGAGCGTGGCGGTGGGGGCAAGTGGCTGTGGGGGGGCTCCTGGGGTTCGCAGGGGGCGGCTGCAGTGGGTGAGTCATCCGTCAAGTCAATGAGGAGCGGGGGGACAGGGGCCACGTGGACGGGAAACCCTAGCACGGGCGTGCGCACTTCGGGCACCACCAACGCCTCAGGGGGGATCTTGGGCAGCGACAGTTTCCTTGGTCCCCCGCAGGCCGAACACGACAGTGCAACAGGAGTATTATGAAGTGTGCATCGCGGGCACGCCCAGCCCAAGTGTTGGTGTTGCTGCCCCTCGGGTCCACCCGGGCCCCCCACCTCCCCGTTGCTCTCTGACCTCCTCAGAGCCTCCTCCTTGGACGGCTGCTGCCCGCGGGGCTCCAGGAGAACCGTGGGAGTCATGACAGGCGTGGGAGTCTCCGGCGGCACGAGGCCATTGGCGATGGTGGCCATGGTTGTGGTCGGTGTGGGGGTGCTTGGCGAGGGTCCAAAGCCACAGATGGTGCAGGCGCCGGAGCCCTGGGGGTTGTTGAGGGTGCAGCGGGGGCAGGCCCAGCGTTGCTGCTCTTCGGTGCTGCTCAGCCTCAGGATCTGGTTTAGGTCAGGCTTCTGGCGAGGCGCCTCACAGATGGAGCAGCGCGGCGCCGCCCCCGCGTTCAGGAAGGTGCATCGGCCGCAAGACCATTCGCTGCCTTGCACCGCCGCCGCCATGGAGCCCGGGGAGTGAGAGTGGCTGTATGAAGGTGGGGGGGGGGAGAGATATAAGGAGCAGACGGTAAAAAGAAGATTTGAGATAAGTAGTAGAAAAAAGAAGAGAGAGTAGCGAGAGAGAGAGAGCGCGAGAGAGAGATAAAGAGGGGAAGAGAGAGGAGACAGAGATTAGCCAGTGCAGTGGAATCAAATCTCCCTCCTGGGGGCATTGAGGTCAGTAAATCCATACACAATGCCCCTGTGATGAAAGGAGCCAGACAGAGACAGAAACAGCAGAAGAAGCTGCTGCTTCTGTTGCAGGAGAACACAGAGTGAATCCTCTCACAACCATATACAAACCCTCTCACAACCATCCACCTGACTGACACTTATTGGAATGGAGAAACACCGGGACCTTCTAATCTAACCCCTTCTATCATCCTCCCTCTGGCCAATTCTAATGGAGAAGACAGAAGGGGAGGGCCAAATAGAGTGAGTTAGAATCAAAGCACTACATTTATTTAAATAGGCACTGACGGTTGTGTTCCCATCTTGGATTGGGGCTTTGGCCTTCCTGGTGTGTTTAGGCCTATTCTGAAAGAAAGTGCTGATTTTCAAAACTAGAATAACTAGCATGTGTTCTAACTAGGATGTGTTCCAACTAGGAACAGGAAGTGTGTGTTCCAACTAGGAACAGGAAGTGTGTGTTCCAACTAGGAACAGGAAGTGTGTGTTCCAACTAGGAACAGGAAGTGTGTGTTCCATCTAGGAACAGGAAGTGTGTGTTCCATCTAGGAACAGGAAGTGTGTGTTCCATCTAGGAACAGGAAGTGTGTGTTCCATCTAGGAACAGGAAGTGTGTGTTCCATCTAGGAACAGGAAGTGTGTGTTCCATCTAGGAACAGGAAGTGTGTGTTCCATCTAGGAACAGGAAGTGTGTGTTCCATCTAGGAACAGGAAGTGTGTGTTCCATCTAGGAACAGGAAGTGTGTGTTCCAACTAGGAACAGGAAGTGTGTGTTCCATCTAGGAACAGGAAGTGTGTGTTCCAACTAGGAACAGGAAGTGTGTGTTCCAACTAGGAACAGGAAGTGTGTGTTTCAACAACAAAAAATCTAGCTAGGATGTGTTCAAACTAGGATGTGTTTTTAACTAGGATTTGTTCTAACTAGATGTGTTCATACAGTCCTAGGGGACTGGCGCGGTTGACCAACTCTAGAGTGTGCCAGGCTGATGGAGGCGAGGGACCGGGATGCCCCTGGGGACACTCGACACGGGGTGTTGTTCGAGCCGGAGCCCATAAATGTCATCGTCAATCAAAGCACTCATGTGTGAACACGGACATGGGGAGGGAAATGGATCAGGTGCTACGAGCTAGCACCACTAGCACCGACTCCGGCAATCGCTAGCCAGGGTACATCTGTCACTATTAATAATAGAGCGTTATACAATTTCAACGTGTGTTACAGTGGTGCTACACAGTAGGAAATACATCCATCTCGGGCTTTGTCCGTGTAAAAGTGTCGTAGAATTGACTGGATTCTACATTCTTTCGCATTTCTGATGAAACATAGCCTATTTTTAAGAGTGGTGGTAGATAAATAACAGAGTATGTCCGTTCCGTTCATTGTAAAGGCATATGGAGCAGAACTGACTACATCCTAAGAGGTGTGTATCTCCCTTTTAATATGATTCGGTGCGCTCTTTTGAAAAGCATTGTGAGTCTATATTCCTTATGCCTTGTGCTGTGTGCTTCTACGTAGTGCGGGAATATGAGAAGCCTTCTCTCTAAGATTGACGGCGATTGGACTGGCCCGGGTAAGTCCCACTGCTCCACTGGAGCACCATGTGTCCCGGCCAGCTAATTGCCCTTAGTTCAACTCCATTAAACCCTTTCAGGCAAGAACACAGCTACAACCGAAGAGGTCCTTTAATAGACCAAGACATATCTCTCTACTTCTGTTCTAGCCATGGGTCCCAGAGGTGAAGTGAAGGGTCACGTTGATCTGCGGAGGAGGTGAGAGAGGAGGAGTGACAAGAGGGAGGAGTGCAAATGCTGCTGTCTTGCTGTGTATGTGTGTGTGAGATTGAGAGAGAAAGAGAGCGATACAGCAGGTATAAAAAGAGCCAATAATGAGCTACTGTCGCCTGCCATTGAACATCTGACTGACATGTTGTGATACCACCACCTGCATCTTACAAAATAGCATTGAGCTACACTACCTGTCAAAAGTTTTAGAACACCTACTCATTCAAGGGTTTTTCTTTGTTTGTACAATTTTCTACATTGTAGAATAATAGCTAAGACATCAACACTATGAAATAACACATATGGAATCATGTAGTAAACCAAAAGTGCTAAACAAATAAAAATGTATTTTATATTTGAGATTCTTCAAATAGCCACCCTTTGCCTTGATGACAGCTTTGCACACTCTTGGCATTCTCTCAACCAGCTTCATGAGGTAGTCACATAGAATGCATTTAAATTAACAGGTGTGCCTTGTTAAAAGTACATTTGTGGAATTTCATACCTTAATGCGTTTGAGCCAATCAGTTGTGTTGTGACAAAGTTGGGGTGGTATATAGAAGACAGCCCTATTTGGTAAAAGATCAAGTCCATATTATGACAAGTACAACTCAAATAAGCAAAGAGAAACAACAGTCCATCATTAATTTAAGACATGAAGGTCAGTCAATCTGGAACATTTCAATAACTGGAAGTTTCTTCAAGTGCAGTCGCAAAAACCCCCATCAAGTGCTATGATGAAACTGGCTCTCATGAGGACCGCCACAGGAAAGGAAGACCCAGAGTTACCTCTGCTGCAGAGGATAAGTTCATTAGAGTTAACTTCACCTCAGATTGCAGCCCAAATAAATTCTTCACAGAGTTCAAGTAACAGACACATCAACAGTTCAGAGGAGACTGCGTGAAATCAGGCCTTCATGGTCGAATTGCTGCAAAGAAACCACTACATCAATAATAAGAAGAGACTTGCTTGGGCCAAGAAACACGAGCAAAGGACATTAGACCGGTGAAAATCTGTCATTTGGTCTGATGAGTCCAAATTTGCGAGTTTTGGTTCCAATCGCTGCGTCTTTGTGAGACGCAGAGCAGGTGAACGGATGATCTCTGCATGTGTGGTTCCCACCGTGAAGCATGGAGGAGGAGGTGTGATGGTGCTTTGCTGGTGACACTGTCTATGATTTATTTAGAATTTAAGGCACACTTAGCCAACACGGCTACCACAGATGACCTGTCCTCCAGAATCACCCAACCTCAACCCAATTGGGATGGTTTGTAATGAGTTGGACCGCAGAGTGATGAGAAAGCAGCCAAGTGCTCAGCATATGTGGGAATTCCTTAAGACTGCTGGAAAAGCATTCCTTATGAAGCTGGTTGAGAGAACGCCAAGAGTGTGCAAAGCTGTCAATACAAAGGGTGGCTACTTTGAAGAATCTCAAATATATTTTGATTTGTTTAACACTTTTGGTTACTACATGATTCCATGTGTTATTTCATAGTTTTGATGTCTTCACACAAATAACTGGTACTGTATATTATATATATTGTGAGGGAATTGTGAGGGATCAGCCAGATCAGGTGGTCCGACTGCGCCCTCCCCTGGATGTGGGCCGCAGTACAGCCACTACTGATGAGCTCACCTGAGGCCAATTGACTGATTTTTGTACCTGACTGAAGGGGCAGAGGGGGAGGAGTGATGAGCCGGAGTCTATTCTTTCAGAGACGCAGAGTCACGTCTCTGCGTCTCATTTCGTGCTGTCCCGCCTAGGATTTCGTCAGTGAATAGGTACGGCCCTTTCACAATATATACATACACAGTCGTGGCCAAAAATATTGGCAACCTTGCACTTTTTTTCAAGTAACTCACAATTTTCCCGAAAAATAAGTTGAAATTGAACAAAGTATTTGGTCTCCGCAATTCTTTATTTCACTGTTAATATTACAGAACCTTTGTTTTTGATTCAGAAGTTAATATATACAGTTAAAATCATAAAATAAACAAATGGCATTGACAAAATTGACACCCTAGACTTAATATTTGGTAGCACAGCCTTTGGTCAAAATAACTGCAATCAAGCGCTTCATATAACCATCAATGAGCTTCCTGCACCTCTGTACTGGCAGTTTGGCCTACTCCTCTACTCCTCCAGTTCTCCCAGATTAGAAGGGTGCTGTTGGGGTGGGATTTAGATCTGCTGGCCACTTCTGGGTGTGTTTGGCGTCATTGTCCTGCTGGAAGAGAGACCCAGCTTTCTGACACTGGGTATGACATTGCACTCCAAAATACCTTGGTATTCTCCTGATTTCATGATGTCATGCACACGTTCAAGGCCACCAGTGCCAGAGGCAGCAAAACAACCACAAAACATAGAAATGGTGTACTTGACCAAAAAGCTCTAATTTGGTCTCATCTGTCCACAGGACATTTTCCCAGAAGGATTTTGGCATGTTCAAGTGTGTTTTGTCAAATTGCAGTCGGGCTTTCTTGTGTCTTTCACTCAGCAGTGGGGTCCTCCCGGGTCTCCTACTGTACCATATAACCCCCTTTCATTGAGTTGGCGACAGATGGTGCGAGTTGAAACTGTCGTACCTTGTGTCTGAAGGTCAGCTTGAATATGTGTAGCAGTTGGCCGAGGTGCTTATCCACCATTCTAACAATCCTTCGCTGCAATCTTCCATCGAGTTTCCTCTTGCGGCCACGTCCAGGGAGGTTGACAGTGGCATGGGCCTTAAACATCTCGATAACATTACATACGGTGGAAACAGGAACATCAAGGTCTGTGGAGGTGGACTTGTAGCCTTGAGATTGTCCACTCTTGGCTACAATCTTGTCTGACCTCAGATAATTCTCTGGTTCTTTCTTTTGTCCATGCTCATTGCGGTACACACTGTGCCAGAACACGGAATAATGAGTCCTTTTCTCTATTTAACCTGGTTGAATACGTGATTTTTATAATGCAGGCACCTGCAACTCACCACAGGTGAGTTCAATTACAAAGTAAATGAGAATCACCTGCTGAAATCGAATTATTTCCAACTACTTCTAGATGGTGCAAATAATATTGTCCGGGCCATTTTAGGATTTCTTTAGATTTAGTCAAATTATTCAGACATTGAAAACATACATATGTGGATACCAAAATTTCAACAGTTTTCTGGAAGAAATGCGGCATTATTTGAACAAAGTGCAAGGGTGCCAATATTTTTGGCCACGACTCTGTGTGTGTGTGTGTGTGTGTACTATATACACACACACGGAAAAAAAATATAAATGCAACAGGCAACAATTTTTATATAGTTCATATAAGGAAATCAGTCAATTAAAATTAATTCATTAGGCCCTAATCTATGGATTTCACATGACTGGGAATACAGATATTCATCTGTTGGTCACAGATACCTTAAAAATAAAAAGGTAGGAGTGTGGATCAGAAAACCAGTCAGTACCTGGTGTGACCACCATTTGTCTCATGCAGCGCAACACATCTCCTTCGCATAGAGTTGATCAGGCTGTTGATTGTGGCCTGTAGAATGTTGTCTCACTCCTCTTCAATGGCTGTGCAAAGTTGCTGGATATTGGCGGGAACTGGAACACGCTTTAGTCCAAGTCGATCCAGAGCATCCTAAACGTGCTCAATGGGTGACATGTATGGTGAGTATGCAGGCCTTGGAAGAACTGGGATATTTTCATCTTACAGGAATTGTGTACAGATCCTTACAACATGGGGCAGTGCATTACCATGCTGAAACATGAGGTGATGGTGGCAGATGAATGGAATGACAATGGGCCTCAGGATCTTGTCACGGTATCTCTGTGCATTAAAATCGACAAAATGCAATTGTGTTCATTGTCCGTAGCTTATGCCTGTCCATACCATAAGCTTACTGCCACAATGGGGCACTCTGTTCAAAATGTTGACATCAGCAAACCGCTCACCCACAAGACGCCATACACGCGGTCTGCCATCTGCCCAGTACAGTTGAAACCGGGATTCATCCTTGAAGAGCACACTTCCCCAGCGTGCCAGTGGCCATCAAAGGTGAGCCTTTGCCCATTAAGTCAGTTACAACACCGAACTGTATTCAGGTCAAGACCCTGGTGAGGATGACGAGCGCGCAGATGAGCTTCTCTGAGAAATTATTCGGTTGCACAACCTACAGTTTCATCAGCTGTCCGGGTGGATGTCTGGGTGGCTGTCTGGGTGGCTGATCCTGCAGGTGAAGAAGCCAGATGTGGAGGTCTTGGGCTGGCGGAGTTACACGTGGTCTGCGGTTGTGAGGCCGGTTGGACATGCTGCCAAATTCTCTAAAACAATGTTGGTAGTGGCTTATGGTAGATATATAAACATTAAATTCTCTGGCAACAGCTCTGCAGTCAGCATGCCAATTGCACGCTCCCTCAACTTGAGACATCTGTGGCATTGCGTTGTGTGACAAAAGTGCACTTGTGACTCGAATCAGGAAACTAGGCGTATGTCGCAAGTCACGACTTCACAGGAGAGCCGTTTGAACATAAAACAAACTTGTATGCCCTCTGTAAATACAAATACAATTGTTAAATTACGAGCCACAGAAAAAGGTAGCAACCTTCCCACTAGCCATGATTGGTTGAGATAATGAGTGGGCTGGACATGCAGAGAGATGATTTCAGATTGGTCTGCCATATTGAATATATTTTGACAGAAAGCGGTTTCATTTCAAGCTAAAGTGTACTGTTAGCTAGCTAGCTAACGTTAGCTAGGGACCCAGCCAGCTGACATTATTATTTGTTTCCCGGAGCTGTTTGCTTTTCTAGATAGCTAGCAAACATTACTCTAACATTGGACCTGGTTGGTTAGCTCCCAGCAATGTGGTTCTGTTGGCACTTTGTTCAATGTTGTTGAACTAGCTAACGTTAGCTGGCTGGCTCATTCGCTAACATTACGTGACGTGTGTGATCTTAAACATTGTTTATCTAGTTAGGTTCATTGTTTACCTAGCTAGCTAGCTATATGTCTTAAGCTAAAGTGTACTGTTAACTAGCTAGCTAGCGTTAGCTGTCACAGCATCATCGGACTGAGCTTGTTGTCATTGCAGGCAATCTCAACGCTGTGCATTACAGGGAAGACATCCTCCTCCCTCATGTGGTACCCTTCCCGCAGGCTCATCCTGACATGACCCTCCAGCATGACAATGCCACCAGCCATACTGCTCGTTCTGTGCGTGATTTCCTGCAAGACAGGAATGCCAGCGAAGAGCCCAGATCTCAATTCCATTGAGCACGTCTGGGACCTGTTGGATCGGAGGGCTAGGGCCATTCCCCCCAGAAATGTCCGGGAACTTGCAGGTGCCTTGGTGGAAGAGTGGGGTAACATCTCACAGCAAGAACTGGCAAATCTGGTGCAGTCCATGAGGAGGAGATGCACTGCAGTACTTAATGCAGCTGGTGGCCACACCAGGTACTGACTGTTACTTTTGATTTTAACCCCCCCTTTGTTCAGGGACACATTATTCCACTTCTGTTAGTCACATGTCTGTGGAACTTGTTTAGTTTGTCTCAGTTGTTGAATCTTGTTATGTTCATACAAATATTTACACATGTTAAGTTTGCTGAAAATAAACGCAGTTGACAGTGAGGACGTTTTCTTTTTTTGCTGAGTTTATATGTCTTAAGCTAAAGTGTACTGTTAGTTAGCTAGCTAACGTTAACTGGATGGCTCCCTAGCGGACGTTACTATTCGTTTCCCATAGCTGTTTGCTTTTCTAGTTAGAGCCTAATGTTAGGCATTGTTGGCACTTTGTTCATTGTTAACGTAGCTAACGTTGGCTGGCTCGTTAGCTAACATTACATGACGTGTGTACTACACCAGTTGAATATGGTAGGTGTCAGTAAACGTCTGCAAAAAACGTAATGAAATTGTTGCCAGCAGAGCTGGTTAGGCTGTTTTCATGTTATCCAGAGGTAAACAAATAAAATCGGCCAGAGCGTCAACTGTGCGCTCTGAACGCTCCGAGAGTGAAACGAGATGGGTGGGGCTAAAGCTTAAGAGGGTGTGAATGATGCTGAATGGGTGTAGACAAAGAAGAGCTCTTCACTAGATACCAAAACATTCAAAGGCGATTTTCTCAAAAGGGAGAAAAGTTGATCAACTTTCAAAGCAGATTTACTTTCCCATTGTTCCTCAAATGCAGTGTATGATATACCATTTTGTAGCTCCGAGTCTCTACTTTTATTCAATGTAGAAAAAACACCAATTCACATTTTGCTACATAAGACCTAATCCAGGTGGTGAGTCACATTTTAGAGTGGCCTTTTATTGTCCCCTGCACAAGGTGCACCTGTGTAATGATTATGCTGTTTAATCAGCTTCTTGATATGCCACATTTGTCAGGTGGATGGATTATCTTGGCAAAGGAGAAATGCTCAATAACAGGGATGTAAAATAAATTTGTGCACAACATTTGAGAGAAATCTGTGAGTATGACACATTCTAGGATCTTTTATTTCAGTTTACAGCCCATATATAATCTGTCAGTCAGAGAGAGGCGCTGCTGTCAAACAGCTGGAAAAGTTGGTGGCACCGGTGGGAAAAGTTATAGAACCCTGGTGTGTCTCTGTGTGTGATCGTGGCCATGTGAGTGTGCCCACTAGTAACCCAGAGCAGTGAGAGGGAAAGGAAGTCACATTGCTTTCAGAAGCCATTAGTGATAAACTCTCACTGGCCCGGCCAGCACTCCACTCTCCAACTGGGAATGGACTTAGCTACTGTCCGGTAGTTAACACTCCAACACTAACACAGAGAAGTTAGGAAAAAGCTGCCCTTAGAGAAGAGAAGCAGAGTAACAGAGAGATCCTGGTTAAGTCATCTTAACCCTCAAAACACTAACAATCAGGCAGTAAGTACTTGAAGGCCATTGCTCAAACATTCACAGTATTCATCTTTCAAACGCATAAAACAAATCAGAAATAAGTATCCATTATTAAAAAACAAGAGGAATTAGGTCCATCTCTAAAACCACTCTGCTAACTCATAGTCCAACTCCAACCAAAACAGAAATTGTGATCTGGGCACTTCTCCCTAAAACAATGACAGCAGAAACTGTCCTCACACGACCCTACCGTTACACTTGCAATTTGAAGTGAAGTGCATTTTCCACGGTACTCTGCTGTTCACTCAATTCTCTATGGCTTAGTGGAGCAGCCCACTGCTAGGGAGAGAGACCATGTTCACACACACACACACACACACACACACACACACACACACACACACACACACACACACACACACACACACACACACACACACACACACAGTCAAAAGGGTAAATCCATTTGAATTCAATCAATTTTGACAGCACCCCTTTCGATTTGAACAAAACCGTCCATACATATTTGCTTATTGTAGAAGTGCTCAGAAATTGACTTTTTTTTTAAAACTTGAATGCCAAAACATTCAAGAGATAAAGGCAGTGCCTAAAACAAAACAAAAATCGTCTACCAGCTACTGTGGTAGATAGATTAAAAAATATACCAAGAAATTGACTTTTTACCAACCACTCAGATTTTCTACCAATCAAAATATTTTGGTTGCATTAATTACACCAAAAAAAACCTAAACAAAATGGATGATGTATTCTAAAACAAGGAATGTATTACTATTAAGATGCAATTCTGTTCATTTGTATTAAATGTTTTACTTTAGTTTATTTGATACATATTTTCTTAACTCTATTTCTTGAACTGCATTGTTGGTTAAGGGCTTGTAAGTAAGCATTTCACGGTAAGGTCTACACCTGTTGTACCAGGCTGTATCACATCTGGCGGTGATTGGGAGTCCCATAGGGCGGCGCACGATTGGCCCACCGTCTTCCGGGTTTGGCCGGGGTAGGCCGTCATTGTAAATAAGAATTTGTTCTTAACTGACTTGCCTAGTTAAAAAGGTTAAAGAAAAAATATATATATATAAATTGTATATAAATTCAGGGCATGTGACATAAGATTTTATTTTATTACATTTTTTAAACAGTAATCCGTTTCTGTATGAATAATAGTAAAAGTATTTTGCATTGAATCATTATTAAATCTAACTAATGAAGAGATCATCATCTGTGGTACCAACTATCACTTCTTTCCTGTATGCTTGCAGGAACCCCCACCCACCCACACACACCCACCTTCTTCTGTCCTTGGCCTTGTGTTCTGTGGAGCTGCTCAAAAAAGTGCCCACTTCAGCTTCTTAGTGTGGCAGACCAAGGCTTGGGGCCAAGAGCTCTCAGTGGCAATGAAATGCAAGAGAACCACTATCCTGCACAAAACCCTGCTGCGTTCACATTTGTTTCCACTAGCCACCCTGCAGCCAAGCTGCCCATTATACTCCTCCTCATCTTCATTCACTGTAGCCCTGAGGAGAGGATGCTACTGTATCACCTTAACCAATCACTGACAAAGCCACTGGGTTCTGAACCAATCACAGAGCATGAAAGTGAACTAGGAATGTCAAAGAGCAGAGGGCTCCCCTCCTGTCATGAAGAGAGGGAAAGGTAAATAGATTGAGAGCTTAGGGTTACTGGTTAGGAGTAGGGGAACAGAGGAAGGGAGCATAAGGAATAGCAGGGGGGGGGGGGGTGATTATATCCAGAAAAGGTAGTGAACACTATGAATAAAGGGAGGAACAAAGAGGAGAGCAGAATAAAATCGTCAGTGGAAGGACCAGATAAGAGGGCAACGGTTAAGGGACAGAGGGCCAAGTTAGAGGCGGTCTGGTCAGTGCTGCAGGCAGTGATGATGGAGTATGCCATCATGGCCGGCTGGCTGTGCTCCACATTCTGAGCGCCGGTGTGAGAGCCGTGAGCCAAGCCGCCGCCGGCTTCCCCCGCCTCGCCGTTAGACATTTGGCCTTTGTGTGACAGTCATTAGTGCTGCCTTTCCAAGGTCGGCCCACAGCCCAGTGCCTCAGTCTTGGGAGCGATATTACCCCCCTTAGCCACCGGGGGCACTGTTTGTTTTTATTATTCACAACATAAAGCGACAAACGCCACTACTCACACCGAAGGACTGGGCTCATCATACTATCTTTGCCAAGTCAGAAAAAAAGGCATAGGGTAAGTGTACCTACTAAGCCTACCAAAATCTAAGTTTAGACATTTACTATCCATATTTCTGTAAGATAAATTGAGATAAAATGAAAGAGTAATCTCTCATGTGAAGTTTTACGACTTTACTTACAAAAACGTGTTGTCAGATAAAAACATTTGATAAAATACGTGAAAAGTCCGGACTGGGCTTAATTGGTACCGAATGTACCCTTCAACCTTGTCATACGTGAGTTCTAAATATCTCTAACGGTCGCCCCAGCAGGAGTTGTTTTACGCACGTGATGTCAGAATGCACTCACTGTTCCAAAATGTGATTGTTACGCAACAGGACAGTTAACGCGCACTGCCTGCTTATTAGCTATAGGCTGTTTCAACCTGTCAATTTCTAATTATTTTCTTACCATTTTTCTTTTCTAACAGTTTGAATTGAGGTGTGTTCCTCCTCCTCATTGATTCACATAGAAGTAGCCCATTTCAGTGTTGCGGACAATTTATGTTTGAGGCTTTACTGAGACGGACAAACTTCTCTCTTCGAGGAGAGCCCACGCGCTTCACTAATGTTTGCGCAGATCAAGTATGCAGATATTTGCGGTCTTGCAAGAATCGGAACATTTTCTTACTGGTGCTCGCTTTGCCTTCTTTGTTGTTTTCCTTACAAACAATAATACACCTAGTCAGTTGTACAACTGAATGCCTTCAACTGAAATGTGTCTTCTGCATTTATAACCCAATGGTTATTCTGTACCAAATATTAAGTTCTGCTTTTCTGATGTATCAAATACTTATGTCATGCAATAAAATGCAAATTAATTACTTAAAAATCATACAATGTGATTTTCTGGATTTTTGTTTTAGATTCCGTCTCTCACAGTTGAAGTGTACCTATGATAAAAAATTACAGACCTCTACATGCTTTGTAAGTAGGACTTTTTCCACATTTTGTTATGTTACAGCCTTATTTTAAAATGGATTAAATACAAAAAATCATCAGCAATCTACACACAATACCCCATAATGACAAAGCGAAAATAGATTTTTAGAAATGTTTGCAAATTTATTAAACATATAAAATAGATACCTTATATACATAAGTATTCAGACACTTTGCTATGAGACTCGAAATTGAGCTCAGGTGCATCCTGTTTCCATTGATCATCCTTGAGATGTTTCTACAACTTGATTGGAGTCCACCTGTGGTAAATTCAATTGATTGGACATGATTTGGAAAGGCACACACCTGTCTATATAATGTCCCACAGTTGACAGTGCATGTCAGAGCAAAAACCAAGCCATGAGGTCGAAGGAATTGTCCGTAGAGCTCCGAGGCAGGAGTGTGTCAAGGCAGAGATTTGGGGAAGGGTACCAAAAAAGTTTTGGGGAAGGCCCTTTCCTGTTTCAGCATTACAATGCCCCCGTGTACAAAGCAAGGTCCATACAGAAATGGTTTGTCGAGATCGGTGTGGAAGAACTTAACTGGCCTGCGCACAGCCCTGACCTCAACCCAATCGAACACCTTCGGGATGAATTGGAACGCTGTCTGCGAGCCAGGCCTAATCGCCCAACATCAGTGCCCGACCTCACTAATGCTCTTGTGGCTGAAGGGAAGCAAGTCCCCGCTGCAATGTTCCAACATCTAGTGGAAAGCCTTCCCAGAAGAGTGGCGGTGGACCAATATCGTATTAATGCCTACGATTGTGGAATAAGATGTTCGACGAGCAGGTGTCCACATACTTTTGGTCATGTAGTGTATTTATTTACTTTACTTCTTAGAATTTAAAGTTAGTGTTTGTAACGTCTTCATACTCGCATCTCCCAGAGAGATGGTTATTTTCAGGTTCTCAATCAATATATACTTTCCCACCCTTTCATACTGGGTGAAACCTAAATTAAATTGGATAACGCTTCTTAAATAGCTCCATGTACTACATTCTGGAAGAAAGAGAGCGCATAGTCCGTTTCTGCCGTCAATTCTCCAAGCCTCTATTATTCTACGAAACAAAAAAGAAAGAGATGGAGAAATCAGACGCAATTTCAAAGTTAATATGCACAGCAGTATAAGCCTCCTCTCCAGTTTTACAGGTTCCACTTGCTGCAAAAAAAATGATAGACACAAAGAGAAGGAGGACCAGGCAAACAATAACAGCGAAAAGGCAGTCATTCTTCCGAGGCTTGTGTTTATCAAGAAAGAATAAAGCTTGGGGAAAAACATGATTGATGTTTCATAAATCAGCGTCTTGTTCTGAGAGCCCTCACCTGCGCCACTTGACAGTTCATTTGACATTACGGTCTTGAAAAATAATGACATAGGCTTCTACTACAATAACACTTGAGAATAAAACGAACATCTAGGCCTAATCCTAGAGAAACAGCGGTCTGGTTAGCATGGTGAACATGTTGCTAATCTTGCAGGATGCAAATCCATTTAGCCTATACGTGCTAGTCCTAATTAGCAGTGGAGAAAGCTCAGTAGAGAAACCAAAACGAGGGCGGTCTATGGTGATAGGTGGGATGGGCTGAGAGTGGCAGAGGGTTGGGATTAAAGAGTTTGTTTGCTAATATATTGTTGTTATATACAGTTGAAGTCAGAAGTTTACATACACCTTAGCCAAATACATTTAAACTCAGTTTTTCACAATTCCTGACATTTAATCCTAGTAAAAATTCACTGTCTTAGGTCAGTTAGGATCACCACTTTATTTTAAGAATGTGAGATGTCAGAATAATAGCAGAGATAATTATTTATTTCAGCTTTTATTTCTTTCATCACATTCCCAGTGGGTCAGAAGTTTACATACACTCAATTAGTATTTAGTAGCATTGCCTTTACATTGTTTAACTTGGGTCAAACGTTTCGGGTAGCTTTCCACAATAAGTTGGGTGAATTTTGGCCCATTCCTCCTGAGAGAGCTGGTGTAAGTGAGTCAAGTTTGGAGACCTCCTTGCTCGCACACTCTTTTTCAGTTCTGCCCACAAATGTTCTATATGATTGAGGTCAGGGCTTTGTGATGGCTACTCCAATACCTTGACTTGTTGTCCTTAAGCCATTTTGCCACAACTTGGGAAGTATGCTTGGTGTCATTGTCCATTTGGAAGACCCATTTGCGACCAAGCTTTAACTTCCTGACTGATGTCTTGAGATGTTGCTTCAATATATCCACATAATTTTCCTCCCTCATGGTGCCATCTATTTTGTGAAGTGCACCAGTCCCTCCTGCAGCAAAGCACCCCCACAACATGATGCTGCCACCCCCGTGCTTCACGGTTGGGATGGTGTTCCTCAGCTTGCAAGCATCCCCTTTTTTCCTACAAACATAACGAATGTCATTATGGCCAAACAGTTCTATTTTTGTTTCATCAGACCAGAGGACATTTCTCCAAAAAGTACAATCTTTGTCCCCATGTGCAGTTGCAAACCGTAGTCTGGCTTTTTATGGTGGTTTTGGAGCAGTGGCTTCTTCCTTGCTGAGCTGCCTTTCAGGTTATGTCGATATAGGACTCATTTTACTGTGTATATAGATACTTTTGTACCTGTTTCCTCCAGCATCCTCACAAGGTCCTTTGCTGTTGTTCTGGTATTAATTTGCACTTCACACACCAAAGTACGTCCATCTCTAGGAGACAGAGCGCATCTCCTTGCTGAGCGTTATGCCAGCTGCGGAGTCCCATGGTGTATATACTTGCGTACTACTGTTTGTACAGATGAATGTGGTACCTTCAGGTGTTTGGAAATTGCTCCTAAGGCTGAACCAGACTTGTGGAGGTCTACAATTTATTTTCTGAGGTCTTGGCTGATTTCTTTTGATTTTCCCATGATGTCAAGCAAAGAGGCACTGAGTTTGAAAGTAGGCCTTGAAATACATCCACAGGTACACCTCCAATTGACTCAAATTATGTCAATTAGCCTATCAGAAGCTTCTAAAGCCATGACATCATTTTTTTGAATTTTCTAAGCTGTTTAAAGGCACAGTCAACTTAGTGAATGTAAACTTTTGACCCACTGGAATTGTGGTACAGTGAATTATAAGTGAAATAATCTGTCTGTAAACAATTGCTGGAAAAATGCCTTGTCATGCACAAAGTAGATGTCCTAACCAACTTGCCAAAACTATAGTTTGTTAACTAGAAATCTGTCGAGTGGTTGAAAAACGAGTTAAGTTTATGTAAACTTCCGACTTCAACTGTATAAAAGTACCATGTGTGTAAAATGTATATGTAGCAAAAAAGCTGTAAAAAAACAAAGATATTTGTCCTCCAAAGAAGGGGAGTGGTGGAGGGGTTACATTTTATTTTTTAACTCAGTAGAGAAAAGATTGTGTGACCACTGCACTGCTAAAAGAGTTTCCTCCTAGGTTCCCCTGTGGCTAGCTACAATTCTACCTGGCCCGATCATTGGGTGAATATGGTGGTGTGTTGTTCCCAGCCTCACTCCCCTGTGGGGCTGGCTGCTAGTAAAAATGCAGGTAATCCATACAGCCCCGGGGTCTGACATCAAGGATCCTGGTGTTGGGGATTTTTTGGGTGAAATGTAGAATCAGGGATGAGGTGGGACAACGGCGTAGAGGCAAAATAAGAGGTTTATAACAATGCCTAGGAGGTAGACAGCTAGGACAAATAGAGGCATACTAGGCTACATCATCTCTGAAGACAGCAGGCATGACTTCGGTTTCTATTCCTTCAGTCTATCAGCATGCTAGATACTACTTTAGTATGGCACTTTAGCATTGGTGGGCACAATATATTTCACAAATGACACAGGCCTTTTTTCTGGTGCCCACTGGGGCTCAGTCGGACAGCATAGGCACAGTCATGGTGAGCTGTGCCCAGATAAGACTGGCGCTTCAGCAAGTAATTAGCCCGAGTTACCTTTGCTTAGCGTAGCCTCCTCTGGAGGAGACACTAAGGTCACACTCACAGGGAACTGATGGGTACAGCTACAATCTGCCAGTTACACGCAGGGTACCTGGGTGTTAGAGGGTAGCTTCCCTGAGAAGATGAACTTTAAGACGTGGTAGTGGTTTCTTTCACACCTCACAGCCATGGAAATGAATCCCTTACACTTACAGCACACTGACCAGTTAGCTTTTCATGATTTCTGCTTTACAGATGAATAAAGCAAGGAGTTAGAATATCCTTAGATCCAGAGAGTGTGTAGATCATAAATCGAAAGCAGCGGTTCTCAACTGGTTTTGCCTAAGGACCCAAATTGAACCAGGCCCTCCTAGTAGGCAACCCAATATTCACATTGCGAAAAAGAATCACCAAAATAGAATCTATATATTTTTTACTGTTATATTGATGTACATGTAGCAATTATATGACAAGAGAAAAACTTTCCCACATCTTTCTTTGTCAATAATACAATTCTGCCCATATTCTTGATGAAGAATGTTAATAAACTAACTGGTTTGAGACCACGAAAATCAACCAATATAGCGCTGCTTATACTGCGATTGAAGAACATTTTTTAAAATATTTAATTATTTAAAAATGTTAGTTCATTATAAGTTTTACCCACTTTCTACCTGGTTTAAGTCATTTTTTAAGTCATAAAAAAAAACTCAGACAGTCGCGACCTACCAGTTGAGAACTGCTAATCTAAAGGATTAAACGAGTGTTCAAATAGAGGGATGTGTTGGAATGTCCAAACTTTACTGAAAAAGTTTTGTTTTAACACTTTTTAAAATTATTTTCTACATTATAGAATAATAGTGAAGACATCAAAACTATGAAATAACACATATGGAATCATGTAGTAACCAAAAAAAGTGTTAAACAAATCAAAATATGTTTTACATTTGAGATTCTTCAAAGCAGCACACTCTTGGCATTCTCTCAACCAGATTCATGAGGTAGTCACCTGGAATGCATTTCAATTAACAGATGTGCCTTTTTAAAAGTTAATTTGTGGAATTTCAATATGCATATTATTATTACTATTGGATAGAAAACACTCTCTAGTTTCTAAAACCGTTTGAATTATGTCTGTAAGTGAAACAGAACTGGACTTAGAGCAATTTCCCTATGTGGAGTTGAGAATGCAGATTTTTCCAACCTGTTCTCAGACCTGTGTATAACTTTGCCTGTCTTCTATTGGTTGAGATGCACTGCATACGCCTTCCCCTGGGTGTCAGCGAATAGAGGGCCTTGAAATGGAGTCTCTAGGCAGATCAGAAAGTCTATAAATTGATTGGAATCGATGTGTCCCTTCTTTTGCTTCTTCGCGCTGACGCACTGAGGACCTTGGCATGTCGTTTTAGAAGCTCCCGTTTAAGCTTCTAGTTATATCCGGCTCTGTTTTTATTCGATATAGGCTTTAAAGACATCATAATCTTGTTATTTTGAACCGAATTATATCAGTTTATGTCAGTATATTGCGATTTTCGGGTATTTATTTTCTTGGCGCTGTAGGAAGTTGGGTATCTCTGGCCCACATGGCTAATGTTTACTGCTAATTGCAACGTGGAAGACGACATTCTACAACCTAGCAACGATTCTTTTGGACAAAGGACACCTATCCCAAGATTCTGATGGGAGGTCATCAAAAAGTAAGAACTATTTATGCTGATAATTCATTGTTCTGTTGAAAAAATTCAAATGCATAAGACGCCATTACTTGCAGTGTAGCCTTGCTTTATCGCACCCTGTATTGCGCAGTAACGTTAATTTTAAAAATGTAATTCAGCAATTGCATTAAGAACTAATTTGTCTTTCAATTGCTGTCCAACCTGTATTTTTTTAGTCAAGTTTATGAATAGTTTTCGATAAGAATAGGTGTCTTTCCAAGATGGCGCCGGACAGATTGCTTGAGTATTTGGACACTATTGTCATTGTATAAGCACGATTTGTGCCGCTAAATATGCACATTTTCGAACAAACTCTATATGCATTGTGTAATATGATGTTACAGGACTGTCATCTGAAGAATTCTGAGAAGGTTAGTGAAAAAATTAATATATTTTGGTGGTTTATACGTTATCGCTCTTTTTGCCTTGAATCAATGCTGGGGTGATGTTTGCACATGTGCTAAGCTAATATAACGCTAAATTGTGTTTTCGCTGTAAAACACTTAGAAAATCTGAAATATTGTCTGGATTCACAAGATCTGTGTCTTTCAATTGCTGTACGCTGTGTATTTTTAAGAAATGTTTTATGATGAGTAATTAGGTAATACACGTTGCTCTCTGTAGTTATTCTAGTCGCTTTGGTGAGATTTGTGATGGTGGCTGCAATGGTAAACTATGATTTATACCTGAAATATGCACATTTTTCTAACAAAACATATGCTATACAATAAATATGTTATCAGACTGTCATCTGATGAAGTTGTTTCTTGGTTAGTGGCTATTTATATCTTTATTTGGTCGAAATTGTGATAGCTACTGATGGAGTAAAAAACTGTTGGAGTAAAAAAAGTGGTGTCTTTTGCTAACGTGGTTAGCTAATAGATTTACATATTGTGTCTTCCCTGTAAAACATTTTAAAAATCGGACATGTTGGCTGGATTCACAAGATGTGTACCTTTCATATGGTGTATTGGACTTGTTAATGTGTGAAAGTTAAATATTTAAAAAATATATATTTTGAATTTCGCGCCCTGCACTTTGAGCTGGCTGTTGTCATAAGTGTACCAACGTCGGGCTTGCAGCCATAAGAAGTTAATGCATTTGTGCCAATCAGTTGTGTTGTGACAAGGTAGAAACAGCCCTATTTGGTAAAAGACCAAGTCCATATTATGGCAAGAACAGCTCAAAAAAGCAAAGAGAAAGACATGAAGGTCAGTCAATACGGAACATTTCAAGAACTTTGAAAGTTTCTTCAAGTGCAGTCGCAAAAACCATCAAGCGCTATGATGACACTGGCTCTCATGAGGACCGCCACAGGAAAGGAAGACCAAGAGTTACCTCTACTGCAGAGGATAAGTTCATTAGAGTTACCAGCCTCAGAAATTGCAACCAAAATAAATGCTTCAGAGTTCAAGTAACAGACACATCAATAGTTCAGAGGAGACTCTGTGAATCAGGCCTTCATTGTCAAAGAATGCAAAGAAACCACTACTAAAGGACATAAATAATAATAAGAGAGTTGCTTGGGCCAAGAAACACGAGCAATGGACATTATACCAGTGGAAATCTGTCCTTTGGTCTGATGAGTCCAAATGTGAGATTTTTGGTTCCATCCGCTGTGTCTTTGTGAGATGCAGAGTAGGTGAATGGATGATCTCTGCATGTGTGGTTCCCACCGTGAAGCATGAAGGAGGAGCTATGATGGTTCTTTGCTGGTGACACTGTCTGTGATTTATTTAGAATTCAAGGCACACTTAACCAGCATGGCTACCACAGCATTCTGCAGCGATACGCCATCCCATCTGGTTTGCGCTTAGTGGGACTATCAGTTGTTTTTCAACAGGACAATGACCCAAAACACACTTCCAGGCTGTGTAAGGGCTATTTAACCAAGGAGAGTGATGGAGTGCTGCATCAGATGACCTGGCCTCCACAATCACCTGACCTGGACCCAATTGAGATGGTTTGGGATGAGTTGGACGGCAGAGTGAAGAAAAATCAGCCAACAATTGCTCAGCATATGTGGGAACTCCTACAAGACTAATTCCTCATGAAGCTGGTTGAGAGAATGCCAAGTAGGTGTGTCCAAACTGGTACTGTATATATATATATTTTTTTCTTCTTTTGAACAGCGTTCCCTCCCTTCCACTCCCTGTCTATCAGAGAAGAGATGATGAGTGAGGAGAAATGAAGAAGTACGGCTGTCCAGAACGAGGGTCCAGCCTAGGGCTCTCTAATGTTTTGATGCGCGCGACCTGAACGGGCTTTCTTTGTTTTCCTCCGGTATTGAACACAGTTTATCCCCTCTTATATTTTATCGATTATTTACGTTAAAAAATACCTAAAGTTGTATTAGGAAAGTTGTTTGAAATGTTTGGACAAAGATTACAGGTAACTTATATTTTGTAGTCATGTTGCGCGAGTTGGAACCGGTGTTTTTTTTTTCTTCATCAAACGCGCCAAATAAATTGACATTTTGGAGATATAACGACGGAATTAATTTGTGATGTTTATGGGACATATTGGAGTGCCAACAGAAGAAGTTCTTCAAAGGTAAGGCATGAATTAAATCGTTATTTCTGACTTTTGTGTCGCGCCTGGCGGGATGAAATATGATTGTCTGTGTTTGTTTGATGGGGTGCTATCCTCAGATAATAGCATGGTTTGCTTTCGCCGTAAAGCCTTTTTGAAATCTGACACGGTGGCTAGATTAACAAGACGTTCAGCTTTAATTTGGTGTATTGCACTTGTGAATGTATGAAAGTTAAATATTTGTAATAATTGTTTTTGAATTTGGCGCTCTGCCATTTCACCGGATGTTGTCAAATCGATGCCGTTAACGGGATTTGAGCCATAAGAAGTTAATAAGAATGATAAACTACAAAGTTAATGGAGTCTATATTCATTCCATCATCATTTAAAGATCCAATATCACATCAAACCTCAATTCAAACTTTGTTTGAAGTGCATTTAAAATGGCAACACACTTAAAACAATATAAGGAAAAAACAAGCACGGCAATAAAATAGATCAAATGTTTGCATGCTAAGCTTAATATTTCTTAGTATTCCAGTATTCATCCAGCACACCAATATTCTTCCAGACAGTAAATACGTGTTTTGCTGTCCCCAGTAAAAGATTATGCATTGGGTCCACTACTGCCACGTCTATGGACATGCAATATGGGACACGTTTCAGGAAACTAGGCATATGTCGAGGGTCACTACTTCACAGGAGAGCCGTTTGAACATAAAAAAAATAGTTTATCAAAATGTGTTTTTTGGCAGAAATGCCATCTCAAACATGTGAACTTTTATGTGCCTTATTAATAACAAACGTGTATGCCATCTGTAAATATGAATAAAATGGTTAAACTAGTTGGTTAAGCCAAAAAAAAGCGTAATTCAATTGTAGCCAGGAGCACAGTTAGTCACCAACGCTCTGGATGACATGAAAACAGCCTAACCAGCTCTGCTAGGGCGAGTAAAATGGTCAGAGTTTGGGTGGGGGCTAAAGCTTAAGATGATTATTATGGCATTGCACACGGTCAGTGTGAACCAGAGTGACTTGACACAACGAGCCAAGCAAGCTGTACAAACAAAACAACACAGGACGTCTTATTTAATGAAAGGGGTTGCAGTCTGCCGAGAAGCGTTCATCCACGTATACGGGTAAGAGTCTAGCTACAAATTCAGACATTATACGTTCCTAATTTTGTCAGAAAGTTGTTTTTTGTTAGCTAGCTAGCTGACATTACGTTTATGATCTGTGTGTAGTAATGTTCTCAGAATGCCATTTGCATTGCTAGCTATAGCTTAAAAACTTCTTGCCACTATAGGGGGTGCTGTTTTCGCATTAGCATAATTTCCTCTACAGATTAAACTGCCTCTTATTCAATTATTGCTCTTACATATGCATATAATTAATACCATTGGATAGAAAACAATCTAGTTTCTAAAACCGTTTCAATTTTGTCTCTGAGTTAAACAGAAGTCATTTGACAGCACTTTCCCTGACCAAGAAGAAGAATGCAAGATGTGTATGCTCGCTTCAACGCTCTGCCTATATATGGTCACGCCACCTATGACCCGAAACACACTTCATTCGTCTTCCTCTGGGTGTCAAGAGGACGTCAGAGGAGAAATTTTTTGTTTACCTTGTACTGACGTGAAATAAGACCTATTTCTTTGGCGTGACCGACAACTTCCGGTTCTCTGACTCGCGCTATTTGGAGGTGCGATTGTCTACTGTTTTGCTGCCGTTACGGATGAAAACTATCTCCGTCTCGAAGTTTGTTTGATACATGTGACCATATCATCTTAATGTATGTTTTTTCAATATAGTTTAATCAGATTATTTGAATTTTTTCGGGAGTTTTGCCGTGTTCCGTTCTGTGACTTTTTTTTACTTTGGCCAGTCGACCAGTACATATGCTAAATGAAGAGGGAAAGTTGCCATTATGAATGGATTGAACGACTCATCAGGACTAAGGACACATTGATCAACATTCTGATGAAAGATCAGCAATAGTAAGACCCAATTTACGATGTTATTTCATATATCTGTCGTGCATGTGAACTGGTCGCGGGCGCCCAGCTGGTTCTGGCTGGCGTGGCTATGCTAATTTAGCGCTACATTTTGTTTTCGCTATAAAACATTTAATAAATCTGAAATATTGTTTGGATTCACCAGATGTTGGGCTTTCAATATCTGTACGCTGTGTATTTTTCTGAAATGTTTTAAGATAAGTAATTAGTTATATGACGTTGGTCTCTGTAATTGTTCTGGCTGCGTCAGCACTATTTCAGATTGCAGCTGCAATGTAGAACTGTGATTTATACCTGAAAAATGCACATTTTTCAAAAAAAAACTATGCTATACCATAAATATGTTATCAGACTGTCATCTTATGAAGTTGTTTCTTGGTTAGTGGCTATATATATTTTTATTTAGTCGAATTAGTGATAGCTACTGACGCAGGAAAAAACTGTTGGAGTAAAAAAATTGTGTCTTATGCTAACGTGGTTAGCTAATAGATTTACATATTGTGTCTTCCCTGTAAAACATTTTAAAAATCTGAAATGGTGGCTTTATTCACAAGATCTGTATCTTTCATCTGGTGTCTTGGACTTGTGATTTAATGATATTTAGATGCTACAATTTACTTGTGACGCTATGCTAGCTATGCTACTCAGTGGGGGGGGAGTGGGGGGTGATCCCGGATCCGGGTTGGTGACTCGTTAAAGGCTAATGTTAGCTAGCTAACTAGATAACATTGAACCTATTTGGTTAACTTTAGCTAGCTATGACAATCAGTTTGTAATGCTAGTACTCTATGGATTAGGATTATGGTTCATTGTTCAGCTAGCATGTCTAAACAAAAGACTCCACTTCGCCAGATGATTACATGACCCATCAAGTTAGCCAGGTCTGTCTGACGGTGATTACGGCCATCTATTGTATAATAACGCCAAAATATTTGTATCTGGAATTTGTCTTTCAGCATCAGTACAACACGCGCCTGACTCTCCTCCACCAGTCATACAAGGATAGTGGTCTAATGCCTCCCATCAAAAAGAGAGCTGGCCCAAGCAAGCACAGGTTACACCCGAAGCATGAGGACTTGCAGCGAGTGGTGAACTTCAACAACTATGCAGAGGATAATGCAATAGTATTACCAGAACGCTACCCAGAGGATAATGTAGTAGTATTACCAGGACGCCACCCAGAGGATAATGCAGTAGTATTACCAGGACGCTACCCAGAGGATAATGCAATAGTATAACCAGGACTCCACCCAGAGGATAATGCAATAGTATAACCAGGACTCCACCCAGGACGCAAACACTTGGTGGAAAGCTGCTGCCATCCCATGTGACAAAAGCAGCATTGTGGCATCTTTTTAAGGAATCGATGACAACACTTAGTATGTATGTAAAGCATAAACACGTTTTGATTATTTAATTTACCTCCAACATTATTGGCACTACTTTTATTGATCTCACATAATTTTTGGGGTTATTTCCCGTTTTACAGCTTTGATGCTCTGGAGCCTAGTGTTGTCGCTAAGGAGCTTTCGAACTCAGTCGGGACCAGGTTTCAGCTGCTGCGCAACGCTGAGATCCTTCCTCCCATAGATGGTCTGCCTGTACAAGCACCACCTGGACTGGACACAGCTAGACAAATGTATCTTTTTGAGAAGATCGGGGAGTTTTGTGATGAAGAGGCTATGGACATCACATGCCCTGCACCAAAGTCAAGGACAGGACAGAAACAGGCTCTCCGAATATAGATTCTCTTGTTCATGCGTGGTTCGGACGGACCAGTTCATCACTGGGGGCGAGTTCCCGATCATCAGCACTATCTGCAGTGCTTTGTTTCAAATGTCTCTCCCCTAATAAATCAAATCTAATTTTATTGGTCACATACACATGGTTAGCAGAGGTTATTGCGAGTGTAGTGAAATGCTTATGCTTCTAGATCCGACAGTGCAACAGTATCTAACAGGTCATATTTAACAATTCCACAACAAAACCTAATACACACAATCTAGTAAAGGAATGGGATAAGAATATATAAGTATAAAATATATGGATGAGCAGTGACAGAGCGGCTAAGATGCAATAGATAATAAAGAATAGATAGTGAAGAGTATATACATATGAGATGAGTAATGTGAGATATGTAAACATTCATAAAATGTAATGTAAATGTAAATAAAGTGGCATTATTAAAGTGACTAGTGTTCCATTTATTAAAGTGGCCAAATGATATCAAGTCTGTAGGTCGGCAGCCGCCTCTCTGTGCTAGTGTTGGCTGTTTAACAATCTGATGGCCTTGAGATCGAAGCTGTTTTTCAATCTCTGTCCCAGCTTTGATGCACCTGTACTGACCTAGCCTTCTGGATGGTAGAGGGGTCAACAGGCAGTGGCTCGGGTGGTTGTTGTCCTTGATCTTTTTTGCCTTCCTGTGACATTGGGTGCTGTAGGTATCCTGGAGGGCAGGTAGTTTGCCCCTGGTGATGCGTTGTGCAGACCACTCTACCCTCTGGAGAGCCCCGCAGTTGTAGGCGGTGCAGTTGCCATACTAGGTGGTGATACAGCCCGACAGGATGCTCTTGATTGTGCATCTGTAAAAGTGTTTTCGGTGACAAGCCACATTTTTTTCAGCCTCCTGAGGTCAAAGAGGCGCTGTTGCGCCTTCTTCACCACACTGTCTGTGTGCGTGGACCATTTCAGTTTGTCGGTGATATGTACGTCGAGGAGCTTCCACCTTCTCCACTAATGTTCCGTCGAAGTGGATAGGGGGGTGCTCCCTTTGCTGTTTCCTGAAGTCCACGATCATCTCTTGTTTTGCGGACATTGAGTGAGAGGTTATTTTCCTGACACCACACTCCGAGGACCCTCACCTCCTCCCTGTAGGCTGTCTCATCATTGTTGGTGAATGGGTCTAACACACACGCCATACGTTGCTGCTACTATTTTTTGTTTTATCCTGCTGCTCAGCCACTTTACCCCTGATAACCTAATCTATCACTGACATCTTTACTGATATTGTTATTGTACATAGTGTCAATATAAAGAAAATAATTTACAGTATCTATTTCTAATATTGCTACTATGCAAGTAACCGTTTGGCTGTACCGTTTACACCTTCTGTAGAGACCCATCCACTTGGCAAGATGTGGCTGGGGGATATAACATTTCTTTCACATGACCCATCAATTTAGACAAGTGAGTCTGGGTACGCGTCATCTAATATTTATAAAATATTTTAATCTAGACACTTTGTTTACCTGGAATTTTTCCTTATTGTAGGCTACCACTTACCACTTTTAGTCTTAATCTTTGCAATACTACTCACTGTTTAGCACATGACCTCACATGTGAATCCTTAAAGAGATGGGTGGGGCTGGCATAAGAGGGTGTGAACAATACTGAATGGGTGTAGACAAAGGAGAGCACTCCCGTAGGTATCAAAACATTCAAAGGCCATTTTCTCAAAAGTGAGGTTACAAGTTTATCAACTTTCAAGGCAGAATTACTTTCCCACTGTTCTTCAAATGCAGTGTATGATATACCATTGTGTAGCTCCGTGTGTCTGCCTTTATCCAATGTAAAAAACACAATTTCAAATGTTGCTACATAAGACCGAATCAAGGTGGTCGGTCACATATGGCACTTCAAATAGCTCAGAGAACCTTTAAAAAAGGATTTCATAGAACAAAAATAAAGTAGCCGACTTAATAAATTGTTAAGATATATTATCGACGTAATACAGAGGAGACACAAACAACTCTGTAATAATAAACCCACAAGTACAATGTTCATCCTGCCAAAATATCTCCTGCCTGGGTCTGTTCTTGTTGCAATGGCAATTCCTCTGCAAACGTGGCTGTGTCTTGGCAATTCCTCTGCAAACGTGGCTGTGTCTTGGCAATTCCTCTGCAAACGCGGCTGTGTCTTGGCAATTCCTCTGCAAACGCGGCTGTGTCTTGGCAATTCCTCTGCAAACGCGGCTGTGTCTTGGCAATTCCTCTGCAAACGCGGCTGTGTCTTGGCAATTCCTCTGCAAACGCGGCTGTGTCTTGGCAATTCCTCTGCAAACGCGGCTGTGTCTTGGCAATTCCTCTGCAAACGCGGCTGTGTCTTGGCAATTCCTCTGCAAACGTGGCTGTGTCTTGGCAATTCCTCTGCAAACGTGGCTGTGTCTTGGCAATTCCTCTGCAAACGTGGCTGTGTCTTGGCAATTCCTCTGCAAACGTGGCTGTGTCTTGGCAATTCCTCTGCAAACGTGGCTGTGTCTTGGCAATTCCTCTGCAAACGTGGCTGTGTCTTGGCAATTCCTCTGCAAACGTGGCTGTGTCTTGGCAATTCCTCTGCAAACGTGGCTGTGTCTTGGCAATTCCTCTGCAAACGTGGCTGTGTCTTGGCAATTCCTCTGCAAACGTGGCTGTGTCTTGGCAATTCCTCTGCAAACGTGGCTGTGTCTTGCCGTTCAACTGTCCATTGATGAGTGAATTTAACGCAAACATTGTAGTGAACATGATCATGTTACATGGATCTTAGTTGTATGAGTAAGGAGGACTGCTACCGCACGGCAAGCGATACCGGAGCACCAAGTCTAGGTCCAAAAGGCTCCTTAACAGCTTCTACCCCCAAGCCATAAGACTACTGAACAATTAATCAAATGGCCACCTGGACTATTTACATTGACCCCCTCCCCTTTTGTTTTTACACTGCTGCTACTACTTTAGTATCTATGCACAGTCACTTTACAAATTACCTCGACTAACCTGTACCCCCGCACATTGACTCGGTACGGTACCCTCTGCATATAGCCTCTTTATTGTTACAGTGGCAAGAAAAAGTGTGTGAACCCTTTGGACTTACCTGATTTCTGCATAAATTAGTCGTAACATTTGATCTGATCTTCATCTTAGTCACAACAATAGACAAACTGTGTGGTTAAACTAATAACACACAAATGATTGTATTTGTCTATATTGAATACATCATTTAAACATTCACAGTATAGGTTGGAAAAAGTTTGTGAACCCCTAGGCTAATGACTTTTCCAAAAGCTAATTGGAGTCAGGAGTCAGCTAACCTGGAATCTAATCAATGAGACGAGATTGGAGATGCTGGTTAGAGCTGCCCTGCCCTATAAAAACTCTCAGAATTTGAGTTTGCTTTTCACAGGAAGCATTGCCTGATGTGAACCATGCCTCAAACCAAAGAAATCTCAGAAGACCTAAGATTAAGAATTGTTGACTTGCATAAAGCTGGAAAAGGTTACAACGACCCAAAACACAGAAGTAAATCAATAACAGAATGGCTTCAACAGAAGAAAATATGCCTTCTGGAGTGGCCCAGTCAGTCCTGACCTCAACCCGATTGAGATGCTGAGGCATGACCTCAAGAGCGGTTCACACCAGACATCCCAAGAATATTGCTGAACTGAAACAGTTTTGTAAAGAGGAATGGTTCAACATTCCTCCTGACCGTTGTGCAGGTCTGATCCACAACTACAGAAAACATTTGGTTGAGTTTATTGCTGCCAAAGGAGGGTCAACCAGTTATTAAATCCAAGGGTTCACAAATCTTTTCCACCCTGCACTGTGAATGTTTACACGGTGTGTTCAATAAAGACATGAAAACGTATAATTATTTGTGTGTTATTCGTTTTAAATCAGACTGCGTTTGTCTATTGTTGTGAATTAGATGAAGATCAGATCAAAATGTATGACCAATTTATGCAGAAATCCAGGTAATTCCAAAGGGTTCACATACAGTACACTGTACCATGGCATGTCTCTGGCTGGACACATCGGCAGCCTGGACCTCTAGTCTCCACGAGTGTCGTTAACACTCCATGGCTCCCCTTATCCAACAGTCGGTGTAGAAACCAGCTTTTGAGTGTTCAGAGATAAAACACCTAAGTTCTTCTGACTGGCATGGAAGTGGCTAGTCTTCAGAGGTGTAAGGATAATTAAGAGTCTGAAAGTAGGGTATTTGGTGTGGTGCAAACACTAGATAGAACAGCAACCTTGCAGAGTAGCAAGGCCCGAGCATGTTCTTGCCGGATGAGAGCTTTACGAGCTGGACGCGGAATCTGTGGCTTTTCGAACACAACATTGTGAGAAAGAAAAAAAAGCACCTGACCTCTGGCTGTACCCTCTGAATATTTCATGACCGGCGCTCATATTTGATGGGTGAATCTGTCAGTGGGGAAGACAGCTGCAGACGTTTGAATCTTTAAACAGAGGAAACTGTCCGACTGGGTTTCCAGCAGATAAAGTGTTGCAGAGACAGTGAACCATGCGGGGACAGATGGGGCAATATGCCCTGGCTTTCGGGAGAAAGAACAGGTGGCAGGGGCGCAGGCATCGCGTGATGCCGCGCTGATAATCTGATGTCTCTAACGGGTACTCGAGCCTCACAGGCAGTGGCAGTGCTGACACAGCGTGTCCTTCAACCAGGAAGGTGCTTTGGGAATGGGGAGTAGCAAAATAGAAGCTTTATTCACAGCTATTACCCCCCCCCCCTGAATTAAACATTTATCAAAATGATCAGTGAAAATAATTTCCCCATTAAAAAGTCTCCACACTGCATTACCTTCTATCCAGCAATACTGGAGATTGAGTTAAACTGAGTAGCTGGAGAAGGATATTCTGAGAGTGGTGGCAGTTTGTATCTCTAACACAAACAAGGATAAGCAAATAGTAATTTATCTACAGAACATACAGTACCAGTCAAAACTGTGGACACCTACTTATTCGAGGGGTTATATATATATTATTATTTTTTCTACATTGTAGAATAATAGGGAAGACAAACTATGAAATAACACATACAGAATCAAGTAGTAACCCAAAAAAAAGTGTTAAATTAAAATAGATTTTATATTTGAGATTCTTCAAAGTAGCCATCCTTTGCCTATCACGTGCGCCGAATACAAAAGCTGTAGACCTTACAGTGAAATGCTTACTTACAGGCTCTAACGAACAGTGTAATTTCTAAGAAAAAAAAAGGTATTAGGTGAACAATAGGTAGGTAAAGAAATAAAAACAACATTTAAAAGACAGTGAAATATAACAGTAGCGAGGCTATATACAGGCACCGGTTAGTCGGGCTGATTGAGGTAGTATGTACATGTAGATATGGTTAAAGTGACTATGCATATATGATAAACAGAGAGTAGCAATAGCGTAAAAGTGAGGTTGGCAGGTGGCGGGACACAATGCAGATAGCCCGGATAGCCAATGTGCGGGAGCACTGGTTGGTCGGGCCAATTGAGGTAGTATGTACATGAATGTATAGTTACAGTGACTATGCATATATGATAAACAGAGAGTAGCAGCAGCGTAAAAGAGGGTTTGGGGGGGGGGGGGGGGGGCACACAATGCAGATAGTCTGGGTAGCCATTTGATTACCTGTTCAGGAGTCTTATGACTTGGGGGTAAAAACTGTTGAGAAGCCTTTTTGTCCTAGACTTGGCACTCTGGTACTGCTTGCCATGCGGTAGTAGAGAGAACAGCTTATGACTGGGGTGGCTGCAGTCTTTGGCAATTTTTAGGGCTTTCCTCTGACACCGCCTGGTGTAAAGGTCCTGGATGGCAGGCAGCTTAGCCCCAGTGATGTACTGGGCCGTACGCACAACCCTCTGTAGCTCCTTGCGGTCGGAGGCCGAGCTATTGCTGTACCAGGCAGTGACGCAACCAGTCAGGATGCTCTCGATGTTGCAGCTGTAGAACCTTTTGAGGATCTGAGGACCCATTCCAAATCTTTTTAGTTTTTTAGATCAAATAAGCAAATAGAAACAACAGTCCATCATTACTTTAAGACATGAAGGTCAGTCAATCCGGAACATTTCAAGAACTTTGAAAGTTTCTTAAAGTGCAGACGTAAAAACCAAACGCTATGATGAAACTGGCTCTCATGAGGACCGCCACAGGAAAGGAAGACCCAGAGTTACCTCTGCTGCAGAGGACAAGTTGATTAGAGCTACCAGCCTCAGAAATTGCTTGGGCCAAGAAACACGATCAATGGACATTCGACCGGTGGAGATCTGTCCTTTGGTCTGTTGAGTACAAATTTTAGATTTTTGTTCCAACCGCCGTGTCTTTGTGAGACGCAGAGTAGGTGAACAGATGATCTCTGCATGTGGAGGCGGTGTGGTGCTTTGCTGGTGACACGGTCTGTGATTTATTTAGAATTCAAGGCACACTTAGTCCCACTATCATTTGTTTTTCAACAGGACAGTGACCCAACACACCTCCAGGCTGTGTAAGGGCTATTTGATCAAAAGGGAGAGTGATTGTGCTGCATCAGAAGACCTGTCCTCCACAATCACCCGACCTAAACCCAATTGAGATGGTTTGGGATGAGTTGGACTGCAGAGTGAAGGAAAAGCAGCCAATAAAAGCTCAGCATATGTGGGAAGTCCTTCAAGACTGTTGGAAAAGCATTCCAGGTGAAGCTGGTTGAGAGAATGCAAAGATGTCATCAAGGCAAGGGTGGCTACTTTGAAGAAATCTAAAATCTAAAATACATTTCAATTTGTTTAACACTTTTTTGGTTACTACATGATTCCATATGTGTTATTTCATAATTGTGATGTCTTTACTATTATTCTACAATGCAGAAAATCATAAAAAATAAAGAAAAACCCTTGAATGAGTAGGTGTGTCCAAACTTTTGACTGGTACTGTATGTTATGATCTCCATGGAAAGAGGGAGGAAACTCTAGAATCATAATACAGATGGCGTTAATGAAAATATACCAATACTTCAGGTGTGTCAATCCACTTACAACAATGCATCACAAAACTGTGCATGTGTGATACATCCATTGTGATCACTTCAAGACCAGTGTCCCGATGTGGCCTGCCCATCAGACAGGCAATAGACCTAATTGGGAAGATACACTGAAATAAGTCCGACATAAAACACAGACACAACGCATGTTAGCCAAATCCACGTGGGATCAGTTTTAATCCAATTAGAGGGAGAACAGCCAATGGAATGGAGCCATGGTAAACGCTCACATCCATCATGCTTGGACAAACACAGACGCTTGCAATAGGAAACAACCACGGACCAGCAGACAGGAACTCCAGGAGGGGCCGGGGGAATTGGCCATAAAGTCAGTACAGCATATAACCACCTAGTTGAATTTATGGGAAATAATGGAAAAAAGGCTGGCCCTGAGATTATGTGAAACTACCCTGAAAGATCAGCCTGGCATCAGGCTTTATTCCTAGATAACACACTTTAGCATTTCCTGGAAGCATCACAAAAAGAGGAAAAACATTCTTCACACCTGATATAGGCTACAGACAATGGTAAATGTTCACGTTTCGTTAGAGACCCGTTTCCATGATAGACACAGTCTAGAGATAGAAACAGAATATCTACGGGACAAACAGTACCAGTCAAAACTTTAGACACACCTACTTATTCAAGGGGTTTTCTTTATTTGTATTATTGTCTACACTGTAGAATAAATAGTGCAGACATCAAAACTATGAAATAACACATATGGAATCAAGTACTAACCAAAAAAAGTGTCAAACAAATTAAAATCTATTTTATATTTGAGATTCTTCAAAGTAGCCATCCTTTGCCTTGATGACAGCTTTGCACACTCTTGGCATTCTCTCAACCAGCTTCATGAGGTAGTCACCTGGAATGCATTTCAATTAACAGGTCTGCCTTGTTCAAATTTTATTAGTGGAATATATTTCCTTCTTAATGTGTTTGAGACAATCAGTTGTGTTGTGACAAGGTAGGGGTGGTATACAGAAAACAGCCCTATTTGGTAAAAGTCCATATTATGGCAAGAACAGATCAAATAAGCAAAGAGAAACAACAGTCCATCATTACTTTAAGACATGAAGGACAGGCCTAGCTAGTTTACATGTTTGGTTACTTTCTTGAGCAAGCCTAAAACTGTGAAGTGAAGAAATACTGATTCACTACACAGACCCTTCCCAAGGCCAATGAGTCACTGCTGGGAGAAGCTGAATAAAAAAAATACACAAGGACAGGACATACTGCCAGTTTCAGGGGCTGGGAAAAACAGCCGGAGAAAGAGTTCAGTGTGGTGCAACAAGACACTAGGCCTATATTAAGGGAGTAAACCCTCACCATGAATCACCAAACTTAAACTGAGCTCACAGCAGTCTGTTTTTTCTATATTTCATGCTCTGTCACGGCTCAGCTAGGCTTGCCTAACCTCGTTAGGCTCATGCAGAAGTGTGTATGTGTGTGGGGTGAGAGTGTGTGTGTGAGAGTGAAAGAGAGGGCGGGGGTTGCGCTCAAAGCATCATTGCACATCACTCCTAAAAGACGTGTCATTAGAGGATCTGTGTGTGAGTGCGTTGTGTGTGTGTAAGCAGACCCTCGCCGCTACCAAAAGCAGTGGTTGTACGTGTGGTGAGATGTGCATTCATGCATTTGTGTATTATGAGCTCAGCTGACTGAGGCTGGAGTCTGATTGGTGATGGAGACAGAGGCTTGTTGCTATGGGGATGCACATGAACCCAGCGGAAGAGGGTCTCCCAAAACAATAAAAGGAGTTCAAAACTTGACTTTCTATCATTACTCGTATAAAATAGGCCTACTAATAATAAAGACAGACACTTCCTTCAGCCCAAGCAGGCACAACCTACCTTATGCACAGTTAAAATCGGAACCCTACAAGACCTCTCCAAGAGATTCTCAAGTTTGACTGTTAATTGAGGGGCAATTGCAAAGTAGTGACAAGCACAGACAATAGTAGCAAGAGATGAGAGATAGAGGAGGCCCACGCTGAATAAACAATGACATCCATTGTAAGGATACTTGATAGGCTTTCTGAAACTCAATACCTAACAACTGGACTTGATGCCTGTAGTGACTCAGCAATAACCTCAGTACAGGTCGACCGATTTATGATTTTTCAACGCTGATACCGATACCGATTATTGGAGGACCAAAAAGGCCGATACCGATTAAATCGGCCGATTTAAAAAAAAATGTATTTGTAATAATGACAATTACAACAATACTGAATGAACACTTATTTTAACTTAATATAATACATCAATAAAATCAATTTAGCCTCAAATAAATAATGTTCAATTTGGTTTAAATAATGCAAAAACAAAGTGTTGGAGAAGAAAGTAAAAGTGCAATATGTGCCATGTAAGAAAGCTAACGTTTAAGTTCCTTGTTCAGAACATGAGAACATATGAAAGCTGGTAGTTTCTTTAAACATGAGTCTTCAATGTTCCCAGGTAAGAAGTTTTAGGTTGTAGTTATTATAGGAATTATAGGACTATTTCTCTCTATACCATTTGTATTTCATTAACCTTTGACTATTGGATGTTCTTATAGGCACTTTAGTATTGCCAGTGTAACAGTATAGCTTCCATCCCTCTCCTTGCTCCTACCTGGGCTCGAACCAGGAACACAACGACAACAGCCACCCTCGAAGCAGCGCTACCCATGCAGAGTAAGGGGAATAACTACTCCAAGTCTCAGAGCGAGTGACGTTTGAAACGCTATTAGCGCCACCCCGCTAACTAGCTAGCCATTTCACATCGTTTACACCAGCCTAATCTCGGGAGTTGATAGCCTTGAAGTCATAAACAGCACTGTGCTTCAAGCATTGCGAAGAGCTGCTGGCAAAACGCAGGAAAGTTCTGTTTGAATAAATGCTTACGAGCCTGCTGCTGCCTACCACCGCTCAGTCAGACTGCTCTATCAAATCATAGACTTAGTTATAACATAATAACACACAGAAATACGAGCCTTAGGTCATTAATATGGTCGAATCCGGAAACGATCATCTCGAAAACAAGACGTTTATTCTTTCAGTGAAATACAGAACCGTTCCGTATTTTATCTAACGGGTGGCATCCATAAGTCTAAATATTCCTGTTACCTTCAATGTTATGTCATAATTACGTAAAATTCTGGAAAATTAGGCGGCCCAAACTGTTGCATATACACTGACTCTGCGTGCAATGAACGCAAGAGAAGTGACACAATTTCACCTGGTTAATATTGCCTGCTAACCTGGATTTCTAAATATGCAGGTTTAAAAATATATACTTCTGTGTATTGATTTTAAGAAAGGCATTGATGTTTATGGTTAGGTACACGTTGGAGCAACGATACGCACCGCATCGATTATATGCAACGCAGGACACGCTAGATAAACTAGTAATATCATCAACCATGTGTAGTTAACTAGTGATTATGATTGATTGATTGTTTTTTATAAGATAAGTTTAATGCTAGCTAGCAACTTACCTTGGCTTCTACTGCATTCGCGTAACAGGCAGGCTCCTCGTGGAGTGCAATGTAATCAGGTGGTTAGAGCGTTGGACTAGTAACTGTAAGGTTGCAAGATTGAATCCCCCGAGATGACAAGGTAAAAATCTGTCGTTCTGCCCCTGAACGAGGCAGTTAACCCACCGTTCCTAGGCCGTCATTGAAAATAAGAATGTGTTCTTAACTGACTTGCCTAGTTAAATAAAGATTAAATAAAGGTGTAAAAAAAAAAATAATAATAATAATAATAATAATAATAATTCGGCCAAATCGGTGTGCAAAAATACCGATATCCGATTGTTATGAAAACTTGAAATCGGCCCTAATTAATCGGCCATTCCGATTAATCGGTCGACCTCTAATCTGCACAGAGGCGGCCATCTGTTAGCGGACAGCACATTGACAGACATCAAACAACAGAGCCCAGTGTATCACGTGTTCTCAAGCGAAGACGATGGCATGGAATCAAAAGTCTTCTGGTCTGGTCGCCCTCCAAAGTATTTGCCATGATACAAGCTCCCCAATCAACCCAGCGAGAGAGTTTGTGCCTGGGTCGCCCGTGCCTAGGTCAATGGGTGCAATCAACTTGGTACACCAATCCAATTCGGCACATAGAGCTGTTGGATATGATATTGGATATGATATTGGATATCAAAATATCAAAATCGAACTTTGTTTAGATCAAATTTGGAACAATACTTTTGATTTAATAATATTTTGTAAGATTTAATGATACTATAATATCGTCAGTGCATATAAAGCGATTTCATTGAAAAGGCATGAATATGACATAATAGTCTACAGTAAATATTGTCTAAGGGAGCGGCTGGTGTCCGATTTAAAGTGGATCTGAGAGCTCTGAGAATTGCCACACAAAATGTCAAAACACCCTTAGGATACCCCTCAAATAAAACACACAACACCTATCACAATATTGCGATCTGCACAACAAAGTCATCTGTCCTTTATGCTCGCTCTAACTGCTCCCAGTGACGTCAATCCCCGTGTAATACAACCCCTCGTGTTGCAGAGCATGGCCCATTTCTCTGCATGCTGGCCATCAACAGGCCTGACTAGTCTGGCCCTGTCGCCCAGGTGCAGTGGACTAAAGTGTTGACTCTTACCTGCGCTCTCTGTATGGAAGTGGTGGCTGCTGCTGGCGCGTAATGAAGGTGGTGGCCCACACCGGGCTGCTGTGGCTGTTCCTAAGCCAGCCCATAGGAGGCGACGACGGGTACGGGGTGCTCCGGAACCCGTGGTCCGACTCGGTCTCTGCGGTGAGAGAGGAGGCAGAACTCCCCATCACCACGGCGACAACTTTTTCAGTATACTGGGGTTCTCACCCTTTGAACCCCCAAAGTGTGTGGGACAGGGAGTAGAGGAGTGACAGTGCCTTATGTCTCAGTCTCAGGATTACAGTTTGAGGTTGGGGATAGGAGAAAAATGTAGTCTAGGCACGATGAAAACCCTGCTCATGTGTTCTTAGTCCTGCCAACCTTCCAACTGGCACGATTCGAAACAACCCCTATTTTTAAAAAAGGGACAGATTTCATCCTGTTATGTGACTCCAAATGTGCTTGAAGATGGCTATATCGAAAAATATCGAATGGAAAAGGCAATAACGAGGATATCAGGAGTAATCAAAAAAACAAGTGGAATACGACAAAGTCTCAAAGTCCAGATCAGGGTGGATTTCCCACAGCGAGCAGGAAGAAGTGTTCAATCAAAACTGTAATTGGTTGCCCCGAGCACTGATTCCAATGTGGCACTGAGTCTGCGGGAAAATAACTCACATACTCCTCTCTTCTCTGAAGTGTGTAGTAATTCTCTCTGTCGTAGCCTTCTTAACGAACTATGTGGGCCATGTTGTCTGCACTACCTGCAGTGTTCCTCCGTGGCATGTGCAGTCTCATACCTGGTCCAACATGCTTGAACCCTTTGTCACGCATGGACACAGGAAGTGGAAGGGGCACACACAGAGATGACGTGGTCCTCCGTCAATCAACATCTCTGAGATAATATGGCACAGTTGAGGCACTCGACTGTTTTTTGTTGTGCTGGACAAAACAGGAATAAAAAATAAAAAAACAGAACCAAATAGGAACTGAAAAGTGACTGGCAGATGTCTGGGGCGTTTCTTCTTTAGCACTTGAGCCAGAATGAGTTTGTCAAATTCAGACCAAACCATGACATGGATAACCCATTTTGTTTTGTGCTATTTTCAAATACTTTCATACTTTTAATATGGCTTTAAATAAGCTTTTAACTCAATACATATCTGAATACACTAAAATAAAAAACTAATTTCGTTTTGTATTGTTTTTTTACTGTAATGTTTATCTGAGAAGCAGTCTCATTTTTTATTGTAATGTTTATCTGAGAAGCAGTCTCGGAATGTGAGTGATTCTGTGTGCAGGCACTGCTGCCACACTGACTTGAAGCTCTGAATCGAATATCCAAGGCTCATCCTTCAAATGTTGACACTTGCCTACAGCTGCTACAGCAGAACACTCGAACCACCATTTCTTGGTGGCTGAAAAGTCGCACTATTCACAACTGACAACTCTGATTGAGGCAATGTCCCGAATAGCTTGCTACTTTAACATTAAAACAAACATGAACTTCGAAAATGAACACAACCCAAAGACAACGTGTCTGCGCATAGAGCGCAGTGTAGAACACGAACGGACCACAATGAAAATTGGAATAGGCTACTGCTCCCAGTCCCAACTGACAGAGAAGTTCTAATAAATATTCGACAAGTTTAACCTTCTTAGCAGACTGTCCACTTATGGTCTGCAGTCCTTTGCCGGTGCGGGCCTGTTACAACACGGGAGATGTCGGGTAGCCTATTCGGAGCTTTACTTCAGTCTGATGATCCCGTTGATGACAGGGTCGGGTCTGGTGGTTCATCTGTGTGTACAGTAGGCTTTATGTGTGCCAACCTGTCATAGCGAGTAGGTATGCCAGGGGAACTACGATGGTGCATTCCGGGTGAGGAGTCCAACGAAGGAGTGAAGTCTAATTATATGCACATGCATGTTTTATTCCAAAGAAGACAACAACACGCGAAAATATTACAATAGGCTATTTCACTTATATTATTCAATCTCCCTTATATTAATTATCGACATAAAAAAAGCTCAAGTCTCTACAATGGCTCATAGGGACGGGTAGCCTATAACTATCAGACGAGCCGCGCCAATATTGATAATGACACATATTTTGTTAATGCCAATACAGCCTTGCTCATTAAAATGTAGCGAACTACAATGTGGCAAAGCTTTGCCTACAAATGCGTGCAGAAACATTTAACAATGTATCGAATTACCGTCGGTGCCAGAGCTGCAAAACGGGCGAATTCAGAATAAATCTTGTAGGCTACAATTGTAGAAATCTGCCAGTTTCCAGTGACTAACTAAATGGTATTGAGGGAAGGGACTGAGCCGACATAACAGGCTATTAAAAACGTGACATTTGAACTAAACAGTCTCATCCAGAGTGGATATTAAACGCAAATTCCACTCTCTTCCTCCCGGTCCATTCTCGTGTGCTCATCTCATAATTCCGGTGTTTTATGACGCTGATCCTCGTTGACTTCTATGAGACATCCTCGTTTCGGCCCCGTTGTCGCTTCAGAAATAAATGACTACCCATACTGCAATGCTCTATCCTGGGCCCACAGTATGTCTTTGCACCGGGGGCTGTTTTCCATTATATTTATATATTTTTCCCCATGAGGTTTAATTCTCCCTCTCTGATAAATGCAGTGGAGGCAGATGCAATCTCTGCCTAAAAGAGGAATACAGAGTCAGCAGCGCGCATGCGCATTGGTATGCTGGGCAGAGAACGCGAAGGGCTGCATTCAAGAGATCAAAACTGATAAATACTATACAAATACTGTAGCCTATTTGTATTGTTCTAAGTAAATTGCAGTAGGCCAGGCTACTCATGACTGGCGGTCTGCCCAACGCATCACCGGAGGCACACCGCCTGCCCTCAAGGACATCGAATCCCAGAGCTGACATGGTAAAAATCTGTTGTTCTGTCCCTGAACAAGGCAGTTAATCCAGGCTGTCATTGTAAATAAGAATTTGTTCATAACTGACTGGCCTAGTTAAATAAAAAAAATAAAAAAACACAGCACCCGATGTGACAGGAAGGCCAAAATGATCATCAAGGACATCAACCACCATGGCATCATCCAGAAGACGAGGTCAGTACAGGTGCATCAAAGCTGGGACAGGAAGACTGAAAAACAGCTTATATCACAAGGCCATCAGACTGTTAAATAGGCATCACTAACTGGCTTCTGCCCTGAACTTAGTCACTGTCACTAGCCGGCTTCCACCCGGTTACTCAACCCTGCAACTTAGAGGCTGCCGCCCTATGTACATGGAATCACTGGTCACTTTAATAATGTTTACACACAGTTTAATACTAATTTCGTATGTATATACTATGTGTTATTCAACTATTGCTGTATATTCTATGTATTCTACAGATATACTAAATATTCGATCCACATACTGTCCATAATGTCTATGCATCACATACCAGTCCAAAGTTTGGACACACCTACTCATTCAAGGGTTTTTTCTACATTTTTACTATTTTCTACATTGTAGAATACTAGTGAAGACATAAACTATGAATTAACACATATGGAATCGTGTATTAAGAAAAAAACACAACTGATTGGCTCAAATGCATTAAGAAGGAAAGAAATTCCACAAATTAACTTTTAACAAGGCACACCTGTTAATTTAAATGCATTCCAGGTGACTACCTCATGAAGCTGGTTGGGAGAATGCAAAGAGTGTGCAAAGCTGTCAAGGCAAAGGGTAGCTACTTTGAAGAATCTAAAATATTTTGATTTGTTCAACACTTTTTTGGTTACTACATGATTCCATATGTGTTATTTCATAGTGTTGATGTCTTCACTATTATTCTACAATGTAGAAAATAGTCAAAATAAATAAAAACCCTTGAATGAGTAGGTGTGTCCAAACTTTTGACTGGTATTGTATATATACATATTTTTTTCTTCTTCATAGTTTCAAATTAAATCTTATTGGTCGCATACACATATTTATCAGATCTTATTGGTCACATACACATATTTATCAGATCTTATTGGTCGCATACACATATTTATCAGATCTTATTGGTCGCATACACATATTTATCAGATCTTATTGGCCGCATACACATATTTAGCAGATCTTATTGGTCGCATACACATATTTAGCAGATCTTATTGGCCGCATACACATATTTAGCAGATCTTATTGGTCACATACACATATTTAGCAGATCTTATTGGTCGCATACACATATTTAGCAGATCTTATTGGTCGCATACACATATTTAGCAGATCTTATTGGTCACATACACATATTTAACAGATCTTATTGGTCGCATACACATATTTAGCAGATCTTATTGGTCGCATACACATATTTAGCAGATCTTATTGGTCACATACACATATTTATCAGATCTTATTGGTCACATACACATATTTAGCAGATCTTATTGGTCGCATACACATATTTAGCAGATCTTATTGGTCGCATACACATATTTATCAGATCTTATTGGTCGCATACACATATTTAGCAGATCTTATTGCGGGTGTAGTGAAATGCTTATCTATCAATATCTATCAATTCACAACAATACTCAGAAATCTAAAAGTAAAATAATGGAATTAAGCAATGTATAATATTTGGACGAGCAATGTTGGAGTCTGGGGTATAAATAAGTAAATAAAGATATTATATATACATATACTGTGGACTCCGACATTGCTCATCCTAATATTATATTTTTGGTTTAAAAGAACAGGGAGTGGTGACTTGGCTTGTCTGATGCTGACAGTAATTCTCTCAATCTCTCTGTGTGTGGGCCTCTGTGGAAGACCTCTTCCTGTTGCCACGTGTTGAAGAACCCAACCTGGTCCGACTTGTCAAATACTGGATCATTTACATAGCAAAGCCCTACTGTATGAAAATGTAAAACATGATACTGACATTTGTGTCGATCAAAAGCTATAGCCTACACAACACACTTCCCCAATGGCACAAAGATAAACTCTGAGAACACATTGCATTGTGTGTTGCCTACAAGTCTGTTGCAACATTACATTGACACTTAACAGATGACAAGTTATCTACAGCATAGCTGAGCAGGCTTACTGATTAGAAGAAGAAAGGAACCCCCCCCCCCCCCCCACACACACACACACACCCCAGAACTGTAACCCTTTGTCACAATGCACCTGTTCCTGTAGACACCTGTCAGTGAGGCAGACCAGCTGGGTCCCAGACAGAGACAGAGCAAGACAGAGAGAGAGTGTGCATTTGAGAGAGAGAGTCAGTGCCAGCCAGAGATTTTGTTCATTCAGTAGTCACAAACGAAAGCACAATCTGTCCCCACCCAGTGAGGCAAATGGCATCAATATGATGTTCATGTTCCCTAAAGCAAGGAGTGCTTTTAATCCTCATCTCCCAAGCACACAACCAGAAAGCTGCTTTCAGTAGACAAAGTATTATGGCTACAGAGCAGTCTTTAAACATCACTTTTAAAGTGCAAGACACATATATATTGGGAAAGCATTACAGTCATTTATTTGACAACGTTTCTTCCATAGGCCATGTCATATTTTAGTTCCATTTAGCATTTAGGAATGAATTACAGGCTAGTCTATTCTACTCTTCTCTATGGCATGCTAGACTTGCCATACAGGGCAGGCAGACAGACAGACAGACAGACAGTCTAACCATATCCTATGTTGCTCACAGCCATGAGGGTTAGCTAGAGAGCAATGGCTAGTTCAACTGTCATCATGTTCCTACCGCGGCAAAATAAAACAACTCGCAACAAAGTTCCACAAGAAAGCAGCACGAGTTTGTCAGTTTACCTACAATGTAACAACAAGAAATCACATACTGGGATGACGCGGGACAGCGGGAGACAAGGAAGCCGGGGGACAATTGTAAACAAAGACAACCGTATACCGCGAATATATATTGACATAATCGATATTGTCACAGGCTTTCTATTTCTGATTCTACAATCTATGTCGAAAGGATTCTTACCTCAAAACACGTAGCTGGTGATGTAAGGTTGAGGACAAGCTGGTCCTTTCTTGATTTTCGAACGTGTTTACTTTTCTGTATTAGCCAAATGAGAAGTTATCTCAGAAATTGCACTTTGGCGAGCGTTAGCTGCCGACGACAGTACACTGTTCAATATTACCTTCTCACTCCAGTGCATCCTTGAGCTATTTGTTTTACTAGCTCTCATTTATCATTCATTGAGTTAGGTTAGGTACTGAATGCAGTCACCATGTAGCCTACGTTACATCAAACACTCCAGGAAGGGAATCTCCAAGGGGCCAAAGCAAGTTCAGTATGCGTATAATTCATTCGGGAATATGGCCATAAGAACTACGTTTCCCAGGGTGCACTGCAAATCTATTGTAATTGTTTTACACAACTGTTATCAGTTGAAATTGACAACCTTTTATTTAAAAAAATAGTACTGTATATTTTCTGAAATTGTTTATTAAAGACAAATAAATCAATTTATATCTCAAAAATATGGTTTTCTATTATTGTATTAAGCACATTATGCATACTGATATCACTTATTCTTGTTTTACATTTTATTTTATTCTATATGACTATTGATACAGGTAGCCTACATCTAATTTATTAAGCAACAACAGTTTACACAACCTATCAATATGCACGCAAAACATTCAACAACAAACACATGTTTTATGAATACCAGTCAAATGTAGAATTTATTTTATTTTCCATTGTTTCTATTCCATTTATTTTATGTTATATGAATATAACAGCGTCGCAGAAACAAGCCAAAATAAATTGTCCCGCCTAATCTTATTATTTTGCAGACATTTGCTGTCATCTAGCGGCACTACGCAAACGTGCACCTTTCGAAAAAAACAACTGATCTGGTGGATAAAGGACATTAGATTTAAGAAATACAAGGCTTTCCCCAACTCAGTAAATGCATATAGAATATAATAGAACAACTTTTTTTTCCAGCAGAAGGGACTTCCGTTCTGGCAAGATGAACTACAAGAAAAACCTAAACAGAGCATAACTTTAACTTTGAATTTCTTAGCGTCATATTTTTCAAAACAAATCTAATCAAATTGTATTTGTCACAGACACGTGTTTCGCAGATGTTATTGCACGAAATGCTTGTGTTTCTAGCTCCAACAGTGCAGTAATATCTAACAAGTAATATCTAACAATACACACAATCTAAAGTAAAGGAATGGAATTAAGAATATAGGAGTATTTGGATGAGCAATGTCAGAGCGGCATAGGCCTATACAGTAGAATAGGATAGAATACAGTATATACATATGAGATGAGTAATGCAAAATATGCAAACATTGGAGTATGCTTGGGGTAGACTTAATGTTCGTGGGTGTAGCTTATACTTTATTAGACCTACGCAGTGCCACATGTTTCATATTATGTATTTGTTTTTACAATATATTAGAGGACATCTAACATAAACAGTTTATATACATCAATAATGCAGGGTTTTCTAAGCTATCAACATTTGCCAAAATCTGGGAAAAGGTTAATAGCATCATATACCAAAGAAATGCCTTGCATAAACTACTGCACAAAGCTTTTGCATTGACATGTCACTCGGTGTGTCTGAACCATGGAGGGTTCAAACAATTATTTATGTTCGTCAGAGTTATGACTTTATTAATAAAGTGTACCGCGAGAGAGATTGAACAGGGGCTATAATATGAATTCTACATTAATTAAGCATTTTGAACTATAAATAATCTTGACCCTCTCTCAATACTAGAAATGGCACCGTGGGCAAGGCAATTAAAATATTTAAATAAGGGTTTGAGATCATGTGCATATGGTGACCCTGAGTTGTGGGAATTAAACACGTTCAGGGGTGAAAGGTGGGCTCAAGAATAGCGGGATATACTGTGCTGAGAAAGTTAGACTGTTGATTTTCACATGTCGGTTATGTTAAATGTACTTTTTTGGGACTAATATAACAGCTATTCTACAGTGGCTATTTATTTGACTTGTACAGTCTTTTGAATAACAGTCCTAGAATCTTTCGGCTTCTGTAAAGTAGACTACACAAACGAACATTCTAAAACGGTCTGGAGTTAGCTACTTGGATTGGAAGACCTCTTTGTAAAGAAGGTATGTGATGAAATCGGATTTGAACGTTCTTTATTGTGCTTGTCACTTGGAAAGACAGTGCACTTGTTCGACAATCCAGAGCTATAGCTATGCCTCGCTTTTCATACATTTAAAATGTAGCCATTGCTCCAATGTTTTTTAGACCAAACAACAAAACACAGCAATAATTTATTTCGGATTTTATTGTGTGTATGGTCTTCAAAGGCCAGCAGTTCTATGTGCACACTGTTGTCATGACAATGCCACGGGAAAAAGCGCATGGCAAATTGGTTAGGGGAGTCCTGCGTGGAACTTCTATTAAACTATTATACTACAGAGAGTTTACAAGTCCATTCTCACTACAAAATAACTCTACTTACATTGGCTATGAAGTCTAGAATGGCATGGTTCATGAAGCCAAATATTTTACATACGAATGTTATATTGGGTTTACGTGTGACCTGGCTAGTCAGGAAAGGGATGCTTTTAGTCAGCACACGTGGAAGTGACAGCCTCTACAATAAATCCAGGAGAGAGTTTAGGCTAGCTGCTTGGAGGAAAAAGGAAATCCAGGGGTCTGTTTGTGAGTGTGTGTCTGTGTGTGTTTGTTTGTGTGTGTTTCTGAGTTTCAAATGAAATCTAATTGTATTGGTCACATACACATATTTAGCAGATGTTATTGCTGGTGTAGCGAAATGCTTATGTTCCTAGTTCCAACAGTGCAGCAATATCTAACAATAGAAAACAAATCTAAAAGTGAAAGTATAGAAATATTAGGGTGAGTAGTGTCCGAGTCCAGAGTATTAAAAAATGATATACAGTACCAGTCAAAAGTTTGGACACACCTACTCATTCTAGAGTTTTTCTTTGTTTTTACTATTTTCTACATTTTAGAATAATAGTGAAGACATCAAAACTATGAAATAACAAATGGAATCATGTAGTAACCAAAAAAAGTGTAACAAATAAAAATATATTTTATATTTCAAATTATTCCAAGTAGTCACCCTTTGCCTTGATGACAGCTTTGCACACACTTGGCATTCTCTCAACCAGCTTCACCTGGAATGCTTTTCCAACAGTCTTGAAGGAACACTTTTTTTGGTTACTACATGATTTCATATGTGTTATTTCATAGTTTTGATGACTTCACTCTTATTCTACAATGTAGAAAGTAATAAAAAATAAAGAATAACCCTGGAATGAGTAGGTGTGCCCAAACTTTGACTGGTATTGTACACACACACACACACACACACACACACACACACACACACACACACACACACACACACACACACACACACACACACACACACACACACACACAGTCCATTCGGAAATTATTCAGACCCCTTGACTTTTTCCAAATGTTGTTACATTACATCCTTATTCTAAAATGTATTAAAATTGTTTTTTTCCTTCATCAATCTACATACCCATAATGACAAAGCAAAAACAGGTTTTAGAAGTGTTTGCAAATACATTACAAATAAAAACTGAAATATCACATTTACATAAGTTCAGACCCTTTACTCAGTACTTTGTTGAAGCACCTTTGGCAGCGATTACACCCTCGAGTCTTCTTGGGTATGACACTACGAGCTTGGCACACTTGTATTTGGAGAGTTTCTCCCATTCTTCTCTGCAGATCCTCTCAAGCTCTGTCAGGTTTGATGGGGAGCGTTGCCACTCAAGGAAATTCAGAGACTCCTGCGTTGTCTTGGCTGAGTGCTTAGGGTTGTCGTCCTGTTAGAAGGTGAACCTTCGCCCCAGTCTGAGGTCCTGAGCACTCTGGAGCAGGTTTTCATCAAGGATCTCTCTGTACTTTGCTCCGTTCATCTCTTCCGTCGATCCTGACTTGTCTCCTAGTCCCTGCCGCCAGTGCTTCATTTGAGCCGGCAGGATCCGGCACCTCTCAGATTTGACTTTGTTTGTTCCGGCACCTATGCCCAGATCCGGCACCTCTCGCGGCATGATTTATTAATTGTTTAACTGTTCGCACTGTAGACATTGTAATAAAAGCGATCAGCGTTAAATCAAGTTGCCTCCTCGTTATTTCTCCCGCCCCCCAGAAAGACCATCATGTAAAGCGCGGTGATCCTTCTGTGTAATCATCCTATCCTGCCACACTGATTCCAGACCTGCTCTCTTATTTGTATATTGAGGTGTGGGGTAATTAACTGATCTTGACACAGGTCTTGGTAATGGTGGTCAGCTGGTGAAGAGGTCCCTACTTAATCATGTCACGTAGCCCAGTCTAGTCGTCTCCCAACTGAATTTGAATTGTTGGAAAGTCACATTATAAATGGATAAGAAAAGGCAACCGATTTTTTTTTTTTTTTTTTAAATCCAGAGAAATATGTTGAATCGAACCCAGAACGAGCCAGAGAACTGTCAGTGCCAGAGGAGAGGAGTGAGGGCCAAACTGCTCCCAATGGTGATGCCTTAGCTAGCAAAGATGCTAATCCCTCCAGTTCAGCATCACCACCGGCACCTCCACTAGCAGAGTCAGACTCAGCAGGAGACGGGGAGCTGGGGGGGAGGGGGGCAATGCATCCACCGACGAAGTGCAAGGAGCAGGTGCAATTTGCAGTTCAAGAACAAGCAAACGTATAACCCCTGGCTTGTCATGCAAAATTCAAAGTTGGGCTGTACAACATGCAAAAAGGTAGTGAGCTTAGGTCTAGAAACAGCTGGTGGGATTAAACTAGTAATAGAGTGGGTGGAATCCACAGTAATTTAATATCCTATGCCGCAGGCGTAAAAAACAACAGCAACAGAGCCGTAAGAAAAAAGGTTTTGAACATGCCCGAACCAAGGCGCATTTAGTGGCAGCAAGCCTTGTAGACAGGCTAAAGAGGACACCCAGGTTATAGTTAACACTTAAAATAAAAAAAATAGACACTACAGCCAGTTTTTAGAACAGCCTTAGAAGGAGGCAAACATCACAGCCACAGGCCCGCTCATGGCTTTGAGCAAGAAATTGAATCTCATGAGTTAAATGGACTTGACATGGGGAGAGTAATTGTGGGAGGTTTTGAAAACGAAGGTACGTTTCCCCCCCCCCCCCCCCCAAGTTGTTCTGTACGGTGAAGGTAATTTGAACATGTGTGTCATGCCCTGACCTTAGAGATCATTTTTATTCTCTATTTTGGTTGGGTCAGGGTGTGCATAGGGTGAGCAATATATGTTCTATTTCTTTGTTGGCCGGGTATGGTTCCCAATCAGAGGCAGCTGTCTATCGTTGTCTCTGATTGGGGATCATACTTAGGCAGCCTGTTTTCCACCTGAGTTTGTCGGATCTTGAGTTTGTATAGTTACTGTGTAGCCTGCAGAACGTTACGTTTGTTTATATATATTTATTTTTTTGGTGTTCATCAAATAAAGAAAGATGTACGCTTACCACGCTGCACCTTGGTCTAATTCTTCCAGCTCTGGACTGGGGACTGTCGCCGGAAGCTCTGGACTGGGGACTGTCGCCGGAAGCTCTGGACTGGGGAGGCGCACTGGAGGCCTGATGCGTGGGGCCGGTACAGGTGGCACCGGGCTGGTGACATGCACCTCAGGGCGAGTGCGGGGAGGAGGCACAGGGCGTACTGGACTGTGAAGGCGCGCTGGGGACACAGTGCGTAGAGCCGGCGCAGGATATACTGGACCGTGGAGACGCACTGGAGGTCTGGAGCGTAGAGCTGGCACAAAGCGTCCTGGCTGTATGCTCACTTTAGCCCGGCAAGTGCGGGACGCTGGCACATGACACACTGGGCTGTGAAGGCGCACTGGCGACACAGTGCGTAGAGCCGGCGCAGGATATCATGGACCGAGGAGACGTACTGGAGACCAGGAGCGCTGAGCCGGCACAATTTGTCCTGGCTGGGTGCTCACTTTCGCACGGCAAGTGCGAGGAGCTGGCACAGAACGTACCGGGCTGTGGATGCGCACTGGAGACACATTGCGTATCTCCGCAAAACATGGTGCCTGACTGGTCCCACGCTCCTCACGGCGACTGTCTTCATACAAAGCTCTCCCCCACCCTCCATTTGGCAAATCTGACCATAATTCTATCCTCCTTATTCCTGCTTTCAAGCAAAAACTAAAGCAGGAAGTACCAGTGACTTGCTCAATACGGAAGTGGTCAGATGACACGGATGCTACGCTACAGGACTGTTTTGCTAGCACAGACTGGAATATGTTCCGGGATTCATCCAATGGCATTGAGGAGTATACCACCTCAATCATCGGCTTCATCAATAAGTGCATCGACGACGACGTCCCCACACTGACCATATGTACATATCCCAACCAGAAGCCATGGATTACAGGCAACATCCTCATCGAGCTAAAGGCTAGAGCTGCCACTTTCAAGGAGCGGCACACTAATCTGGATGCTTATAAGAAATCCCGCTATGCCCTCAGATGTACCATCAAACAAGCAAAGCGTCAATACCGGATTAAGATTGAATCCTACTACACCGGCTCTGACGTTCGTCGGATGTGGCAGGGCTTGAAAACTATTACGGACTACAAAGGGAAACCCAGACACGAGCTGCCCAGTGACACGAGCCTACCAGACAAGCGACACTGAAGGCAAGCAACACTGAAGCATGCACGAGAGCACCAGCTGTTCTGGATGACTGTGTGATAACGCTCTCGGTAGCCGATGTGAGCAAGACCTTTAAACAGGTCAACATTCACAAAGCCGCGGGGCCAGACAGATTACCAGGACGTGTACTCAAAGCATGCACGGAACATGCTTTCAAGCTCTCCCTGACCGAGTCTGTAATACCTACATGTTTCAAGCAGACCACCATAGTCCCTGTGCCCAAGGAAGCGAAGGTAACCTGTCTAAATGATTACTGCCCCGTAGCACTCACGTCAGTAGCCATGAAGTGATTTGAAAGGCTGGTCATGGCTCACATCAACAGCTTCCTCCCGGATACCGGGAGCAGCAGGTAGTCTAGTGGTTAGAGCGTTGGACTTGTAACCGAAACAAGATCAAATCCCTGAGCTGACAAAGTAAATGTCACGACTTCCGCCGAAGTTGACTCCCCTGCCTGTTCGGGCGGTGCTCGGCGGTCGTCGTCACCGTCCTACTAGCCGCCACCGATCCCTTTTTCGTTTGTCTGTTTGTGTTGTCTTATTAGTTGCACCTGTGGTTTTTGGTTTCGTAATGAGCTTCCCTATATTTAGGAGTTTGACCCGCCCTTGTTTTGTGCGGGATTGTTTTTTTGTTACGTGTGTGTATTTTGGGTTGTTGGCAAGTGTTTCTCTGCGCCCTGGATGTTCGGGCTTATTCATTTTTGGTTAAGAGTAAAAGGAATATTTTTCCCAAGCGGCTCTCTCTCTGCGTCTGGTTCTTTCGCCCACCTAGTCCTGCGTGACAGTAAAAATCTGTCGTTCTGCCCCTGAACAAGGCAGTTCCTAGGCCGTCATTGAAAATAAGAATTTGTTCTTAACTGACTTGCGTAGTTAAATAAAGGTAAAAATACCCTAGACCCACTCCAATTTGCATACAGATCCACAGATGTCTCAATCGCACTCCACACGGCCCTTTCCCACCTGGACAAAAGGAACACCTATGTGAGAATGCTGTTCATTGACCATTGACCGCTCAGAGTTCAACACCATAGTGCCCACAAAGCACTTCACTCAACTAAGTCCCTGGGACTAAACACCTCCCTTTGCAACTGGATTCTGGACTTCCTGACAGGCCGCCCCCAGGTGGTAAGGGTAGGCAACAACACATCTGCCACGCTGATCCTCAACACTGGGGCCCCTCAGGGGCCGAACAGGCCCTCATTAACATCGACGGGGCTGTAGTGAAGCAGGTCGAGAGTTTCAAGCACCTTGTGTCCACATCACCAACAAACTATCATGGTCCATACACACCAAGACAGTTGTGAAGAGGGCACGACAAAACCTTTTCCCCCTCAGGAGACTGAAAAGATTTGGCATGAGTCCCCAGATCCTCAAAAAGTTCTACAGCCGCACCATCGAGAGCATCCTGACCGGTTGCATCACCACCTGGTATGGCAACTGCTCGGCGCTACAGAGGGTAGTGCGTACGGCCCAGTACATCAAGCTACCTGCCATCCAGGACCTATATAATAGGCGGTGTCAGAGGAAAGCCCATACAATTGTCAGAGACTCCAGTCACCCAGTTCTCTGCTACCGCACAGCAAGCAGTACCGGAGCGCCAAGTCTAGGACCAAAAGGCTCCTTAACAGCTTCTACCCCCAAGTCATAAGAGCGCTGAACGATTAATCAAATTCCTGTTTACATTTTGTACACTGCTGCAACTCGCTGTTTATTATCTATGCATAGTCATAGATATAGTTACAGTCATAGATCATAACTCTTCTTGAACTGCACTGTAGGTTAAGGGCTTGTAAGTAAGCATTTAATGGAAAGGTCTACACTTGTTGTATTCGGCGCATGTATGACCTCACGTCTTTGGCAGATGTTTTTTGTAAACAGATGCTGTGTGTCTCCTGGTTTCTCTTGTCTCTCTGGCGGTTTTCTTGGGACTAATCTTGTTAGGGACAAATAGTTTTACAGTCAAACGTGTCCTTGCCTTTTAATAGCTAGTCACGCTTTATTTTAAACAATTAAGCAATGTTGTTGAGTTTGTCGGTTGACTTTCACATGCCAAACGTGCATACACGTACGCAAACACACACACAAACACACACATACACACACTGTCATCCCCATTGGAGTAATCACTCTGTTCTGTACACTGCAGTTCAGCAGTTCACTGTGATTCAGCAAAAGCAGAGTGATGCCCCGGAGGATTGATAAGCTAGCTGTCTGTAGAAGGGAAGCCTCTTAAAAGCCTGCCGATAGATCTGTAAAGCCTTCTGTGCCTCTGTGGAGTATCCTGAGTGGCACCTGGTGCTGGATCCTGACCAGGCTGATAGATACTGTATGCCCAAAGGCCTTATTGCTTTCGAAGCATCTTTAACATGAACAGCATGCTGACCATCTTATGCTTTAGTTTTTACTTAACTCCCCCAAATAAACTGTATGTCCTTTTATTCTGCAATCAACTGCCACACGTTCAATGTCCACCCAACCCAAACAATCCTAAATGTCTTTTGTGATTCCTTCACAACCCACAAAAAAACTGAATTCAATCTCCGCATGATCACCCACAAACTCCGACACATAGATCATTCTCAACCTCTTAACAACCTCCGTAAAACCACAAATCCACACAACCTCTGCTTAACCCCAAACTACCTACTATAACCAGGGTTCCCATTATGACAACTGTCAGAATAACTGTTTCTCTTTCTAGCTGTACACACTGTGTAGTTCCATTCATAAATATGTGTTCCCTCTAGTGCGGCATTTCTCAAACTAGGGGCCGCGACCACATGTGAGGTCACCTGATTTGTAAAAGGGGTCGCGAGACAAAATCTGAAATATATATCTACATTTTTTGACTTTGTCCATTGAACCGGGGTTACGTTAGTAACCTCCGGTAGCCACTATATTTCGGTTTGTGTTTTCTTCCTACAAATCCCTAGAGGCACCAAAACATAACATTTAAGAACATTTTGAAGATTGTCCCACAAATAAGGTGCAGGAAAACTAAAAGCTGATTTATCTAACTCAGTAGAGACTAAAGGAATTTCCAGAATTAATCATCCCCGGGACCAAGTGTAGTAACTCTGTTGTCTAAAGTTTAGTAAAGATGATGATCTTCTATAGTAAGCATGACACATACTGCTTATATGTGGGGGGTGAGTTTATCGTAGAGTGTAGAATGTGGTGTCTGCTATCTTCCAACTAGACACCCGCAGCGTTCTAGTGATACATGGCAACCCTAGAATCCTATGATCTGACCACTGCCATATGTCTGTATACTCTAGGGTCTTCAACTGGACCTGACACCGGGTCTGCAATGTCCGGTCATCATCATATTGCATACCATACCCAGTTCACTGTTACAAATGTAAAGAAAATGCAGATGCAGTCAGGAAAAGCCCTATCCAATCCAGGCCTCAGGATGCAACAGTTGAAGGGGATATCTCACTTGACCGTGCAGGTGGACGCAGGGAGCAGTTTGAAAGACATCTGAGGCAACAGACACAAGACTTTGGGGAAGAGTGAGCTCAATAAATTTGCTATGCGAGAGCTGACTGGTAGAGGTTGGTTGACATTAAACTTGGGTCCGGCAACCAAACGTTCTAGTCGTGAACCTCAAGGACTAGGCTGATACTGGGCTGTTTACGTATCTGTACACAGACAGCCTCTGAGACAAAGTAGTCCCAGTATCAGCCTTGTCCTTGAGGTTCACGTCTAAACGTTTGGTTGCTGGATCCAAGGTCAAAATGGGGATGGTGTTTACATTTTAGCCCTACAGTCAACCTCAGCTTTTTCTGATGTGAACACATCAGGAAAAAGCTGTCAGCTCTCACAGCTGCTGGTCAGGGTATACATGAGAATCCTACGTTCTGTATACTCTGTCCAGCAGCTGATGTGTTTGTAGTTGCCTGTGGTGTGTGTCTGTATATTTAAACCATGAAATGTTGAAAATGTAAACTCACTTTGAAAACACACTTAGTTAATTATTTGATTGTACTTTTAAGCTAAAGACTCCAAGTCTTTTTTTACTTAAATATTCATAATGTTATGCTTGTTATTTATCTAAAAAACTATTGTATATTTATATTCATTTTATTATATTAGCCAATTGTTAGAAAATCTTGCCCTTTTAATTGTATTTACTGGATATTAACCTAAGACTCCATTCAGACCCTGAGGTACTTAGATGTTATTGTCAACATTAAATAACAGTTATATAATTTGAACATGTTATGGCATTTAATTTATGTTTATTACATTTTTGGGACTTCAAATATATATTTTTAACCTGTAGAATTAACATGTTTACTGCAGCTGTTTGGTAGAATGCGGGTAATATTTGGGAATTTATCACTAGGCCATAAATAAACGTTCATTTGGACTGTAATGGGGCCCCATGAGGGTAGGCCAAATAACATAAGGGCTTCTTGTGGGCTGATACTGGGCTGCCCACACTTACTTGGGGCTGAATAAGGGCTGCCAGCACAGGGCCAGCAATTAGGGGCCAACTATTTGCCCGTGAGCAAAAACCCAAGGACACAGTGCATGTAGCCCAAGGCGGGACTTTATTACAGCCAAAAGTGGATCCAATGCCAACCTGGGTGTGTTTGCTGGGCCACATTGTGCATGATTTCTCTATTGTACTACATAATTGATATGTTGTATACCTCCATACACTACCTTGATATGCAGCAGTAGGGATTAAGAAGTGAGTATACGCAATGCCCACTGAAAAAAAAGTGGGTATACGGCTTATACCTGCGTATACCCTCCGCTACACCACTGGCCCTTTGTGTTTTACAAAAGTGCACTCTCCTACATGAGTGCGCTGGTATTGCGATCACTGTCCTTTCAGAATCACCAACCTGTCACACACTGAAGGTATATAGTGTCACCACTGTGCAAACATAATAGATATAAAGGTAATTTAAGAATTTTTCAAGAAAGGAGTATTTATACTTGGCCTGGCAAAGCGGTTTTATGCACTGACTGAACGGAAGCTGATAATTATGAGTTTTTTACTCTGCTGGTCTTGGGAAGAAATTAAGAGTCCTCACCGTCCGAGACCAAGTTAAGACTTAGTACAAATGTATCTGAGACAAGATCGAGACAGTCAAAATGTGGTCTCGAGACAGGACTCGGTCTCATGGAGGAGTGGCAGCTACTGCTGTGCTGAGGCCAGGTAATGACTTTCACGCGTGTGTGTGCCTGTGCGTGTGCATCTGTGTATGAATATACATGAGTGATCGTGTGTTTACCGTGGTGTGCTTATGTGTGAACCTTCATCGCAGTGTGTGTGTGTGGTGTGTGTGCATTCGTGCATGCCTGCGTGCAAGCATGTGCCTGTGCAAGACATGCCATGGGTACCATATATAATATATGGGAGTGCCATATGGTTGTCATGACGGTTTGTTTTTTGCAGTAAGACCCTCCTTGTGATGTACAGACCAATCTTGGCCAGAACTGTAACTGCGTATCACACAGGGTATCAGTAGCCTAACCATATTTACATTCAACCATCTTTCTGCAAGTACCTGTCTGGATAAAAAAAATCACGACAGGCTTAATGGAAACGGTACAATTGCCTGTAAACTTTCCAAATATTGACAGAACATAATGCCCAAGACAGGGATGGATATGTTTTGTAGGTGAAATAGATCATTCGACAAAATGGCAGTGGAAACGCTTTGTTGCGAATGTTGACAGAATAACCATCATGTAACAGTAAACTTGCAGTCACACGATGATATGTTGTGTGGTCCTCCTACTACGACTACGAAAAGCATGCAAAGTTTATTAGGCTGCAGATTAAATAAGTTATGACGTCTGTATGAGCTTGATGCTCCTTCCCAATAAATATCGAGGGTATTAAATATATGGGTGTGTCATGATGATCGTTGCTTGGCTGTCAATTGACAAATAAAAATGATCTCGCTCTTATCTTTTTGTGCCAAATCAATCGACAGAGTTACAAATGGGATGGAAACACATAGAACTTCTGTATTTATTTGGTAAATACAAATGTATACAGTTGAAGTCGGAAGTTTACATACACCTTAGCCAAAAACATTTAAGCTCAGTTTTTCACAATTCCTGACATTTAATCATAGTAAAAGTTCACATTCCCTGTCTTAGGTTAGTTAGGATCACCACTTTATTTTAAGAATGTTAAATGTTAGATTAATAGCAGAGAAATTATTTATTTCAGCTTTTATTTCTTTCATCACATTCCCAGTGGGTTAGAACTTTACATACACTCAATTAGTATTTGGTAGCATTGCCTTTAATCTGTGTAATTTGGGTCAAATGTTTTGGGTAGCCTTCCACAAGCTTACCACAATAAGTTGGGTGAATTTTGGCTCATTCCTCCTGACAGAGCTGGTGTAACTGAGTCAGGGTTGTAGGCCTCCTTGCTCGCACACGCTTTTTCAGTTCTGCCCACAATTTTCTATAGGATTGAGGTCAGGGCTTTTGATGGCCACTCCAATACCTTGACTTGTTGTCCTTAAGCCATTTTGCCACAACTTTGGAAGTATGCTTGGTGTCATTGTCCACTTGGAAGACCCATTTGCGACCAAGCTTTAACTTCCTGACTGATGTCTTGAGCTGTTGCTTCAATATATCCACATAATTTTCCTGCCTCATGATGCCATCTATTTTGTTAAGTGCACCAGTCCCTCCTGCAGCAAAGCACACCCACAACATGATGCTGCCACCCCTGTGCTTCACGGTTGGGATACTGTTCTTCGGCTTGCAAGCCTCCCCTTTTTCCTCCAAACATAACAATGGTCATTATGGCCAAACAGTTCTATTTTTGTTTCATCAGACCAGAGGACATTTCTCCAAAAAGTACGATCTTTGTCCCCATGTGCAGTTGCAAACCGTAGTCTGGATTTTATATGGCGGTTTTGGAGCAGTGGCTTCTTCCTTGCTGAGCGGCCTATCTGGTTATGTCGATATAGGGTTCGTTTTACTGTGGATATAGATACTTTTGTACCTGTTTCCTCTAGCATCTTCACAAGGTCCTTTGCTGCTGTTTTGGGATTGATTTGCACTTTTTGCACCAAATTACATTCATCTCTAGGAGACAGAACGCGTCTCCTTCCTGAGCTGTATGATGGCTGCGTGGTCCCATGGAGTTTATACTTGCTTACTATTGTTTGTACAGACGAACGTGGTACCTTCAGGCATTTGGAAATTGCTTCCTAGGATGAACCAGACTTGTGGAAGTCTACAATGTATTTTCTGAGGTCTTGGCTGATTTCTTTTGATTTTCCCATGATGTCAAGCAAAGAGGCAGTAAGTTTGATGGTAGGCCTTGAAATACATCCACAGGTACACCTCCAATTGACTCAAATGATGTCAATAGCCTATCAGAAGCTTCTGAAGCATGAATATTTTCTGGAATTTTTTTAAAGGCACAGTCAACTTAGTGTATGTAAACTTCTGACCCACTGGAATTGTGATACAGTGAAATAATCTGTCTGTAAACAATTGTTGGAAAAAATTACTTGTGTCATGCACAAAGTAGATGTCCTAACCGACTTGCCAAAACTATAGTTTGTTAACAAGAAATTTGTGGAGTGTTTGAAAAAAGTTTTAATGACTCCAACCTACGTGTATATAAACTTCTGACTTCAACTGTATGACAAAGGGCTTGTTCTATGCACAATGGCAAAGCTTTTAATGATCAAGAAACCTATTTGATGGAAACAGACTGCTGATCAGATTATTTTTTTCAATTGCAAATATTCCAGTGTTTGCTTAACACTTCTTCTCAATAGGGGGTGCTGTTTGGACTTTGTAATAATTTCGTTCACAAATTAAACTGCCTCGTACTCAATTCTTGCTCGTACAATATGCATATTATTATTACTATTGGATAGAAAACACTTTCTAGTTTCTAAAACCGTTTGAATTATATCTGTGAGTGAAACAGAACTGGAGTTGGAGGATTTTTCCTATGAGGATGTGAGAATGTTGAATTCTGCAAGCTGTTCCCAGGTCAGTTTATTAATTTGCCTGTCTTCTATTGGTTGAGATGCACTGCATACGTCTTCCCCTGGGTGTCAGCGAAAAGTGAGAGTTGAAATGGGGTTGCTAGGCAGAACTGAGAGGTTATAAATAGCCTGGGAACGTAGGGTCCGGTCTTTGTTCACTTCGCTCTGACACAGGAAGGACATCTGGCTGTGGCTCTAGAACGCTCCGGTTATAGGCCTTAGATATATCCGATCATGTTTTTATTCGTTATAGGTGTTAAAGACATCATAATGTTGTTATATTAAACCGAGTTATATCAGTTTATATCGGTATATTGCGATTTTCGGATATTTAATCGTCCTGCGTTTTAGTGAGTCGGACACGTCTTTGCCACATGGCTAATGTTTACTGCTAAATCGAACGTTGAAGAGGACAATCTACAACCAAGCAACGATTCTTTTGGACTAAGGACACCTTGCCCAAGATTCTGATGGAAGCTCATCAAAAGGTAAGAACTATTTAAGATGTTAATTCGTTGTTCTGTTGAAAAAAGTAAAATGCATATTCCGCCATTCATTTCGGTGCGGTCTCGCTTTAACGCACGCTGTATGCCGTAGTAACGTTAATTTTAAAAATCTAACACAGCGGTTGCATTAAGAACTAATGTATCTTTCATTTGCTGTCCCACCTGTATTTTTTAGTCAAGTTTATGATTAGTTATCGATTAGATTAGGTGCCTCTCCCAAGATTTCTCCCGACATATTGTTGGCAGCCTGGCTACTTTTCTCATTGTATAACCACGATTTGTGCCGCTAAATATGCAAATTTTCGAACAAACTCTATATGTATTGTGTAATATGATGTTATAGGACTGTCATCTGATGAAGTTTTGAGAAGGTTAGTCAAAAATGTAATATCTTTTGCTGGTTTATTCGCTATCGCTAACGTGCATGAATCAATGCTGCTGTGTGGTTGCCTATTGTAGTAAGCTAATATAATGCTATATTGTGTTTTCGCTGTAAAACACTTAAAAAATCTGAAATATTGGCTGGATTCACAAGATCTTTGTCTTTCATTTGCTGTACGCTGTGTATTTTTCAGAAATGTTTTATGATGAGTATTTAGGTAATTCACGTTGCTCTCTGTAGTTATTCTAGTCGCTTTGGTGAGAGTTGTGATGGTGGCTGCAATGGTAAACTATGATTTATACCTGAAATATGCAAATTTTTCTAACAAAACATATGCTATACAATAAATATGTTATCAGACTGTCATCTGATGAAGTTGTTTCTTGGTTAGTGGCTATTTATATCTTTATTTGGTCGAATTTGTGATAGCTACCTATGCAGGAAAAAACTGGTGGAGTAAAAAAGTGGTGTCTTTTGCTAACGTGGTTAGCTAATAGATTTACATATTGTGTCTTCCCTGTAAAACATTTTAAAAATCAGAAATGATGGCTGGATTCACAAGATGTGTATCTTTCATCTGGTGTCTTGGACTTGTGATTTAATGATATTTAGATGCTAGTATTTACTTGTGACGCTATGCTAGGCTATGCTAGTCAGCTTTTTTACTGATGGGGGTGCTCCCGGATCCGGGTTTGGGAGGAACTAGAAGTTAAATGTTTTGACAAATTGATGGAAACCCACACTGTGATATAATGATCAATCATTCACAAAGCATTCGCCATAGGTTGTCACTCTTTCTCCCTTGAAGATCAGTGTTAGAGAGATGTTCAGTGTAGTGTTATGTACGTGGTGAGGTGAGGGACGGGTGTGTTCTCTGAGGTGCATTAATTGGTTGGAGTCAACTACAGCACACCGCTGACATAAGACTGTTAAAATGTGTAGGTGACGCGCGATGGGCGGGTGGCACTACGACCACACAGTAAACAACACCATAACTCCTGGAGGAATATGACTAAACACAGAGAGAGTAAGAGAGCAGTTTACACTTTTGGATGTTCTATATTGTAAGACCATTTTTTTTTGTTTTATAGAAGACATGTTGTGGCACAAATTAGTTTCAACAGTGCTTGTGCATGTGCGTGTGTGTGTGCTTTCATATTTGACACCAGTTTTTGTTTTGTGTGTGTTTGTTGCCACATGTTTTTGAATCCTTCAGTGGAACAGGCATTAGTCCATCTTTTTTTACTTGTACAAAGTCAAAGCCGATAGTTATGTTCTACTTCCATCATCAATAATGGCGCCGGAGGGGATGGCTGCCGTTTAACAGGCTCCTAACCAATTGTGCAAATAATTTTTCATATTTCATAATATTTGTAACTTATTTTGTAGATAATGTTGCTGCTACCGTCTCTTATGACCGAAAAGAGCTTCTGGACATCGCTGAGACCAAGCCCAAATCCCCATCATTCGTGTGAAGAAAAGATTGAAATATAGGGGGCGGAGGTCGGGGTGCCTTGTGAGAATTAGTCAGTCACTGTGTAAACCTCCTCCACCATCCGTTCTATTGGCCAATGTGCAATCACTGGAAAATAAACTGGATGATCTACGATCGAGACTATCCTACCAATGGGACATTAAAAACTGTAATATCTTATGTTTCACCGAGTCGTGGCTGAACGACGACACAGATAATATAGAGCTGGCTGGGTTTTCCGTGCATCGGCAGGACAGAGCAGCTACGTCTGGTAAGACGAGGGGTGGGCTGTGTGTCTATTTGTCAATAACAGCTGGTGCGCAATGTCTAATATGAACCTTTTCACACATACCAACAGATGGGTGTGAGCGTTCTATTGTGGTCCCTGTAGCGTATGCTCAAACTGGTGTGATTAGAACTCTTATTTAGAACGTCCAGATTCGATTGATGCAACAGTCAGAATTTGAGCTGGCCAGACTGTTTTTTTTCACAGAAACATTTAGCACAAACACAGTCCTTACAAAGTTATGTCCTGAATGTGACCAGTTTATGTTTGGATGCAATGTTCAGACATTCACAGAAGTAGCACAGCAAAACATATTTTTCATCCAAACCGTAAAATGTAGGCTACATTTGTCCTAGCGCTAAGGAAAGATTGACATAACACGAGCGGTCATATTTAGATATCTCTCGGCTGACAGAAACCACAATATGAATTAGCTAATAGCAATTACTATTTATAATTCCTGACATCCTGGGTGAGCTCACCATTGATCAAAGTAATTGAGTAAAACACTTTCTAGAAATCGAAAGTAATCTGACGATGGGTAGTTTGTGCGCGCGCCATGTTTTTTCGTGCCAACCAAAGACAAGAGGAGACAAGAGGAGTTTGGTCTGTTTGCAGTATGAATGTTGAAAGGGGTGTGTCGTCTACGATTATTCAGTTCCTTTCATTCCTTCACCTCATTATAACATCTTTGGTCTGACAGAGTTGAAAAAAACAGCAGGTCCAGGACGAGGTAGCACGTCTGGTGAACAGGTCAGGGTTCCATAGCCGCAGGCAGAACAGTTGAAACTGGAGCAGCAGCACAACCACTTGAATTAGAGACAGCAAGGTGTCAATCCCCTCCCTCTGGGAAAGAGAGAGAAAGAAGAGAGAGAATTAGAGGGAGCATACTTAAATTCACACAGGGCACCGGATAAGACGGGAGAAATACTCCAGATATAACAGACTGACCTTAGCCACCTGACACAAATTATTCCAGCATAAATACTGGGGGCTGAGACAGGAGGGGTCGGGAGGCACTGTAGCCCCGTCCGACAATACCCCCGGACAGGGCCAACCAGGCAGGATATAACCCCACCCACTTTGCCAAAGCACAGCCCCCACACCACTAGAGGGATATCTTCAACCACCAACTTAGTACCCTGAGACGAGGCTGAGTATAGACCACGAAGATCTCCCCCACGGCACGAACCCAAAACGGGCGCCAACCCGGACAGGAAGATCACGTCAGTGACTCAACCCACTCAAGTGACGCACCCCTCCTAGGGACGGCATGGAAGAGCACCAGTAAGCCAGTCACTCAGCGCCCTAATAATGATAGAGGCAGAGAATCCCAGTGGAGAGAGGGGAACCGGCCAGGCAGAGACGGCAAGGGCGGTTTGTTGCTCCAGTGCCTTGCCGTTCACCTACACTCAATCATAGGACCTACCTCACACACCATTCCATAAAAATGGAGCTCTATAGGAGAATGTCCTGCCTCCAGCTGTTTGTTTAGAAGTTCTAGGGACAATAAGGCATGCGTCTTGTGAACGTAGCGTACATGTAGGTATGTACGGCAGGACCAAATTGGAGAGATAGGTAGGAGCAAGCACATGTAATGCTTTGTAGGTTAGCAGTAAAACCTTGAAATCAGCCCTAGCCTTAACAGGAAGCCAGTGTAGAGAGGCTAGTACTAGAGTAATATGATCAAATGATTTGGTTCTAGTCGAGATTCTAGCAGCCGTGTTTAGCACTAACTAAAGTTTTATTTTGTGCTTTATCTGGGTAGCTGGAAAGTAGAGCATTGCAATAGTCTAATTTAGAAGTGACAAAAGCATGGATTAACTTTTCTGCATAAGTTTTGGACAGAACGTTTCTGATTTTTGCAATGTTACGTAGATGGGGAAAAAGCTGTCCTTGAAATAGTCTTGATATGTTCGTCAAAAGAGTGATCAGGGTCCAGAGTAACGCTGAGGTCCTTCACAGTTTTATTTGAGACAACTATACAACCATCAAGATTAATTGATAGATCCAACAGAAGATCTCTTTGTTTCTTGGGGCCTAGAACTAGAATCTCAGTTTTGTCCGAGTTTAAAAGTGAAACATTTTCCACCATCCACTTATGTCTGAATCACAGGCTTCCAGGGAGGGTAATTTTAGGCTTCACCATGTTTCATCGAAATGTACAGCTGTGTATCGTCCGCATAGCAGTGAAAGTTAACATTATGTTTTCGAATGACATCACCAAGAGGTAAAATATATATATATATATATATATATATATATATATATATATATATATATATATATATATATAGGGAAAACAATAGTGGTCCTAAAATGGAGCCTTGAGGAACACCGAAACTTACAATTGATTTGTCAGAGGACCAACCATCCATAGAGACAAACTGATATCTTTCCGACAGATAAGATCTAAACCAGGCCAGAACTTGTCCGTGTAGACCAATTTGGTCTTCCAATCTTACCAAAAGAATGTGGTGATTGATGGTGTCAAAAGCAGCACTAAGGTCTAGGAGCACGAGGACAGATGCAGAGCCTTGGTCTGACGCCATTAAAAGGTTATTTACCACCTTCACGAGTGCAGTATCAGTGCTATGATGGGGTCTAAAACCAGACTGAAGCTTTTCATGTACATTGTCAGTACAAGCTTCAAAAAGGTTTTTTACACATATCATATCATATCATGTACATTACAATCTATGCAATAATTGTAATGTATTATTTGTCACCAGTACTTGAAAACATGTGAATAAAATGTGCCAGTTCGTGCAAGACTGCGCAAATATCTGCTTGGGCTCTCCTCGCAGAGAGAAGTTTGTCCGGATTGTCCGCAACACTGAAATGGGCTACTTCTATGTGAATCAATGAGGAGGAGGAACACACCACAATTCAAACTGTTAGAAAATAAAAATTGTAAGAAAATAATTAGAAATTGACAGGTTGAAACAGCCTATAGATAATAAGCAGGCAGTGTGTGTTAACTGTCCTGTTGCGTAACAATCACATTTTGGAACAGTGAGTGCATTCTGACATCACGTGCATAAAACAACTCACGCTGGGGCGACCGTTAGAGATATTTAGAACTCACGTATGAAAAGGTTAAAGAAGTCTTGAGGTATTTGCTCGCCTGAGGTAGAGTACTTCATGATAAGCTGTAGACCACACTATCTACCAAGAGAGTTTTGATCTATATTATTCTTGGCTGTCTATTTACCACCACAAACCAATGCTGGCACTAAGACCACACTCAATGAGCTGTATAAGGCCATAAGCAAACAAGAAGCGGCGCTCCTAGTGGTCAGGGACTTTAATGCAGGCAAACTTAAATCCGTTTTACCCAATTTCTACCAGCATTTCCACCTTTACTCCAAACACAAAGCTCTCCCTTGCCCTCCATTTGGCAAATCTGACCATCATTCTATCCTCCTGATTCCTGCTTACAAGAAGCATCAATAAGTTAATCGATGACGTCGTCCCCACAGTGACCGTACGCACATATCTCAACCAGAAGCCATGGATTACAGGAAACAGCCGCACCGATCTAAAGGCTAGAGCTGGGGCCGGATTCACAAAACATTACTTAAAAAAAACTTAAGAAGCTGCTTAAGACAAAAAATAAGAAGTTCATAAGATAGTTCGTAAATGCAATTCCTCAAAATGTTCTTAGGAATTCGTAGTTTTCTTAGGAACTTCGTGAATATATTCTTATGTGGCATTGACATTAGTGACGTGCTTGAAACTAATAAATAAGCCTGTGACTGGGATGATAGCATTTGGCCCACTATAATAAAGTGTTGATATTTACATTTTATTACATTTATTTTTTTGCTTAATGTCTCGAGAATAAAAATGTTTTAGTTGGCTCGCAAACCCTTTATACACACACAACAAAAACGTTATTTTTCACACATTATAGCCAGACTAACGTTAGCTACTGTACATCAAAATAAAAAATGGATAACCAAGGAAAGCTCAATAAAAACTTCAGCAAACAAGAGCTTGAAGTGATGGTGGAGGAAATAGCAGCCAGGAAAAGGTTGCTGTTGGGGAGACTTGATAACTGTGGGGTCACCGCAGACACCAAAAAGAGAGGATGGGCGAGAGTGGCCGAGTCTGTCTTTGCCATCGGGGGTATAGCAAGGGACAGTGACGGCGTAAAAAAGAAGGGGTCCAACATCAAGTCGGCTGCTAAGAAGAAGGGAGCTGAGAGACCATAAATGTGGACCAGCTGGAGGACAAGGTGTCGTCCATGATAGGAGAGATGGTTGTAGAGAGACTGCTCAACCGGTAAGTTAGGTAGCTACCTTAGCTAGCCAACGCGTCCCGACATTATAGCCAACAACATAGCTAACGACGTTAACGTTAGCTAAGTTAGCCAAGTTCTTCTTTGCAAATTGACGAGATAACGCTAGCTATTTAACACTTCTAGAATATTGTAATATATTGTTAATTACTAGCTAGCTAGATAATGCACATTTTATTTGTTTTCTAGCTGTATTTAAATATCCGGTAGCCAACTGTGTCTGTGGTGCAAAAAAACGTTCATGTTTACAAAAGTATCCATTCATCTCAAGACAAGGGTTTAGCTGTCCTAAAGTTAAGTAAATTTCCAAGAAGAAATCCCTAAGCATTATTTTCAAGAATCCCATTTCTTCTTAAATTTTTTCATAGGAAGAAACTTAGGAAAAACCTTAACATTTCTAATAACTTTATTGAGGAATAGCAACTTTGCTTAAATTTCTTAAGTCTATAGTTTAGGAAAAAATGGCATTTTAGAAGAAATTTCTTCTTAAGAAGGTTTTGTGAATCCGGTCCCTGCTGCTTTCAAGGAGCTGTGCCCTCAGATGAACCATCAAAGAGGCAAAACGTCAATACAGGACTAAGATTGAATCCTACTACACCGGCTCTGACGCTCGTCGGATGTGGCAGGGCTTGCAAACCATTACAGACTACAAACGGAAGCACAGCTGTAAGCTGCCCAGTGACACGAGCCTACCAGACAAGCTAAACTACTTCTATGCTCACTTCGAGGCAAATACTGAAACATGCATGAGAGCACCAGCTGTTCCGGAAGACTGTGTTATCACGCCCCCCAGCAGCCGATGTGAGTAAGACCTTTAAACAGGTCAACATTCACAAGGCCGCAGGACCAGACGGATTACCAGGACGTGTACTGTTAATTTACTGCTGCTCTTTAATATTTTTTTAATTTTATTTCATATTCTTATTTGTATTTATTATAATTTTTTTTAAACTGCATTGTTGGTTAGGGGCTCGTAAGTAAGCATTTCACTGTAAGGTCTACACCTGTTGAATTCGGCGCATGTGACTAATAACATTTGATTTGATTTGGATCCTGGACTACCTGACGGGCCACCCCCAGGTGGTAAGTGTAGGCAACAACACGTCCGCTACGCTTGCCCCTCCTGTACTCCCTGTTCTCCCACGAATGCGTGGCCAAGCACGACTCTAACACCATCATTAACTTTGCTGACAACACAACGGTGGTAGGCCTGATCACCGACAATGATGAGACAGCCTATAGGGAGGAGGTCAGAGACCTGACAGTGTGGTGCCAGAACAACAACCTCTCCCTCAATGTGAGCAAGACAAAGGAGCTGATCGTGGACTACAGGAAAAGGAGGGCCGAACGGGCCCCCATTAACATCAACGGGGCTGTAGTGGAGCAAGTCGAGAGTTTCAAATTCCACATCACCAACAAACTATCATGGTCCAAACACACCAAGACAGTTGTGACGACAACACCTTTTCCCCCTCAGGAGACTGAAAGGATTTGGCATGGGTCCTCAAAACCTTTAAAAAGTTCTACAGTTGCACCATCGAGAGCATCCTGACTGGTTGCATCACCGCCAAGCTTCCTTCCATCCAGGACCTATATACTTGGCGGTGTCAGAGGAAGGCCCAAAAAATTGTCAAAAACTCCAGTCACCCAAGTCATAGACTGTTCTCTCTGCTACCGCACAGCAAGTGGTACCGGAGCGCCAAGTCTAGCTCCAAAAGGCTCCTTAACAGCTTCTACCCCCATGCCATAAGACTGTTGAACAAATGGCCACTCGGAATATTTACATTGACACAACCCCCCTTTGATTTCATACTGCTGCTATTCGCTGTTTATTATCTATGCATAGTCACTATACCCCTACCTACATGTACAAATTACCTCGACTAACCTGTAACCCGCACATTGACTCGGTAGAGGGGGTACCCCTGTATAAAGCCATGTTCATTTATTGTGTTAATTATTGCATTTTTTTATTTGGTTTATTGAGTAAATATTTTCTTAATAAGGATCTGACCCTTTTTTCCCAATTTTCTCCTAAAATGACATACACAAAATCTAACTGCCTGTAGCTCAGACCCTGAAGCAAGGACATGCATATTCTTGGTACAATTTGAAAGGAAACACTTTGACGTTTGTGGAAATGTGAAAGGAATATAGGAGAATATAACACAATAGATCTGGTAAAAGAAAATACAAAGAAAAACCAACCGATCTTTTGTATTTTTTTTGGACCATCTTTGAAATGCAAGAGAAAGGCCATAATGTATTATTCCAGGCCAGGTGCAATTTAGATTTTGGCCACGAGATGGCAGGAGTGACTGTGCAAAGTTTTTTTTAGACTGATCCAATGAACCATTGCATTTCTGTTCAAACTTTTGTATCAAGACTGCCCAAATGTAACTTTTCATGTTCAAAACTGTGCACTCCTCAAACAATAGCATGCTATTATTTCACTCTAATAGCTACTGTAAATTGGAGTGTGCAGTTATATTAACAAGAATTTAAGCTTTCTGCCAGTATCAGATATGTCTATGTCCTGGGAAATGTTATTGTTACTTACAACCTCATGCTAATCACATTAGCCTACATTAGCTCAACCGTCTAGTGGACAGGATACCGATCCCGAAGAAGCTAGCTGGTGAGGCTTTAATTTATTTCACAATTAATTAAGCTGAAGCTGGATTTCCCAAGTCATTCGGTGCTTTCTTCTTATGCCCATGAGCAATAAGAAGAAAGCATTATTTTAATTTGATTTAACCTTTATTTAACTTGGCAAGTCAGTTAAGAACAAATTCTTATTTACAATGACGACCTATCAAAAGGCAAAAAGCCTCCCGCAGGGACGGGGGCTGGGATAAAAATAAAAATAAAATATAGGACACACACATCACGACAAGAGAGACAACACAACACTACATAAAGAGAGACCTAAGACAACAACAGCAAGGCAGCAACACATGACAAATTCCTGTGATTTGCGTGAAGAGGAGGCGGAGAAAAAGGGGCCAAAGGGCAGGCTGCTTTCTGAGAATTCCTAAAAGATCGAATAAACCCCCACTTCCTTCCATTCTGCTAGCAAACGTGCAATCTTTGGAGAATAAAATAGATGACCTACGCTCAAGATTAAACTACCAACTGGACATTAAAAACTGTAATATCTTATGCTTCATGGAGTTGTGGCTGAACGACGACACTATCAATATACAGCTGGCTGGTTTTACACTGCACCGGCAGGATAGAACAGCGGCGTCTGGTAAGACAAGGGGCGGCGAGCCATGTATTTTTGTAAACAACAGCTGGTGCACGATATCGAAGGAAGTCTTGAACTATTGCTCGCCTGAGGTACAGTATCTCATGATAAGCTGTAGACCACACTATCTACCAAGAGAGTTTTCATCTGTATTTTTTGTTTACATACCACCAAAGTCAGAGGCTGGCACTAAGACAGCATTGAATGAAAACTCTCACCCAGAGGCGGCGCTCCAAGTAGCTAGGGACTTTAATGCAGGGAAACTTACGGGTGTTGTATGTGGAGGATGAGGGCTGCAGTAGATATCTCAGATTGGGGGGAGTGAGGCCTAAGAGGGTTTTATAAATAAGCATCTGACTTTATACACTGCACTCTTTGCCAAAGTCCGCTAAGAGACACCAATACTCCTTAGCCGGCCCACAAGAATGGAATAGTCTACCGTATCAAAAGCTTTGGCCAAGTCAAGAAAAATAGCAGTACATTGCTTAAAATCAAGGGCAATGGTGCCATCATTGAGGACCTTTAAGGTTGCAGTGACACATCCATAACCTGAGCGGAAACCCAATTGCATACCAGAGAGAATAGTATATACATCAAGAAAGCCAGTCAGTTGATAATTGACAAGTTTTTCGAACAATTTTGAAGGCTAAAGCTAGCTAGCTAACCTCCTCTCCTCCTGATAAGCTGGAGCTGGACAATACAACAAGTGAAAATTCACCCAAGGCTGAAAAACTGCCAAAGAACGTTGGCTGAGCTGGAAGAGTAGCGTGAGGCCATAGCCAATTAATTGAAATGAACCTTCAGTGCGCCTCTTCTTACTGGAGTGAAGCTTATAATTCCATTTTCCCTAAATGCACCAAAAAATGTCTCGCTTTTTTTTTTACCACGACAATTCTTTTTTTTGTACGAAACAAAAAAATTACCTCGATTGTGTCAAGTGTGCAACTTCTGACTGTTTCTGGTCTAGCAGTCAATGACAGCAGAGTACCTTATATACAGTACATTTGGAAATTATTCAGACCCCTTGACTTTTTCAAAAATGGATTAAATAGATGTTTTTCCTCATCAATCTACACACAATACCCCATAATGACAAAGCAAAAACAGCTTTTTAGGAATACTTAAAAAAAAAAAAAAAAATGAAATATTACATCTACATAAGTATTCAGAACCTTTACTCAGTTCTTTGTTGAAGCACCTTTGGCAGCGATTTCAGCCCATGATTATGTTCATATGAAACATGTCTAGAACATTCATATCTTAAATTCTGAGAACATGGTAACCATGACAGGTGTGGCATATCAAGAAGCTGATTTAAACAGCATGATCAGGTGCACCTTGTGCTGGGGACTATAAAATGCCACTCTAAAGTATGCGGTTCTGTCACACAACACAAGTTTTGAGGAAGCGTGCAATTGTCATGCCGACTGCAGGAATGTCTACCAGAGTTGTTGCCAGAGAATTTAATGTTAATTTCTCTACCATAAGCCACCTCCAATGTCGTTTTAGAGAATTTGGTAGGACATCCTACCGGCCTCACAACCACAGACCATGTGTAACCACGCCAGCCCAGGACCTCCACATCCTGCTTCTTCACCTGCAGGATCATCTGAGACCAGCCACCCGGACAGCTGATGAAACTGTGGGTTTGCACAACCAAATAATTGTTGCACAAACTGTCAGAAACAGTCTCAGTTTTAAGCTCATCTGCGTGATCGTTGTTCTCACCAGGATCTTGACCTGACTGCAGTTCGGTGTTGTAACCGACTTCTGTGGGCAAATGCTCACCTTCGATGGAGAAGTGTGCTCTTCATGGATGAATCCCGGTTTCAACTGTACTGGGCAGATGGCAGACGTGTGGGTGAGCGGTTTGCTGATGTCAACATTGTAAACAGAGTGCCCCATGGTGGCAGTTGGGTTATGGTATGGCAGGCATAAGCTATGGACAACAAACACAATAGCATTTTACCTATGGCAATTTGAATGCACAGAGCTACCATGACAAGATCCTGAGGCCCATTATCGTGCCATTCATCCGCCTCCATCACCTCATGTTTCAGCATGATAATGCACAGCCCCATTTCACAAGGATCTGCACACAATTCCTGGAAGCTGAAAATGTCCCAGTTCTTCCATGGCCTGCATACTCACCAGACATGTCACCCATTGAGCAAGTTTGGGATGCTCTTGATCAACGTGTACGACAGCGTGTCCCGGTTCCCACCAATATCCAGCAACTTCGCACAGCCATTGAAGAGGAGTGGGACAACATTCCACAGGCCACACTCAACAGCCTAATCAACTCTATGCGATGGACATGTGTTGCTTTCCATGAGGCAAATGGTGGTCACACCAGATACTGACTGTTTTTCTGATCTATGACCACCTCAAATTTCAGCTTGTTTTGGTAGGATGGAGTTTTGGCCTGCCTGGTGACATCACCTGGCTGGTGACATTTAGGCATGCCTGGTGATATCACCAATTAGTTAATATACCAATAAGACAGAGTTCCAAACCTCTCTGCCAATAACAGCTAGTTTTCAGTTTTCCCCTCCCCACTCAAACCACTCCTAGATAGTCCTAGCAAAATTCTTGCTTGAGAAATTGCTCTTCCTTAGAAGCAATTTTTTTATTTTTTATTTATTTAACCTTGATTTAACTAGGCAAGCTACTGTTGATTCCTTTGGACCATTTTGATTGAAAATAATCACAGTAAGGTACTTCATTTTTACCCAGAAATGATTTGATAAGCAGATAAAAAAAAACTGATACATTGGGCCATAAATTGTTACAAAGAAATAATTTGAAATTGAGATAAAAATGTCTGCGTTGGACATTTATAAGTACGTAGCAATTGGGGTAAATGGGGAGTTCATGTGGTGTTGAATTTATCGGAAATACGAGATTACGACTGGGAGGTATCACTTGAACAACCCTCCATGTTGTAGTTAGAAGTCGGAAAGTCAGAAATAATTTTGTTACCAGAGCTGCCGAGTTGTGACATATCATCAACTGACCTTTATCTTTTCAACCTAAAAATGACAAATCCGTTTTTGACATTTACAAACTGATAATGTTGATAATGTTAATATTGTAGCTAGTTTGACCATATTGTCAATGTTAAGCAAGGTAGCTAACTTTATTATTAGCAACGTTAGCTAGCTTATCTAGCTAGCTAAAATCTTGTATGATGAACACTTGTTAGGATTTATGTTTATGCACTATAGCCTGTTAGCATATTGTTTGAAGATGAATATTGTTTTGTTACACACACACACAAACAATACAGATGGGTGTGTGTGTAGGTGTGTAAGGACTGACCAACACAGGCCATAAAAGCTGTGGTCAGTCTGGAGAGGGGAGGGGTGCATCACTCTATGCCAACCAGGGAGGTTGGGAGACTGTTCAGTACCATATTAGGAATTGTTTGAGTGAAGAATCAAGGGGAGACACAAGACGGAGCTAATCTACCCAAAATCTAAAGCTCCAAGGGGCTTGGACAAGTCCGAGGGCCAGCAAAGGCGGGGCAAAGTCTAAACCGCGCCCAGCCTCTACTGTGATAAGCCAAAAGACGCGTTGGAACTACGTCATCACGGTATAAGAACAGCTGTTTACGTACTTCCTGCCAGTTCCCTGTTTACCCTGCGCGGTGATACAGCGAACCCGTATATACGAAAATTGCATTTGCCATTCATTGCTTGCAGTAATTAAACATAATTAAAGAAAGTTAGCAGACCTTGCTTTTTATTTATCCTGATACCGGATGTGTTACACGCAGAGTTCACACACTTGAACACAATTATGTGGGACTTAAAACTTCCTGACCAGCATGTGAATTTACCAAAAGTACCTTACTCAGGGCACAACGACAGATTTTTCACCTTGTTGGCTTCAGGATTGAAATCAGCTACCTTTCAGTTACTGGCCCTCAATCTAACCTCAAGGCTGCCTGCCGCCCATATAGTATCTATTAATCTAAGTGGCTATAGGAGTGTTTGCTGAAAGACCATATTATTGTATTGTTATATTACTGATTATCTGTTATTGATTTGTCACACCACCAGGTCTTTGGAGAAGAAGCTGCAGAGGCCTTTATTGGCCAAGTCCCGGACACTAACCAGCATCCGCCAGTCGCCTACAGTGGCCAGGGTCCACCACTCAGACCTGATTGGTGGGAGTCGTCTTCGTAGGAAGTCTTTGGCCAGCACCAGCCACCAGCCCAAGGCCTGCACACTGCCCCCGTCAGGTTAGAAAACACATTACTGAGAAAGGGCACAAGAACATGTCTATTTTCTCTGTCCCTCTGTTTCTCTCTCTCTCTCTCCCACACACACACAATTGCCAGATACAAACAACCACAGGATAAACCTGCTTCTCACAATGCTTGCGCTCCTGGGAGCTCTTTTCAATATCCATAAGTAGCCTACCATGTAACCTTGACCCCAGGCATAATTGTGCATAGGTGGAAGTGTCTGGTGAATGCGACACCTACTTTGAGAACATAAGTAAGTATTGAGATGGTAGCTAATAGTTTTTTGTAAGTGTCTTTTGTATAAAAATACACAGCGACTTCGAAGCATTTCGGCACTTAAAGCATTCTGCTCGTGGCACAGCAGGCTTTAGATGCATTTAAATGTAGCCCTTTGTCGAGATGACCCGCTGGTTCCCAGGTCTCTCGCACATTCCCGCCAGTGACGCACACCAGGCTCAAGTACATCATACCATGAGCTGGTATACAAGCGAACGGGGTGCTGAATACTGATAGAAAACTGCTGCTGCTGTGTATATTTGGTAGCCTGTTAGACGGTTGTCCATCAATTCAGAGGGGAGCCAGAGCTTAACAAAGCCTTCTGATTCCCGTCAGATATGCAGTGAGACAAGCCTTCCCATCTCTTCCGCCGCGCCTGCCGAGACAGGGAACATGTCTGACTGTCGTGGATATATTCTATTTTTATATAAAATGCGTATTTCCTTCACCTGAGCCAGTATCGCTAGACTGGATAGATGATAAGATGGATGATGACACATGGGAGTTCAAAAGGCACTGTGGACATAGATAGGCTATCTTTTGTATGTATGGACATGAAGCTATTTCATGGTTAGGCAAGTCTTATCTGCTGTTAGCATAGCTAAGGCTGACATACTTTGCAAATGTTTGACCTACACTCTTAGAAAAAAAGGTTCCTGATAGAACCTAAAAGGGTTCTATTGCTTGCTTCATATATGGAACCCCTAAAAGTTATATATAGAACCATTTTATAGGGTTCTTTGATAAGAACCCTAGAGGTTCTTCTTCCCTGACCCAAAATGATTCCATATAGAACCCTACATGGTGCCATTTATCAATTGTGGCTACTACTATTAAATTATATTTGATAATAATATAATTTAATAAACAATTAAATAATGGACAAAAGAATACCAGCATAGTTTTTTAAATGTAGGGTCATTATATGCAAAAAGTGTTTAGAAATGTGCACTGGTGGCCCAGGGAGGCATCTCTTTGATTGAACAATGCCCCACGTCAACGCTGAATTCTTTACAATACAATGCAACTATTCCATTAGTTATAGCGAACAACAATATTTGTGCCTTCTGCTCCATTCTCAACCCACCCCCCAAACAGCAGACCTCACACATACAGTTGAGACAATTACAGGTTCAAGCTGCAGTGCAGCACCCCTGGATGGAGAGCATGTTGTGGGGTTAAGGGACTTGGTCAAGAGTCCAAATGTAGGGGAATTTTTTGAGAATGTGAACCAAGCAGCCATCCAGTTGTCAGATCAATTCCACCCATTTTTACGTCCGGAATTACTTTCCCATTGTTCCTCAACTGTAGTTTATGATATACAATTTCTATACAGATTCTCTACTTTTAAATCTTCAAATTTTGCAGCATAAGAGCGCATCGAGTCGGTCACATTTTAATGCAATTGGTTCTTTGAAGATTCTGCCTACAATAGAAACTGAACTATGAGGATATTTCCATAGAGAACAACGGTTGTTATTTTAAGCTAGGGAAAGAGAGGGTGACTGAGGTTTCGACATGTTACATCAATGCTTGTGAGTTTTGTTTTCTCATTGAAAGTCATTTATTTTCTCTGTCATCCACGTCCTCGTCTCTCACTCTTAATTGCATTCTCCACAAAACCCAGGCATGCAGCCTGTTCAGACAAACAAAACCTGCCATTTTGGTTTCAGATACAGACTGAGCAGTAATAACTTCTGCTGTGTTTGTTGTTCTGTTAACATTTTGCAGCTCTTTCTCTTTGTGAGCTCTTCAAAACAACAACAACAACAACATCAACAACAGCTCATTATACTGCAGTCAATCATTTAATGATTAAATAAACTTTGCACATCCCAGGCATTTTGAGAAAGGCAAATGTTTTCACAATGACAAGCAAAGTGACATATCAATGAGGAGAAATTATTTGAAATGGTGGCCATTTAGTTTCGTACAGTAGGTGCCTGTGTCTGTGTGTGTGTGTGCGTGCGTGAGCGTAAAATCGTGTGCGTCTGTGTACTGCAGTCCATTAGTATGTGCAGCAGCTGTCTGTGAAATTTGTTACTTTTTTCTCTCTAATTTCATCAATCAGGGCTGACAAAAGCATAGCGATCGGTTGATTGAACCATCTTCAAACAACCGCTTACAACACATGTTATATCATACTTATAACAGCAACATTAAGGCAAAGTTTTCTGATGAGATTTCATGACTGTTTTTTCAACCCAAGCCATCTCATCCCTGTCCAGAAGAACACTTTCCACCACCTTGACATTAGTCAGGTGCGTATATCGTTGATGTTTTGCCTCCTCTCTATCTCTCTCATCCTCTCTCTCTCTCTCTCGCTGTCCCACCCATCTCTCTCTAGCTTCCCCCCCTCGCTCTCCCGCTCTCTTACTCACACTCCCCCTCTCCCTTTGAGGCCTTCTTAAACTGTCTAATCTCCCTCTCTCCCTCTGTCCTCCACTCCTCCTCACCCTGTGAAGTGTCATTGTTGGAGGGTAACACAGCCAAGGTGTTAGCGCTGTTGAATCTGAAGATGTTGCCTCTTTAATGGCCAAATGCCCCTCTTGGCTTTGTTTCATGTTAATTTTGTTCTCCTTTCTGAGGAACCAGGTATCATGGCAGGTTGCTCTGTTGATGATATGAGGTAAAGGAGAAGTGAGGGAGAGAGAGAGAGAGTTGGAGATGGAAAGATAGAGGGGGAGTGGAGAGATGAAAGAGAGAGGCAGGGAGAAAAAGATGGGCCAGACAAGCATGTTTTTTCAGAGCTGGCAGCAATCAGAGGTAGAGCAGTAAATTAGAGTTGTGTATGTTTGGGCAGCACATGAGACAGGCAACTGCAGTAGATTTGACTCTAGATTGATTTGACTCTCTAGTGCTAGATTGATTTGAGTTGCCATGGCACCCCAGCATGGCGCTGTGCCATAGCGTTTGTGTGTGTGTGTGGAATAGAAGAATAGTAAACAAACAAACATTTTACCAACTGGGGACATTTTGTTAGTCCCCACAAGGTCAAATGCTATTTCTAGGGAGTTTAGGGTCTGTCTGGATCAGGGTCTCGCAGTGGTGCCCTTCGTCCAGTCAGCTGATTGATATTCATGGTGCGTATGTCAAAGGGTCCCTGCTAGGCTGTGAATTGGTTAAATAAGACTGTTCCCTCTCTCCTCTGGAGGATCACCCTGTCTCTCTCTACCCGTCCTCTCAGCCACACAGGAGACACTGGGCCATGCTCACACACAGAACACCACACAACAGGGTCACACAGGGATAACATTGAAAGAACGTTACTAGATACATTACAGGATAGCCTCAATGTTTCCAGCAAAGTTACTGTGGACCAGAGCTCTGACGTGGACCATGTTAATAATTCAATGAAACAGCTCCTCAAAGACCATGCTAATTGTTTAATTCTAAACTCAGCAAAAAAAGAAACTTCCCCTTTTCAGGACCCTGTCTTTCAAAGATAATTCGTAAAAATCCAAATAACTTCACAGATCTTCATTGTAAAGGGTTTAAACACTGTTTCCCATGCTTTTTCAATTAACCATAAACATTTAATGAACATGCACCTGTGGAACGGTCGTCAAGACACTAACAGCTTACAGATGGTAGGCAATTAAGGTCACAGTTATGAAAAATTAGGACAGTAAAGAGGCCCTTCTACTGAATCTGAAAAACCCCAAAAGAAAGACGCCCAGGGTCCCTGCTCATCTGCGTGAACGTGCCTTAGGCATGCTGTAAGGAGGCATGAGGACTGTAGATGTGGCCAGGGCAATAAATTGCAATGTCCATACTGTGAGACGCCTAAGACAGCGCTACAGGGAGACAGGGCGGACAGCTGATCGTCCTCGCAGTGGCAGACCACACGTAACAACACCTGTACAGGATCGGTACAAATCCACCCTCGCTGGACCAGACAGGACTGGCAAAAAGTGCTCTTCACTGTCGCGGTTTTGTCTCACCAGGGGTGATTATCGGATTCGCGTTTATCGTCGAAGGAATGAGCGCTACACCGAGGTCTGTACTCTGGAGCGGGATCGATTTGGAGGTGGAGGGTCCGTCATGGTCTGGGGCGATGTGTCACAGCATCATCGGACTGAGCTTGTTGTCGTTGCAGGCAATCTCAACGCTGTGCGTTACAGGGATGACATCCTCCTCCCTCATGTGGTACCCTTACTGCAGGCTCGACCTGACAATACCACCAGCCATACTGCTTGTTCTGTGCGTGATTTCCTGCAAGACAGGAATGTCAGTGTTCTGCCATGGCCAGCAAAGAGCCCGGATCTCAATCCCATTGAGTACGTCAGGGACCTGTTGGATCGGAGGGGGAGGACTAGGGCCATTCCCCCCAGAAATGTCTGGGAACTTGCAGGTGCCTTGGTGGAAGACTGGGGTAACATCTCACAGCAATAACTGGCAAATCTGATGTAGCCCATGAGGAGGAGATGCACTGCAGTACTTAATGCAGCTGGTGGCCACACCAGATACTGACTGTTACTTTTGATTTTGACCCCCCCCCTTTGTTCAGGGACACATTATTCAATTTCTGTTAGTCACATGTATGTGGAACTTGTTCAGTTTATGTCTCAGTTGTTGAATCTTGTGATGTCCATACAAATATTTACACATGTTAAGTTTGCTGAAAATAAACGCAGTTGACAGTGAGAGGACGTTTCTTTTTTTGCTGAGTTTATATTTTTCGCGATCCACTACGTAATATGGTACACTTATCATAGCTCTGTTGAAATCTAGAGGATAGAGAATTTATCTAGATCCTCTGAGGCTATGCAGGGATTCAGATTGCAGATGTTAAAGAACATGAGTTGTTGATACGTTATATGAATGTTCTTCAGGCATCAGTACATGTGAAATCCAATAATGGTATTTGATGATAGTGGATTTGTATGTTCAAAGTAACAGACATATAGCGAGGACAGCATTATTCATGCTTATCTGATTTATTCGTTTTATTTTAGGTATGAATAAGACAGGTATAAGAATGTATTTGGATTTAGAGGATAACACCATAGTCTGTACTTTTACTTTCGATGCTTAAGTATATTTTTGCAATTACATTTACTTTGGATACTTAAGTATATTTAAAATAAAATACTTTTAGACTTTTACTCAACTAGTATTTTACTGGGTGACTTTCAATTGTCTTGAGTCTTTCTAATAAGGTTGCTTTACTTTTGCTCATGTATGACAATTGGGTACTTTTTCCACCACTGAAGTCAAGGTCGTGCATAATATACATTCATTCTGCCATTTCTTTAAAACACTTCTTCTGCCCTCCTTCCCGTCTCCTCAATCAGTTACAACATTGGCCACATGATGGAGGTATCGCACCACACAAAGCCCTGTAGGCCCTGCTGAGCCCTGTAAGCCTTCTGAGCCCTGTAGGCCTTGCTCAGCTGAGACTGTGTGACTGTGTGTGTGTGTTCTTTCAATGTCAGCCTCTATTGGATTCTGTCTACAGTAGCGCTTACCTCAATGGTGTGAACCCCCTTTAGGTCTTGACTGTCACTCACGCCCTAGGTGACTCCCTAGGTGACGGCAGGTAGCCTAGTGGTTAGAGTGTTGTGCCAGTAACCGAAAGGTTGCTGGATCGAATCCCCAAGGCAAAAATCTGTCGTTCTGCCCCTGAACAAAGCGGGGGCCGTCAATGTAAATAAGAATTTGTAATTAAAACTGACTTGCCTAGTTAAATAAAGGCTAAATAAAAACGAACACTTAGATGTAGGACTGGACCACAAACAAACACAAAATTGCCCTTGCTGTCACAGTTACATGATTATGTTTTTTTTTTAATAAACAAAAGACAAAAGACAATTTAACATGTCACATGAATTCAAAAAGTGATGGGTCATATGTTTGCTCTACCCTTGAGTCACACATTCTACCTCCTCTTCTCTTTTAGTTTCACCCTCCTTCTCCCATCCCTCTCTCCGGCTCTGTAGCTTATGCCGAGGGGCAGTGTGTGAAAGGAGTTTGCACAAAGAGGTCTTCAGATGGCCCAATACAGCCCTCACCCTAGACCTGACAACTACAGCCAGAAAGCAAGAAAAGAAATGGACAAATACGTGTGTGCACATTCCGTCAAACTCACGCACGCACACACACACACACACACACACACACACACACACACACACACACACACACACACACACACACACACACACACACACACACACACACACACACACACACACACACACACACACACACACACACACACACACACACACACACACACACACAGGGGACTAAGAAAGAATGACATGAGAATGTTTTCTGTGGCCACTTTGGTTGCTGATGGTAACCCATTGAAACAGTGTTCATTAAGTATGTAGATGCTGGGTACCCCCCACCCTCTTGTTCTCCTTTTCAGCTCTTGTCTTCTTTCGGCTGGGGGCAGGGGCAGAGTTTTTTATATCTCGAGGATCATTGAGATTGGATCGGAAAAATAACTAACGAGAATTGTTAAATAACTTTCCTAGCCTCACCTCGCCTCCCTTCTTCCATCTCTTAGATCCAAATCAAAACGGTCGGATGTTGTCTTTGATTATTTTACTTCTTTGGCTTCTATTCCTTTTGGAAGAAACTAACAGTCAATATTCATTGTATCCGTGGTTTACTGTAAACATGTGTGTGGTATCATTGTCTCTTCTCCTCTCCTTTCCTTTCCCAGACTGGTTGATAGTGGTCAGTGGCAGAGCGCAGATTCGTGGGGCCCCACCACAAAGTCTGAGCAAGGGTCCCTCCCCACCAACCCCACAAAATATACAGTACTTTTTAACCTTTATTTAACTATTTTAACTAGTACCTGTCAAAAGTTTAGACATATCTACTCATTCAAGTGTTTTTCTTTATTTTTACAATTTTCTACATTGTAGAATAATAGTGAAGACATCAAAACTATGAAATAACACATGGAATCATGTAGTAACCAAAAAAGTGTTAAACAAATCAAAATACTGTATAACTTCAAAGTGGCCACCCTTGCCTTGATGACAGCTTTGCACATTCTTAGCATTCTCTCAACCAGCTTCACCTGGAATGCTTTTCCAACCATCTTGAAGGACTTCCCACATATGCTGAGCACTTGTTGCTGCTTTTCCTTCACTCTGCTGTCCAACTCATCCCAAACCATCTCAATTGGGTTGAGGTCGGGTGATTGTGGAGGCCAGGTCATCTGATGCAGCACTCAATCACTCTCCTTGGTCAAATAGCCCTTACACAGCCTGGAGGTGTGTTGGGTCATTGTCCTGTTGAAAAAAAAATCATAGTCCCACTAAGCCCAAACCAGATGGGATGGCATATCGCTTCGGAATGCTGTGGTAGCCATGCTGGTTAAGTGTGCCTTGAATTCTAAATAAATCACAGACAGGGTCACCAGCAAAGCACCCCCACACCTCCTCCTCCATGCTTCACTGTGGGAACCACACATGCGGAGATAATCCGTTCACCCACTCTGCGTCTCACAGACACGGCGGTTGGAACCAAAAATCTCACATTTGGAATCAACAGACCAAAGGACATATTTCCTCCGGTCTAATGTCCATTGCTTGTGTTTCTTGGCCCAAGCAAGTCTCTTCTTATTATTGGTGTCCTTTAGTAGTGGTTTCTTTGCAGCAATTCGACCATCAAGGCCTGATTCACGCAGTCTCCTCTGAACAGTTGATGTTGCGATGTGTCTGTTACTTGAACTCTGTGAAGCATTTATTTGGGTTGCAATTTCTGAGGCTGGTAAATGAGCTTATCCTCTGCTGCAGAGGTAATTCTGGGTCTTCCTTTCCTGTGGCAGTTCTCATGAGAGCCAGTTTCATCATAGAGCTTGATGGTTTTTGCAACTGCGCTTGAAGAAACTTGAGATTTTCCGCAATGACTGAAAGCAATGATGGTCTGTCGTTTCTCTTTGCTTATTTGAGCTGTTCTTGCCATAATATGGACTTGGTTTTTTACCAAATAGGGCTTTCTTCTGTATAGCACCCCTACCTTGTCACAACACAAATGTTTGGCTAAAACACTTTAAGAATGATAGAAATTCCACAAATTAACTCTTTGGCACACCTGTTAATTGAAATGCAGGTGACTTCCTCATGAAGCTGGTTGAGAGAATGCCAAGAGTGTGCAAAGCTGTCATCAAGGCAAAGGGTGGCTACTTTGAAGAATCTCAAATGTAAAATATATTTTGATTTATTAAACACTTTTTGGGATACAACATGATTCCATATGTGTTATTTCATAGTGTTGATATCTTCACTATTATTCTATTTTCTGTAGAAAATAGTAAAAATAAAGAAAAACACTTGAATGAGTAGGTGTGTCCAAACTTTTGACTGGTAATTTTTTTGCAAAAAAACAAATCTACTAACAAAAAACATGCTAATTTCTTTTGATTTTCCCATGATATCAAGCAAAGAGGAACTGAGTTTGAAGGTATTTCTTGTAATACATCCACAGGTACACCTCCAATTGACTCAAATGATGTCAATTAGCCTATCAGAAGCTTTTAAAGCCATGACATAATTTTCTGGAATTTTCCAAGCTGTTAACTAAAGGCACAGTCAACTTAGTGTATGTTAACTTCTAACCCACTGGAATTCTGATACAGTGAATTATAAATGAAATAATCTGTCTGTCAACAATTGTTGGAAAAATTACTTGTGTCATGCACAAAGTAGATGTCCTAACAGACTTGCCAAACTATAGTTTGTTTACAAGAAATTTGTGGAGTGGTTTAAAAAAAGAGTTCTAATGACTCCAACCTACGTGTATGTACACTTCCGACTTCAACTGTACATACAAAAACAATAACTTCTTGTCAATAGGGGGGCGCTGTTTTCACTTTGGAAAAAATCGTGCCCAATTTAAACGGCCTCGTACTCTATTCTAGATCATACAATATGCATATTATTATTACTATTGGATAGAAAACACTCTCAAGTTTCTAAAACTGTTTGAATTATATCTGTGAGTAAAACAGAACTCATTTGGCAGCAAACTTCCATACAGGAAGTGAAAAATCTGAAAACGAGGCTCTGTTTCAGGGCCTGCCTATTCAATTGCCATATATATTTCTCGATATGCATGCACTTCATACGCCTTCCACTAGATGTCAACAGGCAGTTTAAGGTGAAATGGGGTGTCTAGCTTGATCTGAGGTCGAACAAGAGCTTTTGGAGTGACAGGTCAGCCATTTTGTCAGTTTTCCAAGGCGCGCGAAGGACCTCGACATTGTCTTCTGATAAGCGTTCGGTGTACACGGCGAATATCTCCGGCTCTGATTTTATTTGATACATATTAGAAAAACATCATAAAGTAGGTTTTTTCAACCGAGTTTTATCAGTTTATTCAATGTTTATTGGGACTTTTGGAGTTTTATTTTGTATTTCTGTGTAAAATGTTGACTCCTATTCTCCGCCGTTTTGGTGAGCGCTGTCTCACAATAACGCAAGCTGTATGTTATGGTAAAGTTATTTTTAAAAATCGAACACAGCGGTTGCATTAAGAACCAGTGTATCTTTCATTTGCCATACAACAAGTATTTTTATGTAAAGTTTATGATGAGTTCTTTGGTCAGATTAGGTGTGTCCAAAATATCTCCGGACATTCTGGGAAAATGTTGCTACATATTCACAATGTATAACCACGATTGCAGCGCTAAATATGCACATTTTTGAACACAACATAAGTGTATTGTATAACATGATGTTATAAGACTGTCATCTGATGAAGTTGTCCAAAGGTTAGTGATTAATTTTATATCTTTTGCTGGTTTTTGCGAAAGCTACCTTTGCGGTGAATAAATGCGTTTGTGTGTTTGGCTATTGTGGTAAGCTAATATAATTCTACATTGTGTTTTCGCTGAAAAACACTTAAAAAATCGGAAATATTGGCTGGATTCACAAGATGTTTATCTTTCATTTGCTGTACACCATGTATTTTTCATAAATGTTTTATGATGAGTATTTATGTATTTCACTTTGCTCTCTGTAATTATTCTGGCTGCTTTGGTGCTATTTGTGATGGTAACTGCAATGTAAAACTATGATTTATATCTCAAATATGCACATTTTTCAAACAAAACATAAATGTATTGTATAACATGTTATAAGACTGTCATCTGATGAAGTTGTTTCTTGGTTAGTGACTAATTATATCTCTATTTTGTCGGTTTTGTGAAAGCTACCTATGTGGTGGAAACATGGTGAAAATATGTGGTTGTGTGTTTGGCTATTGTGGTTAGCTAATAGAAATACATATTGTGTTTTCGCTGTAAAACATTAAAAAAATCGGAAATGATGGCTGATTCACAAGATGTTTATCTTTCATTTGCTGTACTGGACTTGTGATTTCATGAAAATTATATTATATGATATCCCTGTCCCGTTAGGCTAGGCTATGCTAGTCAGCTTTTTTGATGAGGAGGATCCCGGATCCGGGATGGGTATCACTGAAAGGTTTAACATTGACATACATACATTTTCACAAACATTAATGACATCGCACTCTCTGACCCACATGTTCCCACCCTATCCAGACCCAATGTTGTTTCTCATACTTTTTAGACTCCACCCAATATGACTTCAAATTGTGATATGTTATTTCTGTCTGTAGCAAGATTTTTTTTTTTTAATATTTCAATAATAAAGCATTTGATTCTTCCTTTATCTTAACGTCGGAGTATCATTTGGCTTCCAGTATATAAGTAATATCTTCAGTATAAGTAACGGAAATAATATTACATATATGTTTTGATGTACCAACGTATCAGCTATCACACCATGTAAAGGAACAGCCTCCAAAATGTAAATTTTTTTATTCATAAAATGCACTGGTTTCACAGTGCTTTTAGAAAGTCCTTGACTTTTTTAACATGTTGTTGTGTTACAACCTGATTACCCCATAATGTCAAAGTGGAATTAGTTTTTTATTTTATTTTTCACATTGTATTATGAAAAACTGAAATGCCTTGAGTCAATAAGTAGTCAACCCCTAAAATGAATTTCAGGAGTAAACATATGCTTAACAAGTAACATATTAAGTTGCATAGACTGCAATAATAGTGTTTTACCAGATTTTTGAATGACTATCTTATCTCTGTAACCCATCCATACAATTATCTGTAAGGTCTCTGCCGAGCAGTGAATTTGGAACACAAATTCAACCACAAAGACCAGGGAGGTTTTCCAATGCCTTGCAAAGAAGGGCACCTATTGGTAGATGGCTGAGGTCCTTGATGATCTTCTTGACCTTCCTGTGACTCTAGATGTTGTAGATGTCCTGGAAGGCAGGCAGTGTGCCCCCGGTGATGTATTGGGCTGACTGCAAGTTATTTTCCTGGCACCACTCCATCAGGGCCCTCACCCCCTCCCTGTAGGCTGTTTCATCGTTGTTGCTAATCGGGCCTACCGCTGATGTGTTGTCTGCAAACTTGATGATTGAGTTGGAGACGTGCGTGGGCACACAGTTATGGGTGAACAGGGAGTACAGGAGGGGGCTGAGCACACACCCTTCTCGGGCCCCCGTGTTGAGGATCAGAGTAGAGAAGGTGTTGTTGCCTTCCTTCGCCAACTGGGGTTGGCCTGTCAGGAAGTCCAGCACCCAGTTGCACAGGGCGGTGTTCAGACCCAGGGCCCCGAGCTTTAGTGATGAGCTTGGAGGGCACTATGGTGTTGAAGGCTGAGCTGTAGTTGATGAACAGCATTCTTACATATCTATTCCTCCTGTCCAGATGAGATAGGGCAGTGTGCAGTGTGATGGCGATTGCGTCGTCTGTGGATCTGTTGGGGCGTTATGCAAAATGTGGCGGGTCTAGGGCAGAGGTCTCCAACCTTTTCTGAGTCAAGATCACTTTCGCAGTCAAAAAGCAAGCAGAGATCTACCGCTCTATTTAAAAAAAAAAACATGACTTATATTATTTTACATGAACTTAATAAAAACTGTTCTGTAGGAATGAGGTTTGTGTGGTAGGCCTAATACATTTTCACAGCATATTGGATATATGTCTGGCCTGCCAATATTGTTCTTCTCAGACCATATTATATTTCAAACTCGGGCTTTGGTCACAAAATAGATCAGTTGGTGTAGCACTTGCGAGGCAATGCTGACATACATTTTACTGGCCTGATGGTACCTGCATCTGATGGTCATAGTGCTATCAAGAACAACTGTGAATTCCGGAAAAGAAACGAGGTAAAATCATGACCAGTGATCTTCAGGTTGGAAAGTTGGAGTTCTAGAAAGATGCCAGAGTTTCCGACTTAGTATTCCGAGTTAGATGACCGTTCAAAACTATTTTTCCCTGTCGGACCTCACTTTTTTCAGAGTTCCTAGTTGTCTTGAATGTACTGAAGTTCGAAGTCTGAGATTTCCGAGTTCCCAGTTGTTTTGAACACAGGATTAGTCTCAGCGGAGGGAGGGAGAGAGCAGCAGAGGGTCCACCTCTCACGGTCCCTGCTCTCCCCTTCCTTTCCTCTAGTGAGACTAACCAGAGAGAGGGGACACAGTCTTCCACCTGATGGCGAAACTCGAGTCACACCGCATCCACATCTGCCTCATGCACAAATTCATGTTGTTCCTATGACCAGAGAAAGTGAAATATTCCTTGACATTAAAATAGACACGACAAGCTGCTAATAATAATACAAATGCAGGGCTATTGATAAACTTGGCTACTCATTCATTGCAGCTGCAGCACGAGTGGAAGTAGAGAGCAGCCGTTTTATGTTTTGGAATAGTGTTGAATAAAGCAGTGTTTACAGAGCTGAATAAAAGCTTAAATATGAACTCGGTCATCAAAACAGCAGCTCTTTGCTGTATTCTCTGACAGTCGTTCTCTGGTCATGGTTTTTTAAAAGTTATAAAATCTCACATAGGCCAGTATGAAACTTTGCTGTGGCTGGGGTCTATAGCTATAGCCACGGTGACTGGAGGCGCACTCGATTTAGCCACAGATCTCCCGGTCTGCCGAGTAGGCGGAGTTTGTCTTTTCAGACAAATTAAATGGTTCAAAATGGAAACAATTTGCCTACCCGATGCGCAGGGCTTCTGAATCAAGTGCACCTACCGCCAACAGTGCAACACAAATAGAAAAAAGGGAGCGCAAGCCTTTGTTGTTGGCTTTTCTACAGAAATGTTGGGTGATCGACTAGGAATGCCTTGAAGATCGACCAGTCGATCGCGATCAACCGGTTGGTGACCACTGGTCTAGGGTGTCGGGTAAGGTGGAGGTGATTATGATCCTTAACTAGCCTTTCAAAGCACTTCAGGATGACATAATTGAGTGCTGCGAGGCTAAAGCCATTTAGTTCAGTTACCTTCGCTTTCTTGGGTACAGGAACAATGTTGGACATCTTGAAGCAAGTGGGGACAATGACTGGGATAGGGAGAGCTGGTCTGCACATGCTCTGAGGATGTGGCTAGGGATGCAGTCTGGGCCTGCAGCCTTGTGAGGGTTAACACGCTTAAATGTCTAACTGACTTTGGCCATGGAAAACATGAGTTCACAGTCCTCGTGAGCAGCAGTGGCCCGAGTCGGGGGGCACTGTGTATTCCTCGAAGCGGGCGAAGAGGGTGTTTAGCTTGTCCCGGAGCATGACGTTGGTGTCAGTGATGTGGCTGGTTTTCCCTTTATAATCCGTTGAACTGAATTGCCGTTGAATTGCGACTCCACTTTGTCTCTGCACTGACGTTTTGCTTGTTTGATTGCCTTACGGAGGGCATAGCTGGACTGTTTGTACTCGTCCTACCAGTCTCCATGCAGTGGTTAAATGTGGTGGTTCGGGCTTTCAGTATCGAGCGAATGCTGCAATCTATCCATGGTTTTTGGTTTGCATAAGTTCTAATTGTCACAGTGGGAACAACATCCTCTATGCACTTCCTGATGAACTCGGTCACCGCCAAATTCAAAACAACAGAAATCCCATAATTTAAATTCCTCAAGCATACAAGTATTTTACACCATTTTAAAGCTACACTTGTTGTAAATCCAGCCAAAGTGTCCGATTTCAAAAAGGTTTTACGACGAAAGCACACCAAACGATTATGTTAGGTATGAGCCAAGTCACAGAAAAAGACAGCCATTTTTCCAGCTAAAGAGAGCAGTAAGAAAAAGCAGAAATAGAGATAAAATTAATCACTAACCTTTGATAATCTTCATCAGATGACACATAGGACTTCATGTTACACAATACATGTATTTTTTGTTCGGTAAAGTTCATATTTATATCCAAAAATCTGAGTTTAGGCAAGACGCTACTGTATCTTGGCAAAAAGCCTGAGAAAATGCAGAGCGCCAAATTAAAATTAATTACTATGAAAATTACTATAAAATCAAACTTTCATTAAATCACACATGAAAGATACCAAATTAAAGCTACACTAGTTGTGAATCCAGCCAACATGTCAGAATTCAAATAGGCTTTTCAGCGAAAGCATACGATGCTATTATCTGAGCATAGCACTTATAGTAAACAAAAGAGAGAACATTTCAACCCAGCAGGCGTGACACAAAACGCAGAAATAAAAATATAATTCATGCCTTACCTTTGACGAGCTTCTGTTGTTGGTACTCCAATATGTCCCATAAACATCACAAATGGTCCTTTTGTTCGATTAATTCCGTCGATATATATCCAAAATGTCCATTTATTTGGCGCGTTTGATCCAGAAAAACACCGGTTCCAACTTGCTCAAATGTGACGACAAAATATCTCAAAGGTTACCTGTAAACTTTGCCAAAAAATGTCAAACCACTTTTGTAATACAACTTTAGGTATTTTTTTACGTTAATAATCGATAAAATTGAAGACGGGATGATATGTGTTCAATACAGGATTAAAACGATATGTAGCATGCCTTCTGTTTGATTGAAGCGCATGTCCAGGACACCTGGAGTGCCTTGACTTCAAGATGGCCGTATTTCTTCATTACACAAAGGAATAACCTCAACCTATTTCTCAGGACTGTTGACATCTAGTGGAAGCCGTAGGAACTGCAAGCAATTTGCTTAGAAATCTGGTTTCCCAATGAAAACCCATTGAAAAGACAGTGACCTCAAAAAAAAAAATCTGAATGGTTTGTCCTCTGGGTTTTGCCTGCTAAATAAGTTCTGTTATACTCACAGACATGATTCAAACAGTTTTATAAACTTCAGAGTGTTTTCTATCCAAATCTACTAATACTATGCATATCTTATCTCCTGGGGATGAGTAATTGGCAGTTGAATTTGGGTATGCTTTTCATCCAAACGTGAAAATGCTGCCCCCTACCCTAGAGAAGTTAATATTAGAGATTGCGCACCAGTTGTTTTCTTAACAAAGAGACACACACCACCCCGCTTGAGCTTACCCGACGCTGCCAATCTGTCCTGCTGATGCATAGAAAAACCATCTAGAATATTATCCATGTCATTTTTCAGCCACGTTTCAGGGAAAGATTGGATATTACAGTTCTTCAGGTCCCGTTGACAGGATAGTCTCGAACGGATCTCATCCAGTTTGTTCTCCAGTGATTGTACATTTGCATATGGAACAGAGGGTAGAGGCGGTTTATTTACTCGCTGCCGTAGTTTCATCAGGGTTCCCACACTTCAGCATCTTTATCACCGTCTCTTTCGAGTGTCAGGGATTAGGGCCTGTTCCCGGGTGAGCAGTATGTCCTGTGCCAACGAGTCACTGAAGTAGGAATCTTCATCTAAGTCAAGGTTAGTGATTGCTTCTGTCCAGAAGCTCTTTTCGGTCATAGAAAACAATGGCTTAACATTATGCACAAAAAAAGTTAATATCAATGCAAAAAATCACTAAATTGGTCAGGAGCCCGTAAAACGTCCGCTATACATTCCAACGCCATTCTGCAACATTCTTGCTCTCTCTTGCCAACCCATTCTAAGCCATCCCTCTCGCTCTCTCTCTCTCTCTCTTTCTCCCTTTCTCATTTTCTTTATATTTCTCTCCACACTCACTGTGTTTATTTGGATAAGTTCCCACCATGTTTTTAAGGTAACTCTGTACAAAACCAACACTACTGATTCCCTCCCCCAACTCCTTAAGCCCCCCAACTCCGCCCTCCTCCACAACAACCTCTCCTTCACTTCCCCCTTTCCTCCCCTCTTCTTTCTCCCCTATAGCAGGGGTTATTATATAGATCCATTTCAGTTCCCTCTGACTCTGAGTGGACCAGGACTGGGACTGGGAGACCGATAAGAATAGAGAGGACAATGAATGGAGCCAAAATGCAGGCAAATCCTCGATGAGAACCTGCTTCTTCAGAGTGCAAACAACCTTAGACTGGGGTGAATATTTACGTTCCAACTAGACAAGCATACAGCCAAAGCAACGCTGGAATGGCTTCAGAACAAGAATGTGGAAGTCCAGCCAAAGTCCAGACTTGAATCCCATAGAAAACCACTTTAATTTAACAGAGCTTGAGAAAATCCCCAAATCCAGATGTGCAAAACTGATACAGACATACCCAAGACGACTCAAAGCTGTAATCGCCGCCAAAGGTGCATCTACAAAATATTGACTCTGTGTGAAAACTTATATAAATGAGATATTTCTGTATTTCATTTTCAATACATTTACAAACATTTCTTAAAACATGTTTTCACTTAGTCATTATGGGGTGTTGTGTGTAGATGGGTTCGAAAAAAATATATTGAATCCATTTTGAATTCAGGCTGTAACACAACAAAATGTGACCCACCACCTTGATTTGGTCCTATGTAGCATCATTTGAAAGTGTTTTTTACATCGGATAAAAGTAGAGACTCAGAGCTTGAAATGTGTATATCATACACTGCAGTTGAGGATCAATGGGAAATGAATTCTGCTTTGAAAGTTGATAAACTTGTAACCTCACTTCTGAGAAATGACGCTTGAATGTTTTGGTACACCAACTGGAGAGCTCTTCTTTGTCTACACCCATTCAACATCTTTCACAACCTCTTAAGCCTTAGCACCACCCATCTCTTTAAGGATTCACAAGTTAGGCCATATGCTAAACAGCATGATTAGTGTAGTAAACAACCAAATATTTCAAGACTTAATCTTATGGGCAGGTGGGACGGTAGCGTCAGAAATAGCAATATAAAAAATGCCTTACCTTTGATGATCTTCTTCTGTTGGCACTCCAAAAGGTCCCAGTTACATCACAAATGGTCCTTTTGTTCAATAATGTCCTTTTTTATATCCATAAAAACTCAGTTTAGCTGGCGCACTTCAGTCAACAATCCACCCAGTTTCCCTCCATCAAAATGCACAAAATGAATCCCAAATGTTACTAATAAGTCAAACAACGTTTATAATCAAACCTTAAGTACCCTAATATGCAAATAAACGATACAATTTAAGACGGAGAATCGTTATTGTCTTTACCGGAGAAAAATACCAAAGAGCACGTTCTCTTCCACGGGCTTGGAAACACTACAGCCCAAATGGGAGCCACCTAGAAAAACTACAATTTCTGGCTCATTTTTCCAAAAACCAGCCTGAAACTCTTTCTAAAGACTATTGACATCTAGTGGAAGCCCTAGGAACTGCAATCTGGGAGGACTTGGCCTTGTAATTAAAGTGATAGCCATTGAAAATAGAGGTAGGCTGAAAATTAATATTTTTTTTATGGTTTGTCCTCTAGGTTTCGCCTGCCATATCAGTTCAGTTATACTCACAGACATAATTTTAACAGGTTTAGAAACTTTAGAGTGTTTTCTATCTATGCATATCCTAGCTTCTGGGCCTGAGTAACAGGCAGTTTACTTTGGGCATGCTTTTCATCCAGACGTCAAAATACTGCCCCCTACCCAAGAGAGGTTAAAGTGGTAAACATAGTAGAATACAATAAGGAAAACCTTGGCCTATATCCTAATCTGAATTTCGTGCAGGTCATGTTGTTCTTGACATTACCCTCTCTGGTAAAAACACACACTATGTCAAATCTAAGTTGATTTGTCACATGCAAAGGATAGAGAAGGTTGAAATGGTACAGTAAAATGGTTATTTGCATATTTGTGTAGTAGCAATATCAAAAACAGAGTGTCCAGATACAAATATTTTATAAATATTTTATAACGTTTACCCAGACACACTAAAGTGATGGGTCATGTGAAAGAAATGCTATAACCACCCCCAACAACATCTAACTAAGTGGATGGGTCACTATTGTCTGGACATGTTCATGAAATACAATAGATGGCCATAATCATCCCCATCTGTCAAAGTGGAGTCTTTTGTTTAGACAGCTTGCTAGCTAAACAATGAACTGGAATAATCCCAACTCATACTACTACCACCAATACAAACTGATTGTCATAGCTGTAGTAGGAATCTGCAGGTAGCTAAAGCTAACCAACTAGGTTCAATGTTAGCTCGCTAGCAATGCAAATGGTTTATGATTCTAATAATATTATTATACAGATTATACACGTAACGTTACCTAGCGAGCCAGCAAGCTATGTTAGCTAGCTATCAAAAAGTAAGCAATAACTTGCAATTAAAAGTACTTTATGACTAAATTAGAAAATTATGCTAGACTCTTACCCATATATGGCAGGCTGTAGCCATTAAACTCAGTTCTGTTTGTAGCTACATCTTGTTTGGCCAGCGTTGTGTCCAGTCACTCTGGTTCACACTGACCATGGCGTTTAAAGAAAGTAGTCCATCAGAACTTTTTCCAACTGATCTGTTGATAGCATCTGCTAAATTCAGGGCATCAATGTTGTTGAGAAAAGTAACAAAACTTTTGTAGTTCTTGATGGCTAACGTTATATCATTCAAAAACGGCACTGTAGACAGGACTATCAACACATACTGAACAGCTCACGTTATATACAGAAGCACGCTACATGGCAGACCAATCCGAACTCATCTGGCAGCATGTCCAGCCCATCCATTGTCTCAGCCAATCATGGCTAGTGGGAAGGTTTCTGACTTTTTCCGTGGCAAAACCAACTTGTCTCGTAATTTAACAATTTTGTTCGTATTTACAGATGGAATACAAATTTGTTATTAAGGCACATGAAAGTTCATATATTCCAGAAGGCTTTTCTGCCAAAAAACACATTTTGATACACATAAAAAAAAGACATTCAAAATGCCTCTCCTGTTTAGTAGCGAGGTGCGACATAATCCTAGCTTCCTGAAACGGGTCACAAATGTGGAATAAGTCAAGAGGTATGAATACTTTCTGATGGCTGTATTTTGAATTGTCCTGTGACACATACAGTGCCTTCAGAAAGTATTCACACCCCTTTACTTCTTCCACATTTTGTTGTATTACAGCCTGAATTTAAAATGGATTTAAAATGTACAATGTATTTACTGATGCACACATAATACCTCATGACAAATTAATAAAACATTTAAAGCTGAAATGTCTTGAGTCAATAAGTATTCAATCCCTTTATTATGGCAAGCCTAAATAAGCTCAGGAGTAAAAATGTGCTTAACAAATCACATAATAAGTTGCATGGACTAATTATGTGTGCAATAATAGTGGTTAACATGATTTTTGAATGACTAACCCATCTCTGTACCGCACACATACAATTATCTGTAAGGTCCCTCAATCAAGTAGTGAATTTCAAGCACGGATTCAACCACAAAGACCAGGGAGCTTTTTCAATCCCTAGCAAAGAAGGGCACCGATTGGTGGAAAAAATACATTAAAAAAAAGGAGACGCTGAATATCTCTTTGTGTCACGCTCGTTGTTGGACTGAGTGGACCAAGGTGCAGCGTGGTAGGCGTACATCTTTCTTCATTCAATGAACACCGAAAAAACAACAAATACAAACGAAACGTAAAGTTTAGTAGGGCTAAACAGAAAGAAAGAAAGAAACTGCTCAGGGATTTCACCATTAGGCCAACGATGATTTTAAAACAGTTACAGAGTTTAATGGTTGTGCTATAAGAGAACTGAGGATGGATCAACAACATTGCAGTTACTCCACAATACTAACTTAAATGACAGAGTGAAAAGAATGAAGCCTGTACAGAATAAAAACATTCCAAAACATGCATCCTATTTGCAACAAGGCACATGAGTAAAATTTTGTCCTGAATACAAAGCATTATGTTTGGGGAAAATTCAACACTTCACTGAACAACACGTTAATGAGTACCAGTCTTCATATTTTCAAGCATGGTGGTGGCTGCATCATGTTATGGGTATGCTTGTTATCGGCAAAGACTATGGAATTGTTTAGGATAAAAATAAACGGAATATAGCTAAGCACAGGCAAAATCCTAGAGAAAAACCTTGTTCAGTCTGCCAACAGACACTGGGAGACAAATTCACCTTTCAGCAGGACAATAACTTAAAACACAAGGCCAAATATACACTGGAGTTGCTGACCAAGACGTCACTGAATTTTCCTGAATGGCCTAATTACAGTTTTGACTTAAATCGGCTTAAATCTTTGGCAACACATGAAAATGTCTGTCTTGCAATGATCAACAAGCAACTTGACAGATCTTGAAGAATTTTTCAAAGAATATTGTGCAAATATTATACAATCCAGGTGTGTAAAGAGCTTAGAGACCCAAAAATACTCACAGCTTTAATCACTGCCAAATGTATTTCTTACATGTATTGACTCAGTAGGGTGAATACTTATCCAATCAAGATATATTAGTGTTTTATTTTTCATTAACCTCTCTGGGCTAGGGGGCAGTATCCTGAATTTCGCCTGTCTGACGTGCCCAAAGTAAACTGCCTGTTACTCAGGCCCAGAAGCTAGGATATGCATATAATTTGTAGAATTGGATAGAAAAGACTCTGAAGTTTCGAAAACTGTAAAAACAATGTCTGTGAGTATAACAGAACTGATATGGCAGGCAAAAACCCGAGCAAAATCCATCAATAATTTTATTTTTTGAGCTCCCAGGCCACTCCTATATTGGACTATTGAATTTCCAACTAAAAAGAACCCAGATTGCAGTACCTATGGCTTCTACTGGATGTCAACAGTCTTTGGGCTCGGTGTCCCGCTAGCGTGCCACTACGACAACATCCGGATTATGCTTCATTATTTACCTAGTTAGCTAGATAGCTACATGTCTAAACAATATACTCCACTATGCAAGTAACCATTTCGGGTGTGTTCGTAAATTCAGTCTGGCCATCTACTCCGATTTCAGAGCACTCTCCTGAGTGTGCTAGAGAGCGCAGAATAACTGATGAATTTACTCACGCTGTTGTCAGTAAACATTAACAAAAAAGCGTCATTAAATTGTTGCCAGCAGCATGGTTAAGCTCTAAACAACATGAAAACAGCCTAACCAGCTCTGCCAGGGAGAGTAAAATGGTCAGAGTGGGACGTTCTCTCATTATGTGTCTGGAAGTAGCTAGCAAGTTAGCCAGTTAGCTTGGGTGCTTGACTGCCGTTGTGAGGTCAGAACATTCGAATCAACCCTACTCATCAGCCAGAGTGTCAAGTGTGTGCGCTGAACGTGAACTGACAATCTGACAGCACAGTTGCAGTCATCAACGCTTTGGATAACATAACAGCCTAACCAGCTCTGCTAGGGCGAGTAATGTTCTGTGAGCTGTTCTCTCTCACTTAGAAGTCTGGAAGTAGCTAGCAAGTTAGTTTGGGTGCTTGCTGTTAGTACATTCGGTTAAACCCTTAAAGAGATGGGTGGGGCTAAAGCTTAAGAGGGTGTGAACGATGCTGAATGGGTGTAGACAAAGAAGGGATCTCCAATAGTAGTACAAAAACTTTCACAGCAGAATTACTTTCCCATTGTGGTCTCAACTGAAGTGTATGATATACAATTGTGTATCTCTGAGTCTCTACTTTTATCCAATGTAAAAAACACAATAAAAAAAATGCTACTTGAGCCGGTCGGTCACAATTTACTCTAGCCTTAATTTCGGTGGCTAGTCAGCTGGTTGTCTGTATGGCTAGCTAGTGACAGTGACAGCTGAGGTTGACGCTTTGTGAGTGCAGGCCAAATTTACCACAACACACAACTTTTCTTGCCTGACAGACTAACTAGCAAGCTAGCTATAGCAAGCAGCTTGGGCCGTTTCCATATGAATTACATCGGTAGAAACAAGACAAAACAACTACGTAGTTAGCTGACTATATAGAGCTAAACACGGTAAATATTTCCAGAGAGCAATCATTCAAGCTACACAGCTGATGTGCTGGCCTGTACCAACATGCTATCACAACAAGATCTGGTCATTTGAGCGCTATTCCCCAAGACAAGTTTCACAGCATCAAATATCAACAACACCAAACATACAGGGCATTCTGGAAGTTTTCAGACCCCTTGCGTTTTTCCACATTTTGTTAAGTTACTGTCACGTTCCTGACCTGTTTTCTGTTGTTTGGTATGTGTTTATTGCTCAGGGCGTGAGTTTTGGGTGGGCAGTCTATGTTTTCTGTTTCTATGTTGGTTTTGGGTTGCCTGGTATGGCTCTCAATTAGAGGCAGGTGTTTGACGTTTCCTCTGATTGAGAGTCATATTAAGGTAGGTTGTTCTCACTGTTTGTTTGTGGGTGATTGTCGTCCGTGTCTGTGTCTGCGCACCACACGGGACTGTAGCGTTCGTTTGTAATAGTCTGTTCCTGTTCGTGCGTTCTTCATGTTTTATGTAAGTTCTCTCGTTCAGGTCTGTCTACTTCGTTTTGTTGTTTTGTAAAATTATCAAGTGTTCTTCGTGTGTTTAGTTTCGTCTTGTTAATAAAGTATCATTATGTATTCACAACCCGCTGCACGTTGGTCCAATCCTTGCTACTCCTCTTCAGATGAAGAGAAGGAGGAGGCCCGTTACAGTTACAGCCTTATTCTAAAATTGATTGAAATATTTTTCCCCCTCATCAATCTACACACAATATCCAATAATGACAAAGCGAAAACAGGTTTTTCTAAATATTTGCAAATGTATTTCAAATAAATGAGAGAAATACCTTATTTACATAAGTATTCAGAGCCTTTGCTATGAGACTCAAAATTGAGCACAGGTGCATCCTGTCTCCATTGTTCATCCTTGAGATGTTTCTACAACTTGATTGGAGTCCACCAGTGGTAAATTCAATTAATTGGACATGATTTGGAAAGGCACACACCTGTCCATATAAGGTCCCACAGTTGACAGTGCATGTCAGAGCAAAAACCAAGCCATGAGGTCGAAGGAAGGTTACCAAAATGTCGACAGTATTGAAGTTCCCCAAGAACACACTGGCTTCCATCATTCTTAAATTTAAAAAGTTTGGAACCCCCAAGACTCTTCCTAGAGCTGGCCACCTGGTCAACCTAAACAATCAGGGGAGAAGGGCCTTGGTCAGGAAGGTGACCAAGAACCCGATGGTCACTCTCCAGAGCTCAGTAAAATTTTCATGACAGCCAGCTTGGAGTTTGCCAAAATGGCACCAAAAGGACTCTGACCATTCTCTGGTCTGAAAAAACAATTTTGAACTGATTGCCAAATGCCACGTCTGGAGGAAACCTGGCACCATCTCTACGGTGAATTATGGTGGTGGCAGCATCATGTTGAGGGGACGTTTTTTTTAGCAGCAGGGACTGGGAGACTAGTCAGGATCGAGGGAAAGATCAACGGAGCAAAGTACAGAGAGATCCTTGATGAAAACCTGCTTCAGAGTGCTCAGGACCTCAGACTGGGGTGAAGGTTCACCTTCCAACAGGACAACGACCATAAGCACACAGCCAAGACAATGCAGGAGTGGCTTCAGGACACGTCTCTGAATGTCCTTCAGTTGCCCAGCCAGAGCCCGGACTTGAACCCGCTTGAACATCTCTGGAGAGACCTGAAATGGCTTTGCAGCGACTCTCCCCATCCAATCTGACAGAACTTGACAGGATCTACAGAGAAGAATGGGAGAAACTCCCAAAATACAGGTGTGCCAAGCTTGTAGCGTCATACCCAAAAAAGACTTGAGGCTGTAATCGCTGCTGAAGGTGCTTCAACAAAGTACTGAGGAAAGGTTTGGAATACTTATCTAAATGTGATATTTAATTTGTTTTATTTTTATACATGTGCAATATTTAAAAAATTAACAGTTTTTGCTTTGTGTGTAGATTGATAACGATTTAGCCTGTAACCTAAGAAAATGTCAGAAAAGTCTGAATACTAAATACATAAAAGGGCTCTAAATACTTTCCGAATGCACTGCATGTTTACTTATTTCACTCACTTCGACATCATCGATTATCAAAGTACAAGGACGTGTCCAAATCCGTATCCCCAACCAAAATAGATACAGCCTCTTTCACAGTGAAAAGTCGTGTCCTCTTCGGCGCCATCATTTTGAGTAATGAAGTGTGAAAAAATGTTGAAAAGTAAAATGACAGCATACTCCGTTTACAGTTTCTGGTTGGTTGATAACAGCCAGGCGAATATGACAACAGGTTGTTAGCAAGTTAATCTTGCGATATTGACAAAGATATTGTTAGATAAACAAGGCTGTTCGAGGCCGCTATATACAGTTGAAGTCGGAAGTTTACATACACTTATGCTGGAGTCATTAACACATTTTTCAACCACTCCACAAATTTCTTGTTAACAAACTATAGTTTTGGCAAGTCAGTTAGGCCATCTACTTTGTGCATGACACAAGTCATTTTTCCAAAAATTGTTTACAGACAGACTATTTCACTTATAATTCACTGTATCACAATTCCAGTGGGTCAGAAGTTCACATACACTAAGTTGACTGTGCCTTTAAACAGCTTGGAAAAATTCCAGAAAATTATATAATTTGAGTCATTTGGAGGTGACCTGTGCATGTATTTCAAGGCCTACCTTCAAACTCAGTGCCTCTTTGCTTGACATCATTGGAAAATCAAAAGAAATCATGACCTCAGAAAAACAATTGTAGACCTCCACAAGTATGGTTCATCCTTGGGAGCAATTTCCAAATGCCTGAAGGTACCACGTTCATCTGTACAAACAATAGTAAGCAAGTATAAACACCATGGGACCACGCAGCCGTCATACCGCTCAGGAAGGAGATGCGTTCTCCTAGAGATGAACATACTTTGGTGCAAAAAGTGCAAATCAATCCCAGAACATCAGCAAAGGACCTTGTGAAGATGCTGGAGGAAACAGGTACAAAAGTATGTTTATCTACAGTAAAACGAGTCCTATATCGACATAACCTTTATGGCCGCTCAGCAAGGAAGAAGCCACTGCTCCAAAACCGCCATAAAAAAGCCAGACTACGGTTTGCAACTGCACATGGGGACAAAGATCGTACCTTTTGGAGAAATGTCCTCTGGTCTGATGAAACACAAATGGAACTGTTTGGCCATAATGACCATCGTCATGTTTGGAGGAAAAAGGTGGAGGCTTGCAAGCCGAAGAACACCATCCCAACCATGAAGCATGGGGGTGGCAGCATCATGTCGTGGGGGTGCTTTGCTGCAGGAGGAACTGGTGCACTTCACAAAATAAATGGCATCATGAGGTAGGAAAATTGTGGATATATTGAAGCAACATCTCAAGACATCAGTCAGGAAGTTAAAGCTTGATTGCAAATGGGTCTTCCAAATGGACAATGACCCCAAGCATACTTCCAAAGTTGTGGCAAAATGGCTTAAGGACAACAAAGTCAAGGTATTGGAGTGGCCATTACAAAGCCCTGACCTCAATCCCATAGAAATGTGTGGGCAGAACTAAAAAAGCATGCGAGCAAGGAGGCCTACAAACCTGACTCAGTTACACCAGCTCTGTCAGGAGAAATGGGCCAAGATTCACCCAACTTATTGTTGGAAGCTTGTGGAAGGCTACCTGAAACATTTGACCCAAGTTAAACCATTTAAAGGAAATGCTACCAAATACTAATTGAGTGTATGTAAACTTCTGACCCACTGGGAATGTGATGAAGGAACTAAAAGCTGAACTAAATCATTCTCTCTACTATTATTCTGACATTTCACATTCTTAATAAAATAAAGTGGTGATCCTAACTGACCTAAGACGGGGAATTTTTACTAGGATTAAATGTCAGGAATTGTGAAAAAACTATGGGTTCTAAATAGTTCATTTGTACTAAATGTTAGAATTTCTCTACCACTTTGATATTAGATTATGTTGTGTAGATCGTTGACCAAAAATGACAATTAAATCCAGTCGAAACACAATTTGTAAAACAACAACTTTTGTAAAAAGTCAAGAATTGTGAATACACCGTATAGGCTGTCTATCCTGACCCCCCCAAAAAAGCGGAGGTTAAAATGTAATGTTTTCACCCTTGGTAATTGGAGCTAGTCACACACCCGTCAGGCCATGCTTGTAAGACCTTAATATCAGTAGTGAACAACAGATCTCTGATCCTCCATCTGTCTTCATAATTTGTCTAGTCAATTATGATTGGACACCAGAAAGTCAAACACATGAGCTGATCCTGTAGTGTGTGTGTGTGTGTGTGTGTGTGTGTGTGTGTGTGTGTGTGTGTGTGTGTGTGTGTGTGTGTGTGTGTGTGTGTGTGTGTGTGTGTGTGTGTGTGTGTGTGTGTGTGTGTGTGTGTGTGTGTGTGTGTGTGTGTGTGTGTGTGCGTGCGTGCTTTTTTTGGGGTGTTGCTGTCCTTGTGGGGACCAGAAGTTCTTTAAATATTCTACACTCTCCTGTATTTTCGATTTTGACAATTAAACATGATTTAGATCTTAGATACCTGAATATCTAACATCTGTTTAATGCTACAGAGCCCTGTACAGCTTATATAAATATATTCTGTGAATCCATAAAGGCAGACGCATTTTGAGGATTGAGGATCCATATTTATTTTATGGTCCTTTATCCGGCTTCGGTACACTGGCAATGGTTTTTGGCATGGTGGGCTGTGGAAGCGGAGTGGTTGTTTCGAATGTTCTTGTCCCGTCTGTGGTGTACGGCCAGCTGGATAAGACTGACGGAAGTTGTTTAGACTTAACCACCAACTGTTTGGACCTCTTGCAGAATATTTGCTGGTTCTGCACGTCTCCTGGAAGACATAGTTGTGGTGTTACCATTTTACACTTTTTGTGGAAGGGACGTAGGGCAACACGCCTTTGTTGGTAAAGGTGTCAACCGATTGGGACCTAAGTGTTTAGAGACAGACTAGTGTATTGTTTAGGGACAATGAGGGACATTGGGAGTTGCTTTTGAGAGGAAAGATAGGTCAAAAAAATGAATTTGCAGCGAGGCTGCAGAAGGTGCGAAAAGTCTTCGGAGGGCAGTTCTTAGACGGTATGTATGGTTTTGTTTGGGAGAATGAGGGGAATTGGCACCTTTCAATCGTTCTCATACACAAGAATACATTCACTGACTCTAAGCGCAACAAAAAAAACCTCTTCATCTCTAAGACCTGTCTGTAAAACTCCCCCAGCCGTTGACTTTGACAGATCATCCTTGTCAATAGTAGCAGGGGATTTTTTTGTAGACTTGTCTTTGTGTTGTGTTTTGAGAATCTGTAGTGAGAAGAACGAGGTGGTTGTGTGATTACTGTCGTCTTGATTTTATACCTTTTCAGTGTGGCCTTGCTCGTTTTTGTCCCACAATCTTGTTGTACTCCATAAAACGTAAGGTGTCCCATCCATCATGCTCGTGTACCCAAAACGCTGCCACTTTGGGGTATTTTTCAGCAGGGCCTTCGGAAGGACTCTAAATAACCTGAGTTCTACAAAAGAAAATGGGTACACTAAATTGATTACATGGTCTTGACGGTACTCTGGGGTCCTCAGGCTACCTTTAACCACCTGTAATCCCAAACCCATACAATCACCACCCAATTCATGTTTATACCATGCTTACTTTAAATTGAGCTATCTTAGCCATCACCTCGTAAATTACCTTCACCTTGTGCAGAGCTTGTGGTTGGAAACACATGCTGGTGGAATCAGATTATGTACCACCTACAACAAAACACACAACAATACACAACTTGACCACCCCACTGATGTATTGATATCTATTAGACTGGCTAGCTTAGCACATTTCAATATTGTCACCTTGCTGTTAGCTAGTTAGCATCACTAAATTGGCAGCAAGATTGCTAGCCAGCTGAGAACCAACTAACCAACCATAGAAAATGTATACACATTCATCATTACTACCAACACACCAAGAGTGAGTTAACTATATCGTCCATTCTATTTTTAGTAACAGATTGTTTTCCAGACAAGGGTGGAATAGATGGCTACTAGATTCAGTTACTCTTATTTGCTAACGTTAGCTATCTTGCGTTAGCTAACATTAGTCAACGATAGAATGAACAGACAAACGTGTTTCCTCTGCTGAAGGTAGCTACCAGTCTAGCAGTGGCTACCCTGGCATAGGGTAAACTGATTGGCAGTGTGTATCCAAAAGATAGCTAGCTATATGATTTAGCTGATGGCTTTCAGAGTTCAATACAGGACTGTAACGTTAGCTAACGTAGCTAATATACCTAGTCCAGCTAATGTTACATTAACTCTAATCGCAAATCTTCAGTTTTGTTGTGAAGGGAGAAAATGACGGTATCGCATCACTTCTCAGCTGTCATCTAAATGGATTCCTGATCCGTTCAGTCTGAAAATCCCTCTGATAATCTTTGGTCACCTTAAGCATCGTTCTTGATAGCCGCAAACCACTGGCAGCATCTGGGTAAATCTCTGGTAGGTAGAATGGTGACAGATAACTCATTTTCGATCTTGTTTGTAATTAGCACACCCAGACTGAACACCATACGGGCATGATGACAAATGTTAGTGAAAAACAAACATTCATGTTGTTTTGTTACCTTGTTCTGAGGCTGTTCCTGTCCTGTTCCATGTCCACTCCTGGTTATATGTTCACTCCCTATACCTGCTTCTCATCTCTAGCGTGGGTTCTTACAATGAAAGCAAATTTGACTTGGAAAGTTTACATTAATTTTAAATAGTCATAGTTGTATGAAATTGGATGAAAAACTACGAAAATGTATGCACTCTGGATAATAGCATGTGCTAAATGTGTCACGCCCTGACCTTAGAGATCCTTTTTATGTCTTGGGGAGTTGGGGTGGGTATTCTATGTTCTATGTTGTGTATTTCTTTGTGTTTGGCCGGGTGTCGTTCTCAATCAGAGGCAGCTGTCTATCGTTGTCTCTGATTGAGAACCATACTTAGGTAGCCCTTTTTTCCACCTGTGTTTGTGGGAAGTTGACTTTGTTTAGGGCACATAGCCTTTGAGCTTCACGGTTTGGTTTTGTAGTGTTTATTGTTTTTGTTCGGCGTCATTTTGATTTAATAAAGAAAATGTACCACGCTGCACCTTGGTCCTCTCCTTTCCACAGCCGTGACAAAATGACCAAAATGTAAATTTTAAATGTAATAGTTCTGCCTATTGTATCTGTCTGTTTACAGGTCTATATTTCCAAGATGCTTCAAGATATCCTAATGTTGTTTGTTTCTGTATGTAGGGCAGACAACTGACTTCTTGTATTGCACATTTAAGCAATATCAGAGCTTGCAGTATTGGTTTACATGAGCTTCTCTTTTCTGTGTCTTCGGCCTCTGTGGTGACCATTGAACAGGGCTTGTGGTTGAGAAGACCGTAACCGTTAAATTAGTGTGTTTTTGTGTGTGGAAACGGTCGTCCTATCGTGGAATTCCAGCGATCTAAGGGAGACTTTCGATGGTTATTGGTCTTTTTTATTATGTCTCACACACTCTCCCTTTCATGTTGCCTTGACATATGTGGGAATGAATTGCAAGCATACATAGTCATACTTTAACCCTCATACTCACGTGCCTGTGGACACACAATCACACGCGCACATATCGGTATGTCATGCACACACACATAGACAAAGATACACATAACACTAATTTACATGCAATAATGCACTGATATACACACATCACTCAAGCATACCCCCCCCCCCCCCCCCCCCCCCACACACACACACTCTCTCCCAGACTCTCCCCTCTATCCCAGACGCCGTCGTGCTGGTGGGATCACACACAAAGCGGTTAGTAAATGATATCGAAGCCAGATGTTGGCTGGGCTCCCACCACACTGCACACTGCTGGCACCCACACCATTCACTGTGTTCCCCTCGCAGCCCAGCGGGCGCGCGTGTGTGTGTGTGCATATACTAGGGACTTTTCTGTGTTTCACTCTTCCTCTGTGATTCACTGTTTTTGTACAGTATATTCGGAAAGTAGTCAGACCCCTTGTCTTGTTTCACATTTTGTTACGTTACAGCCTTATTCTAAAATGTATTAAATTGTTTTTTCCCCTCATCAATCGATACACGCTACCCCATAATGACATAGAAAAAACAGGATTTTTTTTATTTAAAAACTGAAATATCACATTTACATAAGTATTCAGACCTTTTACTCAGTACATTGTTGAATAACTTTTGGCAGCAATTACAGCCTTGAGTCTTCATGGATATGACACCACAAGCTTGGCACAACTGTATTTGGGGAGTTTCTCCCATTCTTCTCTGCAGATCCTCTCAAACTCTGTCGGATGGGAAGCGTCGCTAAACAGCCATTTTCAGGTCTCTCCAGAGATGTTTGATTGGGTTCAAGTTCGGGCTTTGGGCCCACTCAAGGACATTCAGAGATTTGTCCCGAAGCCACTCATGCGTTGTCTTGGCTGTGTGCTTAGGGTCGTTGTCCTGTTGGAAATTGCTAATTTGTATATAGGACTACTACAGCTGTGATTGGTTATGGCGCACAGGTCTGTGTAGAGTCAGGGCCTGGACAAGACTGACACGATTTTATTCAATTTTATTTACTACAGTGTCTAACAATAGCCCAAATCCTCGCCTGCTTTCCCATTCATATTACGTTAGAATTTTCACAAATACTCTACTCTACATCATTTCCAAACATTCTATGAATGTATGAAAACATAAAAATCTGCATATTTATGTGCTCACTTGTGTATGTTCCTCATTAAAGGTGGTTCCTATCTACCAAAGGTGGCTCCTTTGTCTTTAAGGACGCTCCTATCTACTAAAAGTTATTCCTATGTCTTTCAGGTAGCTCCTATGTATTTCAGGTGGCTCTTGTCTCTTTAAGGTGGCGGCCGTGTTTGTTTTTGTCCCGGCCCAGACCTGTGCAGGGCCAGGCTGTGCTCCTTTCATAGGGTCCATTTTGTTCTTTAAAAAATGTCACTCAGTGGCCGGAGGACTGGCAGGCACCCAGCTCTCGGGCCCAAAGAATGCATGCCTTCATTTAGTGACAAACAGCTACTGCTGCTGCGCTACTACTACTGCTGCTGAAGGACGGCCGGGGTGTGTGCCCGCGCGCTGTGTTGGTGTGTGTGTTCAGGGAAATAGAGTGAGTGAGTGAAGTCACTGACAAGGGACTGGTGGCGGGAGGGCCTGGAGGAATTGGGGTAAGGAGTAGTGGTTGGGGGGTAAAGCAATGCATGCACTGCCTCTCTCTTGTGGACGGTTTTCCACTATTCTTGCCTGTCATCGGTTCTCCCTCTCTGTGTCTGCCCTCACTACCCCCAGAAGAGCCTGCCCTAAAAACATGGCCTCTCTCTCTCTCGCTCTCTCTCGCTCTCTCTCTCTCTCGCTCTCTCACTCTCTCTCGCTCTCTCACTCTCTCTCGCTCTCTCACTCTCTCTCGCTCTCTCTCTGTGCAAATGGTTAAAGTACAACATGGTCACAAATACAACAGGGTCACAAATCTTGCTGCAGTGATGGCACACTGTGGTAGTTGACCCAGTAGATATGGGAGTTTATCAAAATGGGTTTGTTTTCGAATTCTTTGTGGATCTGTGTAATCTGAGGGAAATATGTGTCTCTAGGCAGGAGTTTAGGAAGTGCAGCTCAGTTTCCACCTCATTTTGTGGGCAGTGTGCACATAGCTTGTCTTCTCTTGAGAGCCAGGTTTGCCTACGGCGGCCTTTCTCAACAGCAAGGCTATGCTCACTGAGTCTGTACATAGTCAAAGCTTTCCTTAAGTTTGGGTCAGTCACAGTTGTCAAGTATAGTTTGCTCTGTTTTTTTTTGATAATTCTTTCCAATGTGTCAAGTAATTATCTTTTTGTTTTTTCATGATTCGGTTGGGTCTAATTTGGTTGGGTCTAATTGTGTTGCTGTCCTGGGGCTCTGTGGGGTGTGTTTGTGAGCAGAGCCCAAGGACCAGCTTGCTTAGGGGACTCTTCTCCAGGTTCATCTTTCTGTAGGTGATGGCTTTTTTTATGGAAGGATTGGGAATCGCTTCCTTTTAGGTGGTTGTAGAATTTAACTGTGGAAAGGGGAGATTCTAACAAACACTAGGGTGTCCTCTGTTTTGCTCTTTGACCCCCACAAGTGTCACGGGACTCATCTCAAGGTAACCGGTACCGGTAAAAAAAATATATGGAAGTATAGAGGTAGTTTTGTGCCTACCCCAAAAAAGGGGTTAAATATGTGTAATATGTGAGCTTTGTTATATCTCCTAGATATAGGACAGACACTTCAAAACGTTATTCCTTATGATATTACTGCCGTTTATGAATGTGTTATTCAATGGGATTTGGTAGTAAAGGCCAAATTCTATATTTTATCAAATGCTTTTTCTATATATCTTTTTTTATACGTAAAGGGGTCCTAAAATTCAAAATTACATAGCTACGTGATCCATAGTATGACCATCTTAAAACAATTCTATGTTAGTTTATAACCCCCCCCCCCCACAAACTTGTTTTTTTTTAAAGTGTTTATGCAACCACACTCCCCCTTTCCAGTGCTTTCCAGTGCTTTCCAGTGCTTTCCAGTGCTTTTAGCAGTGCCATATGCCCTCAAATTACACTGTTCTATTTTTCTCCGTAGCCCTCACCTTTTCAATATTTAAATAATACATTTGGTTATTATCAATATCAACTAGTCACTGAATGTTTGACAATTATATATGACATTAGAAATATGCCTAATCAATTGAAAAGATGAATCTTCTTACATAAGCTTTTATTGACAGGTTAGTGGTTAAAAATATATATCTTTATGATTATGGGGGTCAATTACCTTATGTCAAGCCATGGACATGTGATAAGCATGATGAGATGTCTGTTTGTGAAGAGAATAAAGACATTTATTATATCGAGACACAAGGAAAGCGCATGACAGCTGGAGCTCACCTGATTGTTAGGGTTATGCATTAATAGGCATTGAAAATGGTGAAAAACATCTCCGACTACATTCCCATTGAGGTGAGATGAGAGAATTATGGTTAATATAGCTATTACATGATCCATTTTAGTGCAAAATATTTATGTTGCTCAACATTGCAATACGCATTATTCAATTTCATAAATTACCAACATATAGCATTAAATATTCAAATTGACACGAACATGAAATTATGTCTGATAGTACATTTGTTGAAAGTAATGAGCATTACCAACCAGAAACATGGAGATAAGACAGATATTGTGCACTTCTCTCCAGCTCTTTCAAGTTTCAAGTTTTAATGTCACAGGATCAAGTACAGTGAAATGCCTTTCGTGCATGTGACATTAACTTGAAACACAAAAGCTGTTACTTCCGTCCCAAGGCTGTCTTACTCCAGTCCCGCATGCAGGTACAAAGGTAACATTGCGGTACTTCTCTTCTCTGTCTATTTAATTTAAACTCATTTACCCTAGAAATTAAATTACAGTTGCTAATGATAGAGGACATGTCCAAGTTGTTTGTTATAAAATATGATGTCTCCAGCTCTATCAATCTCTGAGTAATAATACAAATATAAAAAGGGACACTTTCGCCACGGTTCTCCCTAGCTCATCAGCTCTTGAGGCTGATTTATACCCTACGGAGACAGAATCGCAGAGTCGCAATGTGGTTTTTCGTCACAAAAGGTGCGGCTCCTTGTAGTTAGCTCCGACAATCGACATACTCCCGTGCCACATGAAAAATGTAACAGGCCGTATCATTCCTTGCACCGCCATGGGGGGCAGTGTTGTGTAGGCAATGAAGCTCAATTGGTTTCTTGATCTGATTTATAGCCTATAGATTATGCATCAAAGTAGCCTATTGCATTGACAAGCAAAAATAATCTCAGCGACTGTTCAAACAATAAACCAAACAACATTATAACTGTATTAGATTCCCCTCAAAAAGGTGTTTTTTTTTAGAAGTAATATCTAGTCATTTTTAAGCAGCAGATCAAACTGGGATAACGTTGTAGGTTACACCGGTAAGTATACGAAGATTTGCCAGGGAACATTATTTAATTATAAATCGGATTATTTCACATGGCAATGTGAGAATCTAATTAACTTCTAAATCACTTCAACATGTGAATAAGCAACGTACAGTTGAAGTCGGAAGTTTACATACACCTTAGCCAAATACATTTAAACTCAGTTTTTCACAATTCCTGACATTTAATCCAAGTAGAATTTCCCTGTTATAGGTCAGTTAGGATCACCACTTCATTTAAGAATGTGAAATGTCAGAATAAAAGAAGAGAGAATGATTTATTTCAGCTTTAATTTCTTTCTTCACATTCAAAGTGGGTCAGGAATTCACATAAAGGCAATTCTACCAAATACTAATTGAGTGTAAGTTGTTTAACTTGGGTCAAACGTTTCGGGTAGCCTTCCACAAGCTTCCCACAATAAGTTGGGTGAATTTTGGCCCATTCCTCCTGACAGAGTGGGTGTACCTGAGTCAGGTTTGTAGGCCTCCTTGCTCGCACACGCTTTTTCAGTTCTGCCCACAATTTTCTATAGGATTGAGGTCAGGGCTTTGTGATGGCCATTCCAATACCTTGACTTTGTTGTCCTTAAGCCATTTTGCCACAACTTTGGAAGTATGCTTGGGGTCATTCTCCATTTGGAAGACCCATTTGCAACCAAGCTTTAACTTCCTGACTGATGTCTTGAGATGTTGCTTCAATATATCCACATAATTTTTCTACCTCATGATGCCATCTATTTTGTGAAGTGCACCAGTTCCTCCTGCAGCAAATCACCCCCACGACATGATGCTGCCACCCCCATGCTTCACGGTTTGGATGGTGTTCTTCGGCTTGCAAGCTTCCTACTTTTTCCTCCAAACATAACGATGGTCATTATGGCCAAACAGTTCTATTTTTGTTTCATCAGACCAGAGAACATTGTCCCCATGTGCAGTTGCAAACCGTAGTCTGGCTTTTTTATGGTGGTTTTGGAGCAGTGGCATCTTTCTTGCTGAGCGGCTTTTCAGGTTAGGTAGATATAGGACTCATTTTTACTGTGGATATAGATCCTTTTGTACCTGTTTCCTCCAGCATCTTCACAAGGTCCTTTGCTGTAGTTCTGGGATTGATTTGCACTTTTCGCACCAAAGTATGTTCATCTCTAGGAGACAGAATGTGTCTTCTTCCTGAGCGGTATGACGGCTGCGTGGTCCCATGGTGTTTATACTTGCTTACTATTGTTTGTACAGATGAACTTGGTACCTTCATGCATTTAGAAATTGCTCCCACGGATGAACCTGACTTGTGGAGGTCTACAAAAACAATTCTGAGCTCTTGGCTGATTCCTTTTGATTTCCCCATGATGTCAAGCAAAGAGGCATTGAGTTTGAAGGTAGGCCTTGAAATAAATCCACAGGTACACCTCCAAATGACTCAAATGATGTCAATTAGCCTATCAGAAGCTTCTAAAGCCATGACATCATTTTCTGGAATCTTCCAAGCTGTTTAAAGGCACAGTCATCTTAATGTATGTAAACTTCTGACCCACTGGAATTGTGATGCAGTGAACTATAAGTGAAATAATATATCTCTAAACAATTGTTGGAAAAATTACTTGTGTCATGCACAAAGTACATGTCCTATCCGACTTGCCAAAACTATAGCTGGTTAACAAGAAATGTGTGGAGTAGTTGAAAACGAGTTTTAATGACTCCAACCTAAGTGTATGTAAACTTCCGACTTCAAATGTATTTTGCAGTGATAATCAAATATAATGTCAGCGACTGTTCAAAACAAACAACATTTTAGCCTTATTAGCCTTTCTAGGACACACATTCCGCTAGCGGAACCCCCCCCCAACATTCCACTGAAAAGGCAGCGCGCAAAATTTTATAATATTTTTGGGAAATATGTAACTTTCACACATTAACAAGTCCAATACAGCAAATGAAAGATAAACATCTTGTTAATCTACCCATCGTGTACGTTTTTAAAATGTTTTACAGCGAAAACACAACATATATTTATGTTAGATCACCACCAAATCCAAAAAACACACAGCCATTTTTCCCAGCCAAAGATAGTCACACAAAAGCAGAAATAGAGATAAAATGAATCACTAACCTTTGATAATCTTCATCAGATGACACTTATAGGACATCATGTTACACAATACATTTATGTTTTGTTCGATAATGTGCATATTTATATCCACAAATCTCGGTTTACATTGGTGCCATGTTCAGAAATGCCTCCAAAATATCCGGAGTAATTACAGATAGCCACGTCAAATAACAGAAATACTCATCATAAACTTTGATGAAAGATACATGTTTTACATATAATTAAAGATACACTTGTTCTTAATGCAACCGCTGTGTCAGATTTTTAAAAAACTTTAGTAAAAAGCACACCATGCAATAATCTGAGACGGCGCTCAGATTTAAAAAAAAATCTCTGCCATGTTGGAGTCAACAGAAATACGAAATTACATCATAAATATTCCCTTACCTTTGATTATCTTCATCAGAATGCAATGCCAGGAATCCTATTTCCACAATAAATCGTTTTTTTTTGTTCGATAATGTCCATTACTTATGTCCAATTAGCAACTTTAGCTAGCATGTGTAGTACACGTGTCCAAACGCTGGCACGGATGCAGGCAAACGTCGGACGTAAACTTCAAAAAGTTATATTACAAGTCGAATAAACTGGTCAAACTTAGTAGAGAATCAATCTTCAGGATGTTGTTATCATATATTTCCAATAACGTTCCAACCGGAGCATTTCTTCATGTCTGTATAAGTAATGGCACACATGGCCATTCCATGACTAGCACGCATGACCAGGAACTAGCATTCTGCCAGACCACTGACTCAAATAGCTCCCATCCGGCCCCACATCACACTAGAGGCTTCATTCCACGTTCTACTGACTGTTGACATCTAGTGGAAGGCGTAGGAAGTGCAAACAGATCCATATATTACAGGGAATTGAATAGGCGATGACTTTCACATCGACCCTTCTCAGAATTCTCACTTCCTGTTTGGAAGTTTGCCTGCCATATGAGTTCTGTTATACTCACATACATAATTCAAACAGTTTTAGAAACTTCAGAGTGTTTTCTATCCAATAGTAATAATAATATGCATATATTATCATCTGGGACAAAGTAGGAGGGAGTTCACTATGGGCACCAATTCATCCAAAAGTGAAAATGCTGCCCCCTATCCCAAAGAAGTTAGAATCCCCAAGAAGGAATTTTGTTTGGAAGTGATAATGTTATTGTATGCTAACATTAAGACAGTCATGTGCTTTTTTTCTTTGTGACTTAAAATTACGACATTCTATTTTAGATGAAATGACAGTGAATACATTGAATCAGCATGTCAAATTGGGATAATGTTGCAGGTTATACTGGCAAGTATAATAATATTTGCCAGGCTATATTATTTCATTATAAATCTGATCACATGGAGATGGGAAGCTAAAAGGCTACAGTAGCTCGTTTGCGGTGTTTAACAAACTTGCTAGCAAGGGAAGACAACAAGACAAGATGAAATCTTCATTTTCTTTCATCAGAAATGAGAAGACAACAAGAATTGCTCTGGCACCCCCTTGTGAATGTTGCTATTTGAAGGTCTCGACCGGCGATGTTTCCAAACGGTGCACTTTGCCTTAAATAACCACACTACACCCAATCACACTACACCCAACGCACGCATGTGTGTAGATCTACGGACATGAAGCTGGTAGAGGCTTTTATGCTGTGTCCCAAATGGCACCCTATCCCCTTTATAATGCACTACTTTTGACTAGGGCCCGGTATAGGGTACCCTTTAGGACGCAGCCTAAGCCTGTTGTGTCTGTCGTATCCTCCTAATGCGACACATATGAGAGAGGGCTGGAAACAATGAGTCATATGTCACCATGGCCACCATCGCCCAGCCCATTGCTTTCTGAGAGCCGTGTGTTGGCGGTCATTTACTGTTTTTCCCCCCCCAATTAAGTGGTTGGTGAGTTTTCACATAGCTTTTTTTCCCCCACTCCACTTTGTCGCATTGCTTGCACGCTCGCCTATTTGTAGTCTCAGTTTTATGATGAAGGCTGCCACTGCACTGCGAGCAGCCATTTATTTGCTAAGTAAATGAAATGTAATGCAAAACTCAGTGATTTGACTAACAGATGAAAGAAAGAGATAGTGGGACAAAATCAAGTTGCACGCTCACGCCGTTACACGCACGCACACACAATTTCAAGTCTCAAAGTTATCTGGTGGTTGGTAAATGTGAGTTGATGGATTCAATTGTAATGAGTAATGATTGTCTCGAAGCGTTCGACTTTCCTTCAAAACAAGTTCCATTCATACAGATGCCTATTGAGTCATTGCTGTGCTTTGCCACGGCCAAACTCATCTGCTGATTGAGCTGTTTGATGTGGTGTGAGATGTTTGCATTTTTGTGTTCATTTTCTCAGCAGTTCTGATAAGGTACACTGCCTTCAGAAAGTATTCACACCCCTTGACTTTTTCCACATTTTGTTGTGTTACAGCCTGAATTTAAAATTGATACAATTTTGATTGCGTTGTCACTGGACTACACAAAGGTGTACTTATGTTTTTAGAAATTGAAGTGTTTTGAGTCCATAATTAATCAAACCCTTTGTTATGGCAAGCCTAAATATTTTTTTTAACAAGTCACATAATACGTTGCATGGACTCTGTTTGTAATAATAGTGTTTAACATGATTTTTTTTATGACTACCTCATGTCTGTACCCCACACATACAATTATCTGTATGGTTCCTCAGCAGTGAATTTCAAACACAGATTCAAACACAAAGACCAGGGAGGATTTCCAATGCCTCACAAAGAAGGGCACCTTTTGGTAGATGGGTAAAAATGATGAAAGCAGACATTGAATATCCCTTTGAGCATGGTGAAGTTATTAACTACACTTTGGATGGTGTATCAATACACCCAGTCACTACAAAGATACAGGCGTCCTTCCTAACTCAGTTGTTGGAGAGGAAGAAAACCGCTCAGGGATTTCACCATGATGCCAATGGTGGCTTTAAAACAGTTGTTGAATGGCTGTGATAGGTAACAACTGAGAATGGATCAACAACATTGTAGTTACTCCACAATATTAACTTCATTGAAAGAGTGAAAAGAAGGAAGCCTGTTCAGAATACAATTATTCCAAAACATGCATCCTGTTTACAACAAGGGACTAAAGTAATAATGCAAAAATTGTGCAAAGCAATTCACTTTCTGTCCTGAACACAAAGTGTTATGTTTGGGGCAAATCCAATACAACACATTACCAAGTACCACTCTCCATTTTCAAGCATAGTGGTAGCTGCATTATGTTATGGGTATTTTTGTAATCGTTAAGAACTGGGGAGTTTTTCAAGAAAAAAAACAGAACAGAGCTAAGCACAGGCTAAACCTTAGAGGAAAACTTGGTTCAGGCTGCTTTCCAGCAGATACTGGGAGATGAATTCACCTTTCAGTAAGACAATAACCTAAAACACAAGGCCAAATCTACACTGGAGTTGCTTACCAAGAAGACAGTGAATGTTCCTGAATGGCCAAGTTACAGTTTTGACTTTGGTCTACTTGAAATCTATGGCAAGACCTGAGAATGGTTGTCGAGCAATGATCAACAACCAATTTGACAGAGCTTGAAGAATTTTGAAAATAATAATGGGCAACTGTTGCACAATCCAGGTGTGGAAAGCTCTTAGAGACTTACTCAGAATGACTCACAGCTGTAATCGCTGCTAAAGGTGCTTCTACAAAGTATTGACTTCGGGTGTGAATACTTTTGTAAATGAGATAGTATGTTACCCTCAGTCCCAGATCAAAGTCTACCCTTCCTGAATCCTAACCTTAAAGGTTCAGTCCAGTGAAAACGGAGATTTATATTTAATTTAATTCACATTAGAACTAAGGCAGATGTAATTAGCAACACCAACAGTGTGAAAAAGCTATATTATTGCTCTGTCCGTTGAGAGATATCTGAAAATCCAATGACTGGTCCTGAGTCTGAATCGCTCGGATTCTCTTTGCCTCAGCTAGGAAGACGTCAGCGTAGCTACTCATTATGAACACGTCCAGTGACATGGGGGTTAGTTTAGTGTTAGCACATACTCAGGGTCATACTCTGGCTCCTACATGTACGGCTGTATAACTTGCACCATTGCTGAGCTTTTGTAGCGTTTCCAAATAATTAGCCATGTGGTGAGTTTATTTTGGTTTACATCAGCCAATGAGAACTAAGAAACATGAAATGTATCATGTTATCCTCACGCCCATACCTCTCGTCTAGTGTGTTGCCAGAAGATATTCTGGTGTCAATAAAAGCTGTTTTTGATTGGGGGAAAAAACAGACAGTTTGATGATACCTTTTGATCATTGTTTATTGAAAGAGGGAAATTAAAACAGCTGAACTTCTCCTTTAGTTAAACTGTTAATGGTATGAAACTGATGCATCGGGGCCTATAGGGGCAACTTCGTCCTACTCCCTTTGAGAATTCCATCTCTTTGGGAATGCTCATTGGGAATGCTGCCCATTCTCCGACAATGGCAGGGAGAGACATGGTTCAGCCATGATATCACTGCATGGAATACTGATGAGGACTTCAGTCTTAGAGACAGCCAGTGTTTGTTAATGGGTGAGTGTGTGTGTGTGCGTGTACATATGTGTGTATGTACAGTACCAGTCAAAAGCACACCTACTAATTCAATTTTTACATATTTTTGTACTATTTTCTACATTGTAGAATAATAGTGAAGACATCAAAATGATGAAATAACACATATGGAATCATGTATTAACCAAAAACGTGTTAAACAAATCAAAATGTATTTTAGATTTGTCACGCCCTGACCTTAGAGTTCCTTATTATTTTCTATGTTTGGTTAGGTCAGGGTGTGCCTCGGGTGGGAAAGTCTATGTTTTCTACTTCTTTGTTTTTGGCCTTGTGTGTTTCCCAATCAGAGGCAGCTGTCTATCGTTGTCTCTGATTGGGGATCATACATAAGTTGTCATTTTCCTTTTGGGTTTTGTGGGATCTTGTTTTCTGTTTAGTGTTTCTGCCTGACAGAACTGTGCGCTTTCCTTTTCACGTTAATTATTTTGTTTGAGTGTTTTCGAATATTAAAATTCATGAACACTTTCTACGCTGCGTCTTGGTCCACTCTTCATTCAACAAACGAGAGCCGTAACACGATTCTTCAAAGGAGCCACGCTTTGCCTTGATGACAACTTTGCACACTCTTGGCATTCTCTCAACTAGCTTCATTAGTTGAGAGAACAGTTTTGAAGGAGTTCACACATATGCTGAGCACTTGTTGGCTGTTTTCCTTCACTCTGCAGTCCAACTCATCCCGAACCATCTCAATTGGGGTGATTGTGGAGGCCATGTCATCTGATGCAGCGAGGTCATCTCTATCACTCTCCTTGGTCAAATAGCATTTACACAGCCTGGAGATGTTGAAAAACAAATGATAGTCCCACTAAGCGCAAACCAGATATGATGGCGTATAGCGACAGAATGCTGTGGTTGCCATGCTGGTTAAGTGTGCATTGAATTCTAAGTAAATCATTGACAGTGTCACCAGCAACACATCCCCACACCATCGCACCTCCTCCTCCATGCTTCCCGGTGGGAACCACACATGCGGAGATCATCCGTTCACCTACTCTGCGTCTCACAAAGACACGGTGGTTGGAACCAAAAATTTCACATTTGGACTCGTCAGACCAAAGAACAGATTTCCACAGGTCTAATGTCCGTTGCTCGTGTTTCTTGGCCCAAGAAAGTCTCTTCTTCATATTGGTGTCCTTTAGTAGTGGTTTCTTTGGAGCAATTCGATAATGAAGGTCTGATTTCACGCAGTCTCCTCTGAACTGTTTATGTGTGTTACTTGAACTCTGTGAAGCATTTATTTGGGCTGCAATCTGAGGTGAAGTTAACTCTAATGAACTTATCCTCTGCTGCAGAGGTAACTCTGGGTCTTCCTTTCCTGTGGCAGTTCTCATGAGAGCCAGTTTCATCATAGCGCTTGATGGTTTTTGCAACTGCACTTGAAGAAACTTTAAAAGTTATTGAAATGTTCCAGATTGACTGACCTTAAAGTAATGATGGACTGTCGTTTCTCTTTGCGTGTTTGAGCTGTTCTTGCCATAATATGGACTTGGTCTTTTACCAAATAGGGCTATCTTCTGTATACCACCATTACCTTGTCACACCACAACTGATTGGCTCAAACGCATTAAGGAGGAAAGAAATTCCACAAATTCACTTTTAACAAGGCCCACCTGTTAATTGAAAAGCATTCCAGGTGACTACCTCATGAAGATGGTTTGAGAGAATGCCAAGAGTGTGCAAAGCTGTCATCAAGGCAAAGGTAGGCACTTTAAAGAATCTCAAATATAAAATATGTTTTGATTTGTTTAACACTTCTTTGGTTACTACATGATTCCATGTTTGTTATTTCATAGTTTTGATGTCTTCGCTATTATTCTACAATGTAGAAAATAGTAAATATAAAGAAATAACCTGTAATGAGTATGTGTGTCCAAACTTTTGACTGGTACTGTATGTGTGTGTGCTTTTGCGTGTGCATGTGTGTTTGTGTGTTTGTGTGTGTGCGTGTGTGTGTATTAGGGAGATGTGGAGAGGTGAGAGCTCCTGGTGTATCGTGCGGCAATTGGGTGGGAGAGGAAGAAAGGGAAAGATATTTGAGGGAAGGAGTGATAACGGGCTAGAAAAGAGGGAGCGTGAAAAAGCGGGGAGAGAGAGCGAGGGGAGAGTGGAAGAGAGAGAGAGAGAATGGAAGATACTTGTAAGACCATTGTGCTAAGAGTCTGTCAGTCTCCTGTCCTCCTCACGACTCCTCCAGCTGCTGAACTCTCTCATTAGATTGCATTTCAAAACAAATCCTGCTCTCTGTTACACACACGCCGATCCAAAACACAATCGTTTCCTGGCAAACCTGCCGGCATCACTTAGTTTGCTGTCATTTACAGTGACTGACAGACAGATCGAGTTGGTAAAGTGTGTGCGTGTGTGTGTGTGTGTGTGTGTGTGTGTGTGTGTGTGTGTGTGTGTGTGTGTGTGTGTGTGTGTGTGTGTGTGTGTGTGTGTGTGTGTGTGTGTGTGTGTGTGTGTGTGTGTGTGTGTGTGTGTGTGTGTGTGAAAGCACGGTTTGTTTCGCCTCCACCGCAATTGACAATATTTGCTTCGGCACTGCATAATCTGTCTCTTCCCATCTGACTGACAGCTGAAGACGTCCTCTACTTGTTAGGCTGAGAGAGCAGTCAAAGATCTGGGATTCATTGGCAGGTCTGGCTGAAAATGATGAACGTGGGTAGAGGGCAGACAGAAGCAATCAAGTGCCGAGCTTCGCTGCGCTCGCTCGGTGGCGCTGGCCTTTCCAGAGCTGGCCAATTACAGGGGAGATTTCCCAGCTGATTGCCACTCGGATGTCTCTGTCTGGACCCATTCTAATCTGATCCTCTTAAATTACCCTGAAACAATAGACCTGACCTCATTCACTCACCCTCTCTGTTTCTCTCTCTTTCGCGCTCTTCTCTCTCTCGCCCCCATTTTCTCATCTTCCATTTCATTGCGACTGGGAGATGAACTGTGGAGAAAGTGGTGCGAGGTGAGGATGCTGGGAAGGAGGGATGGGGCATAGAGAGAGTTGGTTCTGAAAGGTTGATAGTAAGGTTTCCTTTAAACGTTATTATGGGTGCAAGGCAGATAGAGCGGACGGATCTGCCTTCACGACTCACGACTGCCATGCCATGCCATGCTATGCACACACAATCTAACCCAATACGCTCAAAGGGCACTGATGAAGGCACGGAAATTCAAGCTACAGCAAACATCAGAATAATCCAAAAGTGCATGTCTGTAACGCAAATGTCCTAGAATAGATGGGTGCTACTTAGATGTGGCAGTTACATACTGTACACACACATACATTCATGCACGCACACAACTTTGATCGGGTGCGCAAGGGGATGAAGCAAAAAGTGTGCCACGTGCTTGAACTAGCCAGTGGCTCTGGGTGGAGCCATGCTTACAAACAGTACCTCCCTCACCATCACCGTGCGTATGTAAACATAGTGTTTGTGTGTGTGCCTGCATGCGTATGACTGACCCCCCCCCCCCCCCACACACCTTTCCTGTCATGTTGGTTTGCCCCGCTGTCAGCTTATCCATGCCCTTTAAAAGAAAAGGAAGTGCTACACACAGATAGCTCCGATGCAATAATTTATCTACCAACGTTTCGACAGAAAGCTGTCCTCATCAGGGTTTCACTCAGGTCTGGACTTGGTCCACCCACTGTCAAAGACCCCCCGAACCCCTAATCATACCTTCTCTCCTCCACTCATTTATTTTGCCTGCCCGATTCATGTTCCCAACCTTCTCTGTCTCACCCCCTCATCTCTCTCTCTCCCTGTCTTCCCTGTTTGCTAGTTTACAGTCCATTATAGGATAAAAAGGTGTGACAAGATGCCAGGTAGAAGGAGAGGGCTGTAGAGGTTTTAACATATCCACCTGTAACCGAATACCCGGATTCAGAATTCTAAATAATGTCACAGGTCTGGGTCGGATCTGATAAGATTGTCAAGTGTAATTTGAACTGACTTGTCCGGAAGGACCCATACAGATCCGGACGCGAATGCTGCAGTAGAGAGAGAGAGAAAATGTATAATTTATGCTGCTGCTCTTGCTTTTCACGAGAGTGGTACGTGTTTTTTTGTTGTTCGCCAGTAATCAGTCATCAAAGCGGCAATAGGCGCTACAGTCATAGAGTCTCCGTGCGTGGCAAAAGTTAGGAGATATCTAATCAATGGAAATGGAAAATTGAATTAAAAGGAGAGGGATAGGCTACCACAACCTAACAGGTAGGCTGCTACTGCAAGGAACGGAAGTCAAACATTTAATCAGGAACGGACATAGACCACGACAGGAACAGCGTCAGCACACGGGTAACTATGTAATCCTATTGGATAATGAATAACCTAGCTACGGCAGTTATTAGTCTACCATACTGCAAGTCGGCATGGTAGGTTGCTGTCTCTCGTATCTCCCTCCCTTTTCCCTTTGTCACTCGCTCACACTCACAGTATCCTACACACACGGCCCCTGGTAGAGCGTCACCTCTCTCTACTTCCTCTCCCTCACACTTCATCAGCTCTGGTTAATAAAGTAGCTTAAAAATGTACTTTTCTGCTGCTTCCTTCACTCGAACCGGGTCTGGATCCGACCAGGTCTATACGGAACGGGTCTAGTTGTCCTCGGGTCCATTCGGAACGGGTCTCTATATTTAAAATGTTTATTTATGCATATCAGGTCCAGGTGGGAAAGCCCCGGGTCGTGAATAAAGGCCTCTAGAGGGCAGTGAGAGCAGCGGCATGAGCCGGTGAGAAAGAATGAGAAGAATAGATAGAAAACAAGAGGAAAAACAGAAGAAGAAAAATAAAGAGAGCGAGGGGATCGAGAGATCTAAGGCCCTAGCTGCCGAGAGAAAAGATGAAGGGAAGAAGAGGGGATAAAGGGGAATGAGGAGAGGATGATGGGAAAGGAGGGAATGATTTGGTGCAAGAGAGGATACTGTATACAGAGTAATATTTGACAGAAAGAAGAGTGGCTAGAGGAAGGATAAAGAGGGAAGGGAGACAAAGAAGAGAGGGGTATCAGGACAGTCGATAGCTGTTGCCACCAGGCTTAGCCTAGGATAGGGAGGAGATGGGAAGAGAGAGGAGAGGAATGAGGAGGAGAAGGGAATCACTGGTCTATGGACGTGTGAAAAACTCCAGCCTCTGCCTGGGAGTTCCACTGAATGGAGGTGCCAGTCCTTTAAACCTTGCCTAATAACCCCCACACAAACACACCATCAACGCTCCACCTCACACACTTCACACCGCACGCACACGCACACACACACACACACACACACACACACACACACACACACACACACACACACACACACACACACACACACACACACACACACACACACACACACACACACACACACACACACACACACACACACACATCCATATACACACACAACACTCCACTTCACACCTCACGCACACGCACAGGCACACACACACACACACTCACACAAACACATCCATACACACACACATACACACACACACACACACACACACACACACACACACACACACACACACACACACACACACACACACACACACACACACACACACACACACACACACACACACATCCATGTACACACACACACACACACACACACACACACACACACACACACACACACACACACACACACACACACACACACACACACACACACACACACACACACACACACACACATCCATATACACACACACACACATCCATATACACACACACACACACACACACATCCATATACACACACACACACACACATCCATATACACACACACACAACACTCCACTTCACACCTCATGCACACGCACACACACTCACACACACACACACATCCATATACACACACAACACTCCACTTCACACCTCACGCACACGCACACACACACACACACACACACACACACACACACACACACACACACACACACACACACACACACACACACACACACACACACACACACACACTCCACCTCACACACACACACACACACACACACACACACACACACACACACACACACACACACACACACACACACACACACACACACGCACGCACGCAGGCAGGCAGGCATGCACACGCACGCACAAACAGGGGCATGCATGCACTCCCCCTACTTCTCCCCTCTTCACACACTCACATGCTCAGACGCACACATTTACCCTCTAGCACTCATGTTAATGCTATACCAGCACCCTTTACACAGGTCCCTAGTTCTAGGCTATAACCAGGGTTTTCCTGCTCAGATCAGACAGCCCTAGTTGGGCCCCAGGGCCACAGACACCGGTGACAGACATCTATTCTGTCCATACCCCTACCCCTCTGTCCCCTTGGTGTGACCCTGTGATTGTGACGCACATGGGACACGGGTCCGCAATGAGCCTCCATCAGAAGACTCAATGTGCTGTCACGCTCCACGGCTTATTTATAGAGAATGTGTGTGGGCTGGAATGCGGTGGGCTGTGTGTGTGTGTGTGTGGGGTGGGGTTATAACGTGTGTGTGTATACAGAATGCATTTAAGTGAGTCAGTACAATAACAAAGCAGTGATATAGAAACAGAACAACCATACCATTCAAGTAATTATTACACATCTATAACACCACAGACAGATAACGGAGAGATGGAGAGATCATGGTAAAGGAGGAGAGGTCTCCAGTTATAAGACAGAAGATCCTCTGGCCCATGTGCCTAATTGGCTGCTCGGCGGTGGAAAGACAACACGTTTCCTTTCATGTCGGGGTCACAGGTCGCTGTATTGTATTTGTAAGGTCAGAAGCACGCGTCACACTCCCATCACAGCCTTCCTGCCAAAGACTGTATCACAACCGGCTGTGATTGGGAGTCCCATAGGGTGGCACACATTTGGCCCAGTGTCGTCCGGGTTAGGGTTTGGGTTTGTAGGCCGTCATTGTAAGTTAGAATCTGTTCTTAACTGACTTGCCTTGTTAAGTAAAGGTGAAATAAAAATAAATACCCTAAGCCCTGCTCTCGATGTGTGTGTGTTTATGGGACAAAGGGTGACCTTTCACCCTGAGAGGCTACAGAGGAGAGCAGTTTGGGGGGGGGGGGGGGGGGGGGGGACAGAGGGGGGCAATGAGAGACTCAGTGGGGCCATCACTATGAGAAAGTGACAAAGAAGTGACAATGTCATTTCTCTTCTCTCTCTAGCAGTCTTCACCATTCCCTGTCACTTTCTCCTGTTCAACTGTCTCCAACCCTGTCCTCTGGTCTTAACTCAATTTCCATTTCCTTCTATTCTTCCGATCTCCAACAATGTATAGACTACCCTCCTCCTCCCCACCCCAAATTACCCACCACCACCCTTTACCCCCTCACCTTCCACACCCATACCCTAGCCCCCCTGCCCCCCACACATGTGCTGGAAACAAAGGGTACAGCGACAGGCAGTGATGGGAGGATATTTTGAGGTGTATCCTGGCTGTCTGGCCATACTAATGCCCTCTAGCAGAGAGGTGGATCGCACATAAGCCCCCATTAATACAGGAATGAGTTGAATTTAGCCCTGTCTGCGTGCGGCCTGCCCAGCTTTTCCATGAAGTGTGGCACAACACTTACTGAAAAGCTTTCCCTGCTCTCTCTCTCTCTCTCTCTCTCTCTCTCTCTCTCTCTCTCTCTCTCTCTCTCTCTCTCTCCTCGCCACACCTCCTCGCTCTCTCTTTGTTCCTAACTATAGCCAAGGCCCCTTACTTAAATATTCCACTATAAAACAAGTGATAATGAACTTGAAAAGCATGCTGCGCTGGGGCTGGGAGTCAGCACGCACGTACATACAGTATGAGTATGCGCGTTCATGTATGTGCATGTGTAAGCACACATGCGCACACACACACACACACACACACACACACACACACACACACACACACGCAAACACAGACACAGACAGGCCTGGAATGGCAAAATACATTATTGCTTTAAAAAAAGAGAGATCTTTTTTTAAAGGGGGGTGTAGATGAGTTGGGGTTGGATAGACTTGTGACTGGAAAATGACAGATCTGACTTTACACTTTCATAAGACAGGCAGCTGGTTGGTCTAAATGGTTTAAATGGGCACGTGCCTGTTTTCTGCCTGTCAACTGAGCCGTCGTCAGCCCACCACAGGGATATTTACATCACAAGACCTCGGGACACCTTGAAATGCGCTGAATGTTACTGTTACACCTTACTTAAAGCAATATGTAACGCTTTACTTAAAGCAATATGTAACGCTTTACTTAAAGCAATATGTAACGCTTTACTCAAAGCAATATGTAACGCTTTACTCAAAGCAATATGTAACGCTTTACTTAAAGCAATATGTAACGCTTTACTCAAAGCAATATGTAACGCTTTACTTAAAGCAATATGTAACGCTTTACTTAAAGCAATATGTAACGCTTTACTTAAAGCAATATGTAACGCTTTACTTAAAGCAATATGTAACGCTTTACTCAAAGCAATATGTAACGCTTTACTCAAAGCAATATGTAACACTTTACTTAAAGCAATATGTAACGCTTTACTTAAAGCAATATGTAACGCTTTACTCAAAGCAATATGTAACGCTTTACTTAATAAAGCCTGCAGCTATAATGTATTAGGATTCGGTTATTATGCGACTTGTCATGAGTATGTATAATATTTATAATTTATTACATTTGAAGTGCTTTTCATCGTACAGGAATAATCTCAAAGTGCATGAAATAAAAGATAAACGTAAAATAAATTGTACTGTATACTGCATAACCATATCATGAAAGCAACAATCAACGTCTAGGAGGAAGGGTAGGCCAGATTTAAAAGTCTGAGTGAGTGAAGCTGGGTTGCCACTATCTTCTCCAGGACTTTAGAGATAAATTGGCCTATAGTTTGATAGGAGGCCTTGGTCAATGGATGGTTTCTTGAGCTGAGGGGAATGGCAGCGATTTTGAACAGTGATGGCACTTGCCCAGTCTGGAGGGACTTGTTGAACAGGTTGACTACAAACTAGATAAGAGCAGCTGAGCATGTTTTGAACAGTGATGTTAGTACAGGTTTGAGGGGGGGGCCGCTGGTAGTTTTCATTTTTTAGATGTTTCGAACACAGCAGCAGGTGAAAACAGAGCAAAGTCACTTAAGAGTGGGGGGCAAATATGGGTGGTGGGTTAAAAGCCAGTGTGGGGTTGAGGTTGGAGGAGACAATGTTCTGTTGGATGGTGTTAACTTTAGCCTTGAAGAACGAGTTGCTGTGGGAGAGCCAGAGTCTGTCGGGTGGAAAAGGTGATTGATGGTGGAGAACAAGGTCCTGGGATGTCCTCGGGTGGTTGTCTATATCATGGCAGAGTAGAAGTTGGAGCGAGTTGCTTTTGATGCTTTGAAATAGCACGCCTGGTAGTCTTTAAAGGCCAGTAGGTGGACAGTTAGGCCGGTACTTCTCCACGTACGCCTCTTAACGGCGGCCATGGTCCTGATGCTGCGCAGCTTCTCTGTGAACCATGGGCTGGCTTTTTCAGGGGAAAGGCTGTTTATGGTGTTGCTTAGAACGGTATTATTCAGGTCGAACATCTCATCAGGGGTGGACTAAAGGCGGTCAACTTGTAGGGCAGACTGATGGAAGAGGGATCTGTCAAGGGAAGGGACTTGATGTTCTTCTATTTAATAGTACGTCTGGGGCAGAGTGTACTCATAGACATTGTTACGGACCGATGTTCAGACACACCGAGCTCTTATTCAGTACAGCCTGTTCTGTACGCTCTCAATTGTGCGTGTGGGGACGTTGACTCGCTATACCAGGTTTGAGACAGTCAACCCGGTTCAGGAAGTCATTATGACCCCCTTATAATGTCTGATTATTATGTCATAGTGATCCTGACTAAATAATAGCCATTTCAAGTCAGTTGTAACATCTGGTATTCCTAGTCAATGGTGTTCTCCTTTTATCATTGAGAGCGGTATAAATGTAGACATATTAGGAATCGGTACACCAATTTCACTGTGATAGTCTATCTGAAACTCAAAGTCAATGATATATCATCGAGAGTGGTATTTATGGAGAGTATGTGGGAAGGAGTGAATCAACGAGTGGATTGTGGAGAACATTTTCACATCGCTAGGATGAGTTATTGGCGTGTGTGTGAGCGGTGGGTATTGATGGGTTGACCGTATAGGCCTGTGAACTGTATACGTGTTCCTCTTGACATTGAAACTGGGGTTAGATTTCTGTGTAGAGCTCCATGTTAAAGGCTGTCGTTCTGTGGAGGTCGCCATAGTGAGCAGGCAGGCAGGCAGTCAACTTTGACCTGGACCCGTTACCCAAGGCTTTCCTCCTACCTTACCCCCAGGCCCACCACTCTCCCTCGGGTGAGTTGGCCTTCCTCGGGCCCTCCTCTGTGGGCCTCAGGGTGGGCGCTGTTCCCCGGTGCTCTGTAGGCCTCTTTCTCTCTCTCGCTCTCTCTCGCTCTCTCTCTTTCCCTCTCTCTCTCTCCCTCCCTCTCCATTCACACAGTTGTGGCCACGATCCAGGGGACGCCACCATCGGGGGAGGGTGGAAATCAGTGCGCCAGGGATTGAGTGTGTGTGTGTACGTGCGTGCTGCCAGTGTGTGTGTGTGTGTGTGTGTGTGTATGTGTTTAGAGGGGGGTCTCGTCCTTACCCCCAGACACAAGTTGCTCAGTTTTTTGGAGAGAGACTCCACGGCCCACCCAAGAGGAAAGAGTAGTGGGAGGGGGAGGCCTGGAGGAACAAAGCCTCATTTCAAACTTGCCGAAAACAGGAGTCTTTATGCTGTGATGCTGGGGCCCCCTCCTATGTAAGGAGATGTTATCGCAAAGATGTAATATCCACCTCGCCAAAGGGCCAGGGGGCGGCTGCATAGACTTCCAGTGTTATACTAAGTACCCTGGGGCTCTGACCTCACTAATTAAGTCTCCCTTCGCTGCTGCTGCCGCTGCTGCTGCCACCGCTACCCACTACTGTACTGTCCTTTGTGTTGCACAGCACTGGCGATGTATGTCTGTCTGTCTGTGTATCTGTCAGACTGGCTGTAAGCCCTTTCGTTTGGCCTACTTACACATTTGTTTATAGGATTCGGTTGTCTGTTTGGTCTGTCAGGTGATGGTTTGGCTGTTTGTTGCTCTGTCTGTCTGTCCTCCGCTGTATGCCTGTGATTATCTGTGTGTTTGTTTACCTCTGTCTAGTCAGTTGTCTTTGTGAGTGTTTTTAACTGTCTGTCTGGATTACTGTCCGTCCGTCCGTCCGTCTCTCTGTCTTTCATATAACCATATAGACTTAATGTGTTCCGTTATCTAACAGTCTTGAAATCCCTTCCAGTTAAACCCCACTGTGAATTCACTGAATTCTGCTTGAGTGGCATTTAAATACAGTACACCGGGCTCTACAGGGAATCCGTGAGTGGGAAAAGGGGAAATTAGATTTTGCAAGATGGGGATTGGGACGAGAAAGCACAATTAAAGTAGATGCCCCGCATTCCTCCGTGGAGCCAGTGGCCTGGGGATAGGATTTGCTTCATTTTCCTGATGGCTTGAAAATCCCACTATTCCGTGGCTTGATCCTCGTCTCAGCTTCCGTCTTCCCTCCACCAAAGACTTTTTAAAGTGGAAATGATCTTCATAGAGACGAGTGAGAGATTTTGGCGTGGTGAATGGCTGGGTAACACTCAAATATCTGAGTAACTGTATATATCTGTTTATGAAAAATAACAGTACAGATCCAATGGCTGTATGATGGAAAATGGTTAGCTCTGGTTTGAGTGTGGTCATGTTTGTTGAATTTTTGTGGGTGCTCATTCATCATGGAGAGAGCTTCTCAGTGGTGACCACCGTAGATAATGTCCTACGTGAATTCAACTGGTTCTCTCATTCACAGGTGAGCTTTATGCACTCCGAAATAAAGGTTTACATTTTTTCTTAAAGGGGTACAACCGCTTGTCACTGGGGTGGTACCCTGTAAGGTCATCCTTTTGTACCTTTAGCTGTAGGTACATAATTGTACCCCAGTTCATACCTCAGACAGTACCTTTCTTACAGATAGTCCTGGCACCCATGCCAACGCTTTAAGGAAAAAGTACAATTTGCCTTTATAGGGAACCACCCCAGTGACAAAGCCATATGTTCCTAGTATGTGACAAAAATTTACCTCAACCATAAACTACTTAAACTGGTCCAACACTTCCACTCACGTTTGGCCAAAAATAACTAACTGAAAGCCACACCCCCACTATGCTTCGCCTCCAATATATACTGAACAGAAATATAAACACATGCCACAATTTCAATGATTTTACCGAGTTACAGTTCATATAAGGAAATCAGTCAATTTAAATAAATTCATTAGGCTGTAATCTATGGATTTCACATGACTGGGCAGGGACGCAGCCATGGGTTGGCTTGGGAGGGCATAAGGCCACCCACTTGGGAGCAAGACCCACCCACTGGGGAGCCAGGCCCAGCCAATCAGAATGAGTTTTTCTCCACAAAAGGGCTTTATTACAGACAGAAATACTCCTAAGTTTCATCAGCTGTCCGGGTGGCTGGTCTCAGACGATCCTGCAGGTGAAGAAGCCGAATGTGGAGGTCCTGGGCTGGCATGCTTACGTGGTCTGCGGTTGTGAGGCCGGTTGAACGTACTGCCAAATTTTCTAAAATGATGTTAGAGGTGGCTTATGGTAGAGAATTTAACATTTAATTCTCTGCCAATAGCTCTGGTGGACATTCCTGCATGACAATTGCACGCTCCCTCAAAACTTGAGACATCTGGTGTTGTGACAAAACTGCATATTTTATAGTGCACCTGTGTAATGATCATGCTGTTTAATCAGCTTCTTGATATGCCACACCTGTCAGGTGGATCAATTATCTTGGCAAAAGAGAAATGCTCCCTAACCGGGATGTAAAGCATTTGAGAGAAATACACTTTTTGTGGGTATGGAACATTTCTGGGATCTTTTATTTCAGCTCATGAAACATGGGACCAACACTTTACATGTTGCGTTTATATTTTTGTTCAGTATAATTTCCCAGTGTGTCTTGCCTTTTCAGGTGAATTGTAGAGTTACCAACTATGACTGCATTTGTTTGTGACAGAGACATGGTTGTTGAATTCATTAATTTTCAGTCATGTGACCTTCACCTAGTGAGTTCCTAGGCATGTTATCATTGAAATTAAACTCATTACGGCAAAACATTACACATCTCATAAAGCCTTATTTTCAGGCCTAATTTTACCTAGTGATGGGGAAATTAAGCTTCCTGAAGCATAGAGCCAATTGTGTCAGAACTAGGTTAATTACTCTTTGATCAACACTAGGGGCACCTGCTGGTCAAAAGAATTTAGAGCAGCCTAATTATTATAGATGACGTCCCACACCCTGTAGCACGTGCGGAGTGTAGCCTTTTTGTCTTCTTCCGAACCAATACCAAACCAATCAGGTGGTTGTTTGATGAAAAGAAGCTTTGGACATCATTGATCGCCTGCTTCTGATAAAGTGATACAGGCATCGGCACACAGTTTCGAAGTACACTGCTTAGTGATTTCAACCCATGCCTTGGAGCATCAAGCGTAACATCACTAGATTTACCCTAATATAGTGGCCTGAAACTCATGGTTTACAGCCCACATCAAGCCTGCAAGTAAGGCTGCGGGTGAATAGTAATTCTAACTGTTGGATATCCTAACTCTGGCTGGATTCCAATAGGAATTACACATCACTTTGCAAGCCAGCATAATGAGACTTACAGGTAACTTTCCCAAAATTCCCAGATTTTCACGAAATCCTGGTTGAAATATTTCCTGCTTATTCCCTCTCGTTTCCAGAGAATCTTCCAGCCAGGATTTCTGGAAAACCTGGGAAATTTGAGAAAGTTACCTGTAAGTCACATTATGATGGCTTGCAAAGTGATGTGTAATTCCAGCCAGAGTTGGGATATCCAACAGCATTCATAATGACTGCCAGGGTTAGGAATATTGTGAGTAGACTACCTAAGCCATTTAAACTGGAACAATCATTTCGGTAACAGGTGCAAAAAATCTAACTAACTGATTGGATTAGTTTCGAAACATTTATGTAATTTATCTTTGTGTAGCAAAGGACTAAACAATCAATCAATCAAATATACATGCAAAAACACAGATACAACCTGCAGTAGAGCATACTGGGAAATATGATAATGATTATTGTATAAATGTGCCTTGTTAGGGTACCACCCCTGTGACAAAGCCATGAGTTCCTTTTAAGCGTCAAAACATTCTCATTGTACCTTATGGTGGGTATTGAGGGTACACAAAATACATGTGAAGGTACAGAAATTCACACTGTACCCCTTTTTTGAGAGTGTGATTATTGTACATGTACAGAACAGTACCATGTGGGATCATTTTGTGTATCTCTGAAGATAAATTGTGTATTTTAATATTTTTGTACCCCAGGGAACACTACTGTACCCTAACCGTACCATTAACACTACTGTACCCTAACCGTACCAAGTGTACATTGCTCATGCGGGCAGCTCTTACTATATGCCCTAGCTTCTGGGGACCCACCGTGGCTACTCTCTGGGCTCGACAATCGTTGGGGGGGTGTTGCGGCATCTCTTTTCACTTTGAGTGCAGCGAGCAGAGGCTTTTCCTGGGGGGCTGACGTGGAAAGTTTGCTTTAGCGCCGGCGTTAGAAGATGAAAGAGCCTTGGGATGGGACATGGGGTTAGGATGCTGGGGTGGGGGAAGGGGGGGGGTGGCTTATATCTCTTTATTCCGCCTGGCGTGCCACTGTCTGGGCCTCGACCAATGTCAGCTGTCCCCCCCCCCCTCTCCACACTGCTGCTGGCCGCACCAAAGCTGGCCTGTCTGCAGACGGATTACCTGAGCAACCCAGCGGCCCCACCCCCTCCCCTATCCCGAACACAGCCCCACCGCCCCTCCATGCCTTTACCCCACCCCCCTCACCTGAGCCCCCACTTGGGCCTGGGGCGCAGTTATAAAAAGATGAAGGGGTTTCGGGGGGCTGTGGGGTGGTAAATGGGGGAGCGGTGGGGACTGCTGGGTAGGATTAGAGGGAGGCTTGCGGTTATTGATTCAATTTGGGATGCTTTTTTATCTGCCTAGCCGCCAGAGGTCCGGCTGCACATGCTAGCTTCCTCCCCTAGCTTCTTTAATCTCCATACTGGTTATAAAAGGAATAGCCCTTTAGCAGCATGAGGAGATGCCCCAAATGCCATTCACCCAAGGAGGCATTTGTCATATGTGTTTGGTTCAGCCGCGCTGCACTGGGATCAGTGGGGCTCCGTTACGACCACTGCTGGTTTTGACTGGTGCTCAGAGGTAGAGTAGGGGCGAACGAACGGCGCTGGAGCACACATGTTGGTATGCTCTCGCAGTTGCTGCACTCATTGGTGTGTGTGCGTACGTGTGTCCACTCACATAACACATTCCCATAAACCTACTTTAGGAGCACACCGTGCACTGAACATGCTGTACCTGAGCTCCTACAGTACACAAGCGACATTAGGGAAAGCTAGTCTGCCCCATTCAGGAACAGACATGATTACAGTGGTCAACTGTCAACTTCACCTAAATAGGTACTGCAGTTGATGTACACATTGAAAGACTAGCTACTAAATGGGAGAGAGAAGTCAATCCAACATAGAGACCAATATAGCGCTTTATATATGGCAAATCAGTGAGGAAGCATTAGAAGAGTGAAAGGGTGAAAAAGGGAGAACTGGCAAGAGATCAAAAAGAGTGAGAAAGAGAAAGAGGTGGAAAGGAAGCATTAAAATAGTGAAAGGGTGAAAAAGGGAGAACCGGTAAGAGATCAAAAAGAGAGAGAGAGAGAAAGAGGTGGAAAGGAAGCATTAAAAGAGTGAAAGGGTGAAAAAGGGAGAACCGGTAAGAGATCAAAGAGAGAGAGAGGTGGAAAGGATGATGAAAGAGTGAAAGGGTGAAAAAGGGAGAACCGGTAAGAGGTCAAAGAGAGAGAGAGGTGGAAAGGATGATGAAAGAGTGAAATGGTGAAAAAGGGAGAACCGGTAAGAGGTCAAAGAGAGAGAGAGGTGGAAAGGATGATGAAAGAGTGAAAGGGTGAAAAAGGGAGAACCGGTAAGAGATCAAAGAGAGAGAGAGAGAAAGAGGTGGAAAGGAAGCATTAAAAGAATGAAAGGGTGAAAAGGGGAGAGCCGGTAAGAGATCAAAAAGAGAGCGAGAGAAAGAGCTGGAAAGGAAGCATTAAAATAGTGAAAGGGTGAAAAAGGGAGAACTGGTAAGAGATCAAAGAGAGAGAGAGGTGGAAAGGATGATGAAAGAGTGAAAGGGTGAAAAAGGGAGAACCGGTAAGAGATCAAAAAGAGAGAGAGAGAAAGAGGTGGAAAGGAAGCATTAAAAGAGTGAAAGGGTGAAAAAGGGAGAACCGGTAAGAGATCAAAGAGAGAGAGAGGTGGAAAGGATGATGAAAGAGTGAAAGGGTGAAAAAGGGAGAACCGGTAAGAGATCAAAAAGAGAGACAGAGAAAGAGGTGGAAAGGAAGCATTAAAATAGTGAAAGGGTGAAAAAGGGAGAACCGGTAAGAGGTCAAAGAGAGAGAGAGGTGGAAAGGATGATGTAAGAGTGGGAGGGTGAAAAAGGGAGAACCGGTAAGAGATCAAAGAGAGAGAGAGGTGGAAAGGAAGCATTAAAATAGTGAAAGGGTGAAAAAGGGAGAACTGGTAAGAGATCAAAGAGAGAGAGAGAGGTGGAAAGGATGATGAAAGAGTGAAATGGTGAAAAAGGGAGAACCGGTAAGAGGTCAAAGAGAGAGAGAGGTGGAAAGGATGATGAAAGAGTGAAAGGGTGAAAAAGGGAGAACCGGTAAGAGATCAAAAAGAGAGAGAGAGAAAGAGGTGGAAAGGAAGCATTAAAATAGTGAAAGGGTGAAAAAGGGAGAACTGGTAAGAGATCAAAGAGAGAGAGAGAGGTGGAAAGGATGATGAAAGAGTGAAAGGGTGAAAAGGGGAGAACCGGTAAGAGATCAAAGAGAGAGAGAGGTGGAAAGGATGATGAAAGAGTGAAAGGGTGAAAAAGGGAGAACCGGTAAGAGGTCAAAGAGAGAGAGAGGTGGAAAGGATGATGAAAGAGTGGGAGGGTGAAAAAGGGGGAACCGGTAAGAGATCAAAGAGAGAGAGAGAGGTGGAAAGGATGATGAAAGAGTGAAAGGGTGAAAAAGGGAGAACCGGTAAGAGGTCAAAGAGAGAGAGAGGTGGAAAGGATGATGAAAGAGTGATGCAGCCGTTCCTTTTTTGTCTCACCCCCCTCCAGTTCCTGTTGTGTGTTTATTCTGAGGTGTCATCATTTGTCATTGGTGAAGAGCTCCTCTCCCGTTCCACTGCAGCTAGTCCAGATCATGCGCAGACAGACGGGAGGTTCCCGGAGCTTCCGAGAGGGAGGGGGAAGAGCCAAGGCCAGCATCCCGCTATTTATGCTCCCCCTAGGGTTCATCTGCTCTGTCACCCCCTCTGCCCTGGATGGACGGTCCTGACAGATGGATGTTAGGAGGAAATGCACCGATCCGTAGAGGACAGAGAGACCGAAACAGACAGACTTGTGTCAACCACACACCACTGATAGACAAATGAAAGGATGAGTGGATGAATGAATGGCTGGAGGAATAAACAAATGAATGTATGAATAAATTGTAGTGTATCCGTCTATAGTCTTTGTCAGTCCGCATAATAGTCATGGCACAGTTTCTACTGGTAGGTGGAAATTGTATGAAACTGCAGTCATCATAGATGTTGTGGTCTCTTGGTCTCTGATGTGTCACAAGATGACCACTAGAGGCTGACAAGCCACTATGACCAGGAACAGAGACCTGCTGACCACAAACACTGGTAGTACACACACAAACTCAAGCACACGCGCTTACACACACACACACACACACACACACACACACACACACACACACACACACACACACACACACACACACACACACACACACACACACACACACACACACACACACACACACACTTCTGCATGCACAAACACACCTCTGCATGCACACACACAATCCTATACATGCTAATATGTTATGTACACAAACCAGTGGAGGCTGCTGAGGGGAGGATGGCTCATAATAATGGCTGGAACAAAGCAAATGGAATGGCATCAAACACATGGAAACCATCCGTTTGATGTATTTGATACCATTCCTCCTATTCCGCTCCAGTCATTACCACGAGCCCGTCCTCCCCAATTAAGGTGGCACCAACCTGCTGTCACACACACACACACACACACACACACACACACACACACACACACACACACACACACACACACACACACACACACACACACACACACACACACACACACACACACACACACACACACACACACACACTCCTTCTTCACACATCAATATGCAGACTGTACACTAGGGTAATCATTCGCCCACTACAGACAGAGCAATGTGGAATGCCTGAAATGTTTAATTTCCTGTTTCAGACTCTTAAGTGGCAGAGAGTGCTTATCAAGATGTCCTGCATTCGTTTGGAATAGTAGTTGTTTAGTTGGAATGCCATTGTTGGATCACTTGGAATGCTGAATGTGGTAACTGTCATAGATTTACTGATTTCATCAGTAAATCTATGATTTCCAACTGCTACTGCCAGTGTGGGAATACTTGGATTGAGTTAGGAATTGTATGCTCGATTCGTTGGGAATCATGATCTTGAATTCGCCAAAATGCTGCTCTATATTGAATGGGTGAGCAAGTAATGGGAATACATTCCCGACTGGGACGACTACTTTTGGACTTGCTTGAGTGCTTCCATTGCACTTTGTGGCATACTGGAACGTACTGGCACTCAGTAGAGTTCGCTCTACAACACTTATCCTCCACGGCTGGTGCCGCTGAGAAGGCTCCTCCCTTCAAATCAAATCAAATGTATTTATATAGCCCTTCTTACATCAGCTGATATCTCAAAGTGCTCTACAGAAACTCAGCCTAAAACCCCAAAACAGCAAGCAATGCAGGTGTAGAAGCACGGTGGCTAGGAAAAACTCCCTAGAAAGGCCTTTAGTTGTCTCTCTCCAATTCCAGCGCCTCCTCCCAGCCAAAGAAGTGACAACTACCTACCAGCAGTGCCAGGGTAAACTGTTAATTGTTATGCATCCCACTTGCCCAGTGTGGAGCCTGAAGGGCCTGAACGTTGGCATGGGTACCAGGACAGCAGACAGTTGCCCACCTTTCCCAGGGTCCAGGCAGGATGCTGAGTCTCGAGGAGCCAGGGGCTGACAGCAGCTGCCTGGCTTCCTGCCTACCCGCCTGTCCTCCCGCCCACCTCATTCTCGCTGATCCTCTACTCCAACTGACAGTCTCACAGCCTTTGTGAGGCTGTTATAAGCATTCGTAGCACTCAGCGATAGCCAGGTCGTGATGGATGAGTTGGAATGTTTGTAGTGTGTTTGAATCTTGGATCTTAGTTAGCTAGTCAATAAACCAATAAACGATCAGGGCTGCCCCCCTAGTTGTATAATCGTGTAAGTGACGATTATGGATGAAGACCATGACCGTTTTCATGTCCGTTTTACATAACATTTTAGATGTATTTTTCTTTAATCAACTTTAATTTTAAGTCGATTAAAACAATCTAAGCCTTGTTCAGATCTAACGAGAGACGAGAGACGAAACAAAACTCTGAATGTTTTGTTGAGGAATTCCTTACTGTAGACAGGGCATTCAAAAATATGAGTTGAGACCATTTCTACCAGTGGCAGTCAGTGCCGTTTCACATGAGGGAGGACAATTTGTTTTTTCATGAGCATGGCCTTATTTCTATTACAGCATATTCCATTCACCCAGTACAATGTAACAGCGATAGTTTTAGCTTACTATTTGATACTAATATTTTCCCTATATCATGATGTTGCTATAACCAAGCCTATGAATGAAAGTTTACAACGTAGGTGCACAAATCTTGAGGTGACAGACAGTGACAAATTCAATACCGCCTTGCACACTCTTGCCCGCATCTAGCTGATATAGGGTGTAATCATTAGTCCAACAGTTGCAAATTAGAGTTTCTATTAGACAATTTAGGTATGTTTTATCCCAGCTTTGTTCCGTTTGTTTCCATTTAAGAAACGTTTTTCAACAGAATCGACAGAATGAAGACACCCCTGGTCACGAGTAAACACAGTTAACTTTCATAGCAGCCATGTTGTATTCCTTCTCGCATCTATGTCCTCTCACCTTGTCCCTTTGCTTGTGGACTTCAATGCACAACAAGCTCTATGTGACCAAGCAAAAAAACCTTTCCAAGCCAAACCATATCATAACCGCTACACACAGCCTACATCGTTGTCACCATATTAGCTAAAGTAACGTCATAGTCATCATAGCTAACAGAACTAACGCGTTAATAAACCTGCTACAATCATGCAGTAACATTAAACAGTGTACAGTCAGTAAGCAGTCTAGCACTTACAACGCCGGGCCCTGGTGGCAATACATTTGTTAAACCAAAAACTTACCTTGACTTGGAAGAGTTCCAGTGTTGTGTTGGATAATCATAGCCAGATAGCTAACATAGCATCCCTCTGTTTGAGCAGGGTGTTTGTGTAGGCTAAACTAGCTAGCTGCATTTGTTAGCTAAGTAAGTGAAACTGAACGGGGGAAAAAAAGACAATCTTCTTCTTGCTTCTCTTTCATTTTGGAAGAAATTCATTTGTTCAACTATTGTCTTTGTCTCTTTGAGTCAACTACTCACCAAATGTCATGTACTGCAGTGCTAGCTAGCTGTAGCTTATGCTTCCAGTAGTAGATTCATTCTCTGATCCTTTGATTGGGTGGACAATACGTCAGGCCATGCTGCAAGAGCTCTGATGCATGAGAGCACCAGCTGTACAACTGTGTGATCACGGACTCCGCAGCCGATGTGAGTAAGACCTTTAAACAGGTCAACATTCACAAGGCCGCAGGTCCAGATGGATTACCAGGACATGTACTGCGAGCATGCGCTGACCAACTGGCAAGTGTCTTCACTGACATTTTCAACGTCTCCCTGTCCGAGTCTGTAATACCAACATGTTTTGAGCAAACCACCATAGTCCCTGTGCCCAAAAACACTAAGGTAACCTGCCTAAATGACTTCACGTCTGTAGCCATGAGGTGCTTTGATAGGCTGGTCATGGCTCACATCAATACCATCCTCCCAGAAACCCTAGACCCACTCTAATTTGCATATCGCCCTAACAGATCCACAGATGATGCATTCTCTATTGCACTCCACACTGCCCTTTCCCACCTGGACGAAAGGAACACCTACAGTTGAAGTCGGAAGTTTACATACACTTAGGTTGGAATCATTAAAACTCATTTTTCAACCACTCCACAAATTTCTTGTCAACAAACTATAGTTTTGGCAAGTCGGTTAGGCCATCTACTTTGTACATGACACAAGTATTTTTTCCAACAATTGTTTACAGACAGATTATTTCAATTATAATTCACTGTATCACAATTCCAGTGGGTCAGAAGTTTACATACACTAAGTTGACTGTACCTTTAAACAGCTTGGAAAATTCCAGAAAATTATGTCATGGTTTTAGAAGCTTCTGCTAGGCTAATTGACATAATTTGCGTCAATTGGAGGTGTACCTGTGGATGCATTTCAAGGCCTACCTTCAAATTCAGTGCCTCTTTGCTTGACATCATGGAAAAATCAATATAAATCAGACAAGACCTCAAAAAATGTAGACCTCCACAAGTCTGGTTCATCCTTGGGAGCAATTTCTAAACGCCTGAAGGTACCACGTTCATCTGTACAAACAATAGTACGCAAGTATAAACACCATGGGACCATGCAGCCGTCATACAACTCAGGAAGGAGACGCGTTCTGTCTCCTAGAGATGAACTGTCTAAAGTGAGGGTTATTTTCTTGGTCAGAAAAGTACTGATTGCTGCCACTTACCAATGACAGTAATTTGAGGATTTTTTTATATACTTGTCTTATACTTACAATATCAGTATTGTCTAAAATGTGTTACAAATCTTGAACATTGCTTGTATATTTGGTGCAAAAAGTGCAAATCAATCCCAGAACAACAGCAAAGGACCTTGTGAAGATGCTGGAGGAAAAAGGTACAAAAGTATCTATATCCACAGTAAAACGAGTCCTATATCGACATAACCTGAAAGGCCGCTCAGCAAGGAAGAAGCCACTGCTCCAAAACCACCATAAAAAAGCCAGACTATGGTTTGCAACTGCACATCGGGACAAAGATCGTACTTTTTGGAGAAATGTTCTCTGGTCTAATGAAACAAAAATAAAACTGTTTGGCTATAATGACCATCATTATGTTTGGAGGAAAAAGGGGGACGCTTGCAAGCCGAAGAACACCATCCCAACCGTGAAGCACGGGGTGGCAGCATCATGTTGTGGGGGTGCTTTGCTGCAGGAGGGACAGGTGCACTTCCCAAAATAGATGGTCTCATGAGGAATGAAAATTGTGGAAATATTGAAGCAACATCTCAGGACATCAGTCAGGAAGTTAAAGCTTGGTCGCAAATGGGTCTTCCAAATGGACAATGACCCCACGCATACTTCCAAAATTGTGGCAAAATGGCTTAAGGACAACTATTTGCATTGCCCCCCCTTTACTCCGCTGCTACTCTCTATTATTATCTATGCATTGTCACTTTAATTACTCTACCTACATGTACATATTACCTCAATTACCTCGACTAACCGGTGCCCCTGCACATTGACTCGGAACCCCCTGTATATAGTCTCGCTATTGTTATTTTAATGCTGCTCTGTTCCTTTTATTTCTTATTCTTATTTGTATTTTTTAAACTGCATTGTTGGTTAGGGGCATGTATGTAAGCATTGCACTGTAAGGTAATTGTATTTGTATTAGTTACATGCGCAGAATACAACACCTGTTGTATTCTGCGCATGTGACTAATACAATTTGATTTGATAGGTTGGAGGAGCCTCCTAGGTTTTGTGTTGATGTCAATGGCCCCAGAGGAGTACGGAAGTTAGCTGCTTTTTTATGTTTTACAATTTTTACTTTTATGAAATTCACCGAGGATGATGGTCCTCCACCTCCTCCTGTGAGGAGCCTCCACTTATTTCTACGGTAACTCTTGACTCTACAATGGCATGATGAAACGTTGTATTTTAGTTGCTCCTTGTTTTAGCAAGGTGTTGTAGCAAACAATTATCATGAAATATACATGCACCCACTGGCTTACAATAAACAGGGCACACTATGACTTGACAGAGAAATATAATAAAGTTATGCTAGTCAGATAACTACAGCTATCCCCTATGCTAGCTGTCAGCTAAACAGAACTTAATGTCTGATTTGAGCCTTCGGTTGCATAGGCAATGCCCCCTCCTCTCCCCTTTGCTAGCTGTCAGCTAAACAGAACTTAATGTCTGATTTGAGCCTTCGGTTGCATAGGCAATGCCCCCTCCTCTCCCCATGCAGCACATGCAGTCAGGGAGGAGAGAGAAGAGAACATTTGCATATTTTTTGCTATTCAAACGAATATAACGATCACTTCGGTCGTTTGGCTGACAAAAACCGTCACTCAGAATTACGTGACCACCACGACCCAACAAACGATCCCTAGCTTGTAATTGTTATGGAAACTTTTAGCCAGTACAGTATATCATTGGGCAGTGGGACAACCTCTACTGTACATACAGTAACAGGAACCAACACCATTGACATTCGCCAGGGTTAGAAGACTTAACCATCTGTTAGGAGATTCCGTTTCATCTCTATTGGCACACAGCATAGTATCAGGACGGTGTAAAGTTAGCTTCTACCCAGATCTGTTTTTACTGTATAGCCGTTGCATCAGCACAAACAGATCTGGGATCAGGCGAAGGTTAATATAAACCTCCCCTTGGCCATCACTTTCTATTCTGCCCCCCAACCAACTACCCAAGCCCCCTCCAGCCTTGGACCATTTCCTGACAGTTATCATGTCAATTTTGAAGTTGCCATTAAACATCCTTAGGTTAACATCCCCAAAGTGTTCACATTTTTGTCATGTAAATGTTATAGCCACATAACAATATTAAATAAACAATTTATTTTGGAAATATTCAGTCTTTCCTCTTTTCTTCATTATCATGCTGATTATTTCAAGGTTAATATTGTAATACTGCGCATCATTTTTTGGGGTGAAATAGATAAAAGTTATTACATTTATTTTTTCTGTTAAGACATTGAATTATTTTTTTGTATGTTTAGTACATTTAGTATGTTTAGTTTAGTTTTCTCTGTGAGAAGCACGTTAATTTAAAGTTACCGTAATTTCCGGACTATAAGCCGCTACTTTTTTCCCACGCTATGAACCTTGCGGTTTATACAATGACGCGGCTAATTTATGTTTTTTTTTTTTCTTCACAAGATTCATGCCGCCAAAAAACTGAGCACCGTCACATAATGTGACGTAAATCGAGCGCGCTCAAACTTGCCATCATTCTGATTACGGTAGTCATTTTGTCACCCTCATCATGGCAAAGACACGGAGAAATGCATATGATGCAGCTTTCAAGTTGAAGGCGATCGATCTGGCTGTTGGAAAAGGAAATAGAGCTGCTGCACGGGAGCTTGGCCTTAATGAGTCGATGATAAGACGTTGGAACTGTGCAGATCCGACTGAAAGCCATAACAATCGCCACCGCAATGAAGTTTGACTTTCTTGGTAGGCTACTGTTTACTGCTATTTATTTTTTATTTTTGTTACAAGCCGTGTTTCGTTAAAGCCTATTTATTTTTGTTACAAGCCGTGTTTCGTTTAAAAGCCTATTTATTTTTGTTACAAGCCGTGTTTCGTTTAAAGGCTGTGTAAAGTTCATTTGTTTCAATGTACCGGTAGGCACTTGCGGCTGTGTGCGGTTTATTTATGTACAAAATACATATTTGTAAAAAATTCAGTGGGTACGGCTTATATTCAGGTGCGCTTAGTAGTCCAGCAATTACGGTATATGTGATTTGGTTAATGAAGATAAGACATTTCAATGTAACCAAAAATCTGATCTAATTTGCATATTCATAATGAGTTTGTGTAACGGTCGTAGAAGTCGTTCTCCTCCTCAGACGAGGAGGAGCATGGATCGGACCAACACGCAGCGAGGTATGATGACATACTGAATTTATTAAACAAGACGAAACACTATGAACACTTGAACAAACTACAAAACAATAAACGAAGTAGACAGACCTGAACTTACGAACTTACAATAATAACACGAAGAACGCACGAACAGGAACAGACTACAAACACGAACGAAAACGAAACAGTCCCGTGTGGTGCGACATACACAGACATGGAAGACAATCACCCACAAACAAACAGTGTGAACAGCCTACCTTTATATGGTTCTCAATCAGAGGAAACGTCAAACACCTGTCCCTGATTGAGAACCATATAAGGCTAATTACCAATGAACCTAAACATAGAAACACATAACATAGAATGCCCACCCCAACTCACGCCCTGACCAACTAAACACATACAAAAACAACAGAAAACAGGTCAGGAACGTGACAGAACCCCCCCCTCAAGGTGCGAACTCCGGGCGCACCCCTAAAACTCAAGGGGAGGGTCTGGGTGGGCATCTGTCCGCGGTGGCGGCTCCGGCGCAGGACGAGGACACCACTCCACCATTGTCTTTGTCCCCCTCCTTAGCGTCCCTTGAGTGGCGACCCTCGCCCCCGACCATGGTCCATGAACCTTCACCAAGGCCCCTCCTAAATATAGACAACTCAGGACAGAGAGGTAGCTCAGGACAGAGAGGTAGCTCAGGACAGAGAGGTAGCTCAGGACAGAGAGGTAGCTCAGGACAGAGAGGTAGCTCAGGACAAAGGGGCAACTCCGGACAGAGAGGCAACTCCGGACAGAGAGGCAGCTCCGGACTAATGGCAGCTCCGGACTGAGTGGCAGCTCCGGACTGAGTGGCAGCTCCGGACTGAGTGACGGCAGCTCCGGACTGAGTGACGGCAGCTCCGGACTGAGGGACGGCTCTGGCTGGTCATGGCTGGCTGACGGCTCTGGCTGGTCATGGCTGGCTGACGGCTCTGGCTGGTCATGGCTGGCTGACGGCTCTGGCTGGTCATGGCTGGCTGACGGCTCTGGCTGGTCATGGCTGGCTGACGGCTCTGGCTGCTCATGGCTGGCTGACGGCTCTGGCTGCTCATGGCTGGCTGACGGCTCTGGCTGCTCATGGCTGGCTGGCGGCTCTGGCTGCTCATGTCTGACGGAAGGCTCTGGCTGCTCCTGTCTGACGGAAGGCTCTGGCTGCTCCTGTCTGACGGAAGGCTCTGGCTGCTCCTGTCTGACGGAAGGCTCTGGCGGCTCCTGTCTGGCGGAAGGCTCTGGCGGCTCCTGTCTGGCGGAAGGCTCTAGCGGCTCCTGTCTGGCGGAAGGCTCTAGCGGCTCCTGTCTGGCGGACGGCTCTAGCGGCTCCTGTCTGGCGGACGGCTCTAGCGGCTCCTGTCTGGCAGACGGCTCTGAAGGCTCAGGACAGACGGCTCTGAAGGCTCAGGACAGACGGGCGGCTTTGAAGGCTCAGGACAGACGGGCGGCTTTGAAGGCTCAGGACAGACGGGCGGCTTTGAAGGCTCAGGACAGACGGGCAGTTCAGGCGGCGCTTGGCAGACGGACAGCTCAGACGGCGTTGGGCAGACGGGCAGTTCAGGCGCCGCTGGGCAGACGGCAGACTCTGGCCGGCTGAGGCGCACTGTAGGCCTGGTGCGTGGGGCCGGAACTGGTGGTACCGGGCTGGGGACACGCACCTGAAGGCTAGTGCAGGGAGAAGGAACAGGGCATACTGGACCCTGGAGACGCACATTAGGCCTAGTGCGTGGTGCCGGAACTGGTGGTACCGGGCTGGGGACACGCATCTCAGGGCTAGTGCGGGGAGCAGGAACAGGGCACACTGGTTTCTCAAAGCGCACTATAGGCCTGGTGCGTGGTGCCGGAACTGGTGGTACCGGACTAAGGGCACGCACCTCAGGGCGAGTGCGGGGAGAAGGAACAGTGCGTACAGGGCTCTGGAGACGCACATTAGGCCTAGTGCGTGGTGCCGGAACTAGTGGTACCGGGCTGGGGACACGCATCTCAGGGCTAGTGTGGGAAACAGCAACAGGACTCTGGAGACGCACAGGAGGCTTGGTGCGTGGTGTAGGCACTGGTGGTAATGGGCAGGAGACACGCACCATATGGCTAGTGCGTGGAGGAGGAACAGGGCTCTGGAGACGCACAGGAGGCTTGGTGCGTGGTGTAGGCACTGGTGGTAATGGGCAGGAGACACGCACCATAGGGCTAGTGCGTGGAGCAGTAACAGGACGCACAGGACTCTGGAGACGCACAGGAGGCTTGGTGCGTGGTGTAGGCACTGTCTTAACCAGACGGCTAGCACGCACCTCAGGGCGAGTATGGAGAGCTGTTCCCGGTGACATCAACTCACCGATACGTTCAGTCGGACGGATGTCGTGCCTCATGCACCAAAACAGTACATCCCTCATTACTCTCTCCTCCACTTTCCCCATGAAATCCTTCACAGTCTCTGCGTCACTCACCTCCAATTCCGCCCTCAACGGCTCCTTTCGGTAAGCAGGGGGAGTTGGCTCAGGTCTGACTCCTGACTCTGCCACACTCCCCGTGTGCCCCCTCCCAAGATTTTTTTGGGGGCTGTCTCTCGGGCCTCCAACCGCTCTGCCGTGCGAGCGCCTCATAATAGCGCCTCTCCGTCTTCGCTGCCTCCAGCTCTTCTTTGGGGCGGCGATATTCTCCTGGCTGTGC